>NC_137889.1:202449817-202814817 GCF_963455335.1 Martes martes | reverse complement strand
GGCAAATTCACCTTTTTAAATTATGTTAAGTGGAGGGTTGTGGGAAGAGGGGAGACAGAAGGAACTTAGCCCTGTGACTTTGACCCTGCTGAGCCAGTGAGTCCCCTGAGGGATCCCTCAAACAGTAGTTGCCCACAAGGCTCTGTTCTGTAGTCAAGAGCATCCGGTGTCATGTCCCAGAAGGGAGAGAGGCAGGTGGGGATGCCGTGTCCGTCCAGCCACACCTTCCCTTCTTCCCTCCTGACAACAGTGTCCACATTTTCAGTTATGAAGGAAGCTGGGAAAGTCTACCAGGGGTTCGGCAAACGTCAGGAGAAAGCTGAGTAACACCTAGAGTTGGCCCAGATGCCTCGGAACTGAATGGAATGAAAAGAGAATGGTACCAGAGAGGAAGTCAGCTCAAAATGTTCTTCTTCTTTAAAAAAAAAAAAATAATAATAATAATAGCATGAAACAAATCCAAAGCCAGGAAGCAGCCGTTCTAAACAATTTGTGCTAGATGCTGCTTAGAAACAGCAGGGGGATGTGTGAGATGACTCTGTCGTGCTGAAATGTTCCGCAGCCTTGGGAGAGAGAAGTTCCCGGAGCCGACCTTTCTTGTGACTGGAGTAAAGATGTGAGCAGTCCCCGTGTTAGCAAGGTGATGTTGACAACAGCAAAAGAAAAGAAAGGGGTGGTATGTTAGCCTCATTGTAAAGCACCACACAGATGAGGAAAAGAGGAAGCGATGTGTTGTTGGGGAGAGGCCCTGAGTATGGCGGTAGGAAGGGGAGTGGCCTGGATCCAGGTCCCGAATTCACATGTCAGTTGTCCACCGCAATGCTTTAGACAGAATGTATCTTTAGCTTTCGCCTGAGCTGAAAAATAACACCTGGTATTCTTGGCTTTATTCTCAGGCTCACAGGATGCAAAAGCCCTTCATGAATTAGCGCATCTAGTGATTTTCGAACTGTGTTCTCCCAGGGCCTAGGGCTTTAGCTAAACTACATCAGGGGTCCCTCCCCTGGGGATGGAGGGGATTGAGAGGATGAGAAGGAGCTTTCAGCTCCCTATGCCATTTCTAATTGGTTCTGCTTTTTAAAAAGCCATAAAAATAAGCATTGGCCTTGTAAAGACAGCAGGTGGAAGGAAGTTTTAACGGAGGCAATATGTTTGCTTCTTCTTTTGGGTGAGTTTGACTTCTTGGATCTACATGATGGTTCCAAGCACAGACAGCAAGCTAGATGGGATGTGGGTAGACCTGGGAACCTCGAGAGCTATTCACAAGACTCCTTTCTCCACTTCTCAAAGCCATCACAACCTGTCTTGTTCACCAATATCCCAACATCGTTCTTGGGTCTTAGCGCCCGAAGCTTGTCCCAGTAATCATTGTTAAGTTTCGACGGGTGAGACTCTGACTCCCTGTCTAGGGCTCTGTAGGACGAGGCCCTTGGGGCCATCTTACCCATGCTGAGGTCCAGCCTGTATCCCTCCTCTCCTGGGCGCCCTCCCCGCACCTTTCCAGGCTCCACTCAGGTCTCCTTTCCTCCTACTCTGATGGTAGGAGGAGCCTATGCACATCTCCTTTCATGCTGGGTGGCAACGCTTTCACTGGTTCTGCTTTGTCAACACTGTGATGTCCTAAAAGCACAGACATGGTCTTCGAGTTCTTGTGTGTGTTTCCCCAGTACAGCAGCGCTGGCTCAGTGATAGGCCAGCAATAAATACTTGTTGATTGCTAGGCCTTGCTCATTTCAGAAACATTACAACTTACTGAAATTTGTTCCAACTTGGAAAACGGCTCTTAGAACATCTGCTTTCTCTATTATCTCGGTTCTGGAAAGGATTTAGAACAACTTTTAGAATGACCATTTTTCTCTTCTCCAGTACGTATGTAATCCTATTCCAGATCGAAATGAGAAAGATCCTGTATTTTATCATCTCTCAGTCTTGTCATTTGAACTCAATAGAACACGGACACAAACACAGTGGCATCAGTCAGAGCTCCATATACTTCACCAACTAATACACTGGCTCTGTGTGAGAATGCTATTCAGAACGCCTGGGTTTTCATCTCAAGTCTATCTCCAATTTTGCATGACCCTCATTCTGAAACAACCTATCTAGATCTTAGGTTTCTAATGTTTATAGCAGACAGCCTTTCCTCTTCTTGCCCGAGGGACCGGTGGTGTAAGTCTGATTTCGACGCTGTCTGTTGGGTACATTAACCGCCTTAGAGAAAAGTCCTGTATGAATACCAGAGATCATTGTTATGGGGTCTCCATGACATTATTTTAAGAAATGTAATTCCCCGGCTTCTAATGTAAGTTAAATGATATAGCATACGCTTTGCTTGGAGCGGTGATGACTCCGGTAAAACTGCCACCTGGCTAACAAGCCCAATGAGGGACGTACAGGGGCTCCGATGTCATTTATAACAATGCCTATACGTTGGATAACGAGGGCAGCGTTGGCTCCCACCTCCGCGGGCTGTCTTCACTGCTGGAAATACCGATCTGCTTTCCGAGCTGCTGTTGGCCACGGCCACCTGCTGGCTCTGGCACACCGTCCCCCTGGCTCCCCTCCTGGTGGTGTCCTGGCAGCCTCCCCAAACTGCCAAGTCTGAGCCAGGGAGCACGGGGCTGCTTGGAGCCTTCCCCTTGCCGAGGCTGCATCCTGCAAGCTGGCTGGCAGCGGGGCCTCTCGCCGCTCTCCAGGGTCAGTGTGTTGACTACTGTGGTGACCAGCTGGCTAGCAGCAGCGGTGATGGGAAGTTGCCCCAGAGAACGGCTCGCCTTGGCTCGGAAAGGATGCCGAGGGAGTGAGCCTTCATAAGAGAAGATAAACACTGCTTTATGAGGTAGCTGCGGGCCTGTTCTCTCCAGCCCGACTTCATTTCAGGCATTTAGAACTTTCCTCAGAGTGGACGTTAAGCATTTATATTTTGGTCTGGCAGCTCTTCGTGACATGGGTGTGGCGTTTAAGTTCCGACCTAGAACTTGGACGTTCCCATTTAGCTTGTGAGGAGTCAAGGCGAGGTGACAGAGGTTTTGGGGGGCAGACTGTCAGGAAGTACGAGGGTGCCCACCATGCCTTGTGCTCCCAGCACTGACACCACTTATTTATGTACTGAATCATCTGCCCGACAAACGGAAGGGTGTGTATGAAGGGTAATACACGGGACCATCGTCCCAGGACATGGGTGGGGTCGCTTCCGAGCTACCGTCCAAACCGGGCTGTGCAGGCCCCGGTCGGAGTCACAGCTGACGCTGCGCTGTGGATGCCCAGCACAAACGGACTCATAATAACATCCTAGCGTTCCAGGATATGCTAGTCTTGCCATGAGACTCAAGCTTTCTAGAATGTTCTAAAATGTAGATTTTATTTTTATCCAGATATAGTGAGGCTTATAGTTTAGGAGGTAATTGCCATTGAAAAAACAGCTTAGTATATTCACAGATACCAAGAGGAGGGGGCACTCCATGCCAAGGGGGCCACATCAGGAAACACCAGGGTCAGTCAGGAAGCAGAGGGGATAAGGGAAAAATGGGGACAAGAGTCTTTATTGTGTTTTCCATAAGAAGGGACAGGCCAGACTGTCTTTAGGATTAGGATCGGCTAGTCTGAATAATTTCGGCAGGCTCTGGGGTGTAGGGACTGTCCCTGGTTCTGGTACCTGGTCCTGGGGTGATTAAGCCAGAGGAAGAGTGGCCCAGAGTAGGAGAGGCCATTAGAGGAAGGGGTTGGGGTACAAGCCATGGACGCTGTGGATGGTTAGTCTGATAGGAACGACATGCTCCCATGTGAGTTGTTCGCTACCCCGAGGAATTAGCTGCCCCTGGCTAATGTAGAACGGCCAGCCACAGTTACTATTACAAGTGTGTGCAGGCGGGGGGCGGGGGAGAGATGGAAGAAAGGAAAGAAACCTCATCGGAAACGTAACTGGGTTGAATGGAAACACTAGAGGTCATGGTGACTGGGCCACATGATGTGCCGCAAATCTGATGAGAGAAGGGACACATTAGAAAAGCTTCAGATCCTAAATTGGCTTTGTTTTGTTTTATTGGGTGGCAGGGAGCTTTTCCGTCTGACTTGAGATTATTTGGCGTGTATGCAGTAGGCAGTCACGACAGCTTTGCGGGGATGACGGCCTGGGTGTGGATCCTGGCTCTGGCACTTAGGAGCCGTGACATTGGGCTAACCTCGCCGGGTCAAAGTTTCTTTATCTAATATGGCGATAATAATAGAACCTTGAGTGAATGCTCAAAGCTGTTAGCTTTGAATAAGTCAGATCCCATTAGAAAGCAGCCGCCTAAGAGAATTCCATCAATCTTGTGTCTAGTGTATGATTCTCTCTCTTATTTCACACCCTTATTAACAAATATTGTATTTTCATTTTCCATTTCTGTTCCCTTCACCTTGATGTTACAACATTTCTAGTTTTTCTACCAAAATTGATTCTGAAAAAAGGGTAATTTGAGCATGTGTTAGCATTAAAAAAGAATATAAAAAGGATAAAAAGCACAGACATGCTACAAGGGACAGTTAACATATCAAGAAATTCTTCTAGTCTCAATAAAATCTTGTGTTCCAATTTTCCTTTTATTAACATATAATAGTTGAGACTTATTAATTTCCCTTTTCTTTCTAGAAGTTGTGTAGGCTCATAGAAGAGAATTAGAAAAATGTGACATAGGACAAAGAAGGGAAGTTTTAAATCACTATAATCTTTCCATCCAAACTCATCATTTTCATGCTTTCTAATTGTTTTTTTTCTAAATCAGTGTTTTAAAAATATAAATATTGCTCATGATAGACATACATTTCATTGTTTTATTTGACATTGTATCACAATTGCTGCATATTTTATTATACCGTTTTTAGTGTCTAACTAATATTCTCTTTAATACTTTTACGGTTATTATAGGAATTATTGAGATAACTAAGAAAATGTAGCTATGGAACAAAGGTCCCATAGCAATGGCCTATGGGCTAGAACCATCCAGAAGACATATTTGGGAGGGAGAACCAAGTTTAAAAAATAAACAGAAAAAAAAAACTTTTAAAAATTCAATGAAGTTTATTTAAAAATATGGTTTTCTGCTTCTCTTGAAACCTTGGACCTGGCAATATTGCATCTGCTTTTTCCTGTGCAAGGATATTTAGCAATAGCGTATGGTCCACTGTGCACTTGATGTAAACTTTTCAGTCTGTTGAATCCCCCGTCTCTGGGGCTCCCGCTCACTTAATTTGACTGCATCGGAGGCTAAGGAACTTAGAGGAGATTCAAGCCAGGTGCATGGTTGAGCTAGATGTCTTCAAGGCCACACCACATTGTGAGTCTAAGGCTTCCCTTTGACCGTAAGGTCTGAGGGACTAGAGCAGAGGGAGCAGGAAGCTGCAAGTCACTCGATGCACCATGGATGAAGGAGGGGGAAGCATGGTCCCAACATCGGAGCCTGTGCAGTGGAGACTCCAAGGTCGTTGACTGGTAGGGGAAGATGACAAGTTGGCTTTTTACTCTATGGATTTGTTTTTTGTTTTTTGTTTTTTTTTCTCTGAAGTCCTTTCTGGAGGAATTTAAAAGTATGAGTTATTACTATTTGTCTGCCCTAACTGTGAAGCTTCCAGAGGCAGATATGATTCTTAGAAATGGCCAGCAATAGCTTTGATTTCTCTTGCTGATGTTGGCTGAGATCAGAGGAAGAATTGAACTGCAGGGGATGAGCTCTGGCCACGGGGTCGGCCAAGGCAATAAGCCCACTTACCCCGCAGGGGTGTGTTCACACTTTGGGTGCTGAGTCAAATGACTCTGCCCAGAGCAGAAAAGAGTTGAGACCCCATTTCAAAAGGAGATCTTAGAATAACCAGACCATCAGCTGAAGAACATAACACAACGGCTACTTTCAAACACGCAAGGTTGTTTTTGTATTAAAAAAAAAAAAAAAGAATCCATTTCTTATGGGTGCCTTTGAAGTATAAAATTAGGAATCATAAGTAAAAATTGTGTTTTGGCAGGTTGAAGAATAAATATGACGGAAACCCATCTAAAAATGAAAGGCCATCAGAAACAGAGAAATCCCTCTGGAAAGTGGTGAGTTTCCCTTCACGAGAGGTACACAGCCACGTGCTAGAAAATGACTTGTCGGGGAGCCAGAGAGGGATGCAGACACCGACTGTTTGTCTTACCCAGTCTTACCACTGTATGATTCTATGAGCCGCAGCATCCCACAGGCAGCTTCAGAGACTCATAACTTGATAGATGGAGGCGGAGACTGAAAACACAACTCGCCTTTCCTGTGGAGCCCAGGACTTGAGAGTAATCTTCTATCTCCTACTCAAATCTGCACTGGTTGCCAAACTGCAGGGGAGTAAAAGACTCCGCGTTATCTTGATAGACGAGCTGGAGAATCCCACACAGCTGTGTTGTGGAAATGTTCTCGATTTCCCTCATGATAACATTGAGTCATAAAAGGAAGAAATGAACATTTATTTGCCAACTCCACCTGTCTGTGGGGCCCACCATATCTATATTAGCATCAAGGGAACTTGCCTATAGTGCTGAAATTTTCATCAGTAGGAGAGAAGCAACTGTTCTTTCCCTTAAATGGTGGTTAAAGCCGGTTCCTTTTTCGTCAGAATTAAATGATAAAAATGGAGCCTTGGGTGACCCTCTTGTCAACATTTATATTCAGTAACATGTTGGGAACCACACACACACAAAAAAAAAAAACCCTCAAAATTTTTAAAATTCAGAATTAGGGTAAAAAATGCTTTAGTTCTGAATCCACTCTGAATACCAGAATGGTCTTTTATTTAGAAAAAAGGGAGGAAAAAAAAAAGACAATTGTGTTTTCTGGATAAAAGCAAGATCAAATGAAGGAAGAAAAAGGGAGGTAAATGAAAATTCAGGAGCAACAATATTTTCCTTAAATGCCAAGTTCTGGGATTTATCCTTTTCTTTTATTAAATTTCTTGGTAAATTCATTATTTCTGAAATCACTGCAATGACATCTCTTCCATTATCAGAGAAGATTAATTTTAGAGTTGAGTGGGAAGTGAGTTTTCAATCTATCCAGATTAACTGATGCACTAATTGAAGTGCCTGTTTTCTTTTTATTTATATTTGCAATTAGCTCATCTGCTTTCTTTACACTTTTAGGATTGGCTATTTGCTATGCAGATTCTTTTTAAAAATTGACCGTTCCCTGACCTTTGACCCTCACTCTCAAGTTGAAGTGTAAATATGTCCTAATGGGACAATGTGTGTTGTCCTGTTTTTAAGAATAATGCAAACACCAAACAAAAATAATCAATAACAAAACAAAACAGGTTCTCTGGACCACAACAGCAAATCAGACCTGGCATCTGTACCCACCACCTTCACAATTTGATTGATAACTGTGATTTGCTGACTCTCTCAATTACTCTGGTTTCATTACAGTCTGAGAAATGTGCCAAGCACTCATTTGATTTTTATTATCTTTCTAGCCTTGTGCTTGCATGAAATCCCCCAAACTGGCATTTCAGGAAAGGATAGGAAAATTACAACCAAAAGAAAAAATATATATGTGTTTCTTCATTGTGACCTTGCTATGAGGGTCATCTTGCGTTATCACCCAGAACCATAGAGAAACGCACCATTATCATTCAGAGCGCGGCAAACCGGCACACAGCCTGTTCCAAGTCCTCTTAATGTGCAGATTCATGTGTATTTGGATTTTCTTTTACTCTGCTAATAAAATCCCCTTTCTAATCTTGGGTGAAGAGAACCATTTTCCAGTCCATTCTAACAATCTTGCTCTGCCACTACCTGGTCACCAATTCACACACAATATGGTTTTGAAATGGCCTTGAACTAAAGGTCTAACACCAAAACTTACGACTATAACAGTTTTGGAGTGTTTTAGAAGCACAGGCTATTTTAACTATGTACCATTTGAACTCAGAGCAAAAGTTACAAATTTTGTCCTTTCCCTCTGGGTAGTAAATATTAGGACATATGGACTGTTCTCTGCAGCATCCCTAAGATTGAGGACTCTCAAGCTTTGAACTACCA
Source organism: Martes martes (assembly GCF_963455335.1). Taxonomy (NCBI): domain Eukaryota; kingdom Metazoa; phylum Chordata; class Mammalia; order Carnivora; family Mustelidae; genus Martes; species Martes martes. Next base: position 202,806,779 of record NC_137889.1, on the reverse strand, counting down.
GTTTAGGCAATGTCCAAGCCTTTTACAGATTTAAACAGAGCTTTCTAACTCTGGTCACTAAATATAATTTTAAGATAAAGGCTAATGCATGTCAGTCTAAATAGCGCCCCCTGTGGAAAATAGCATATTGCATTAGATTTTATCACAACACACATAAAAATACACCAGGAAAAGGAAAGGTGACCCCTCTTGAGTTCTATTTCCAATCTGGGTATTAGTATTTTTGCTGATACTCTTCTTCAGCAGTAACACGTAATAGTAGTCTCTCCAAATACCCTGCTCTTTTGGCCAAAACCCTACTGGGGCTCTTTACCAGTAACCACGTGTTAGGATGGAATTTGAAGTGGGATCGTTCTGTCTGTCATAACAACATTCCAAACTGAAACCTGGAGGCTTAGCCTCTTTACACTTGGCCCATATCCAGTCACACTAATAATAGCTGCCTCTTTCTTACCTTCCTCATTCTTGCTTCCTTACCTCCCTGGGTAATGTGCATGCAGTCTACTTCCTGGACTACATGGCAAGCTCTTTCAATGTTGGGATACCTTCAAACGCATCTTTGTAGTTAAAGACCATCCTTGTGGTCTTCCCAGGTCCAAACACGAGCTTGGATGTAATAACCATGTTTTAATTTATTTTTTTATGTAAATAAATAAAACTGCAAATCATCTATTATTATAATGTTCTTGGGCTAGGCTTATGTAGAACCTATATCAAATTTTGCTTGGTTAATATTTACTTTACTTTTCACACTAAAATTGCATTGTTTTCTTAGAATCACAAACTCAAGTTTATATTTTCTATAATCTGAAATTCTGAAATTAAAATACATTTATGTAGGATTTTATATATATTTTAAAAAATTCTTGGAAAAGTAAAAAACTACACTAAGCTCTACTTTTTCATTGTTTCCTACACATTTTTATCCTTTCTAAAGCTTTCCATGATTATCAGTGTAGAAAATCTCATATCTTTCCCTACAAATTAACAGACCCATTGAAAGTAGAATTGTCAGTGAATGATATCTCTATTCGGTGACAACCCTAGTCTTTGGGTTCAACCCAGGTTTCAGATAGTCTCTCCTAGATATGTTTAATACCTTCAGAAACACCATGTCTGGAAAAAAAAACTAGTACTCATAAGAAAGAATGTAAAGAATAAAAAGGCAGAGGATGTGGGGGAAAAGAAGAAATGCTTAATGACATATGGCGTGTTTCCATTAAAATTCTATATTAAGCACAAGTTTCAGAAGGTCCAAACGGTATCATGCCTGTAACATTGCGTTGTTAGGGAACTATCACCCAAGTCATTCTTAATCCTTTGTTTCTAATAAATCACAGAGATACATGATGTTGACTCCCATGGGCCTTAACATTTTTTAATGGCCTTGGCATAAATGACATAATAACCAGATAATGGGCATTTTCTTTTTTAATAGTTGTAACACTAGGGGAGGAGTCAAGATGGCGGAGAAGTAGCAGGCTGAGACGACATCGGGTAGCAGGAGATCAGCTAGATAGCTTATCTAACCATTGTGAACACCTATAAATCCAACGGGAAATCGAAGAGAAGAAGAGCAACAATCCCAGAAACAGAAAATCGATCACTTTCTGAAAGGTAGGACCTGCGGAGAAGTGAATCCAAAGCGACGGGAAGATAGACCCCGGGGGGAGGGGCCGGCACCCGGCAAGCGGCGGAGCGACGGAGCACAAAATCGGGACTTTTAAAAGTCGGCTCCACTGGGAGACATCGCTCCAGAGGCTAAACTGGGGGGAAACCCAGGCAGGGTCAGCATAACCCCAGGACCCGCGGGGTCACAGAAGGACTGGGGGTATCTGAGTGCCGCAGAGCTCGCAGGTATTAGAGCGGGGAAGCCGGCTATAGCGACAAAGCCGAGGAGTGAGCTCTAAGCCCGGGGTTACCTTGTGCCGGTCGCAGGCTGGGTGGGCTCGGAGCGCGGCCGGAGGCCACGGAGACAAAAGCGACCCGGCGCTTTTCTCCAGCTCCAACAATTGACTGCTTTCCTCGAGGCGCGACCGCAAGCCAGGGAGGCGGGGCTATTGGGCGCTTTGCTCTGAGAGCGCACTGAGGAGCGGAACCCCAAGCTCTCGGCTCCTCTGGGCCGAGAGATTGGGAGGCCGCCATCTTCATTCCCGTCCTCCGGAACTCTACGGAAAGCGCTCAGGGAACAAAAGCTCCCGAAAGCGAACCCGAGCGGATTACTTAGCCCGGCCCCTGGCAAGGGCGGTGCAATTCCGCCTGCGGCAAAGACACTTGAGAATCACTACAACAGGCCCCTCCCCCAGAAGATCAACAAGAAACCATCCAAAACCAACTTCAGTCACCAAGAACAGCGGAATTCCACAGCAGGAGAAAGCAAATCCTACCTGGACAAAATGACAAGGCGGAAAAACTCACCTCAAAAAAAAGAACAAGAGGCCGTACCGAAGGCTGGAGACCTAATCAATACAGACATAGGTAGCATGACAGATCTAGAGTTCAGAATGACAATTCTCAAGGTTCTAGCCGGGCTCGAAAAAGGCATAGAAGATATTAGAGAAACCCTCTCCGGAGAGATAAAAGCCCTTTCTGGAGAAATAAAAGAACTAAAATCTAACCAAGTTGAAATCAAAAAAGCTATTCATGAGGTGCAATCAAAAATGGAAGCTCTCACTGCCAGGATAAATGAGGCAGAAGAAAGAATTAGTGACATAGAAGACCAAATGACAGAGAATAAAGAAGCTGAGCAAAAGAGAGACAAACAACTACTGGAACACGAGGAGAGGATTCGAGAGATAAGTGACACCATAAGACGACACAACATTAGAATAATTGGGATTCCAGAAGAAGAAGAAAGAGAGAGGGGAGCAGAAGGTATATTGGAGACAATTATTGGAGAGAATTTCCCTAATATGGCAAAGGGAACAAACATCAAAATCCAGGAGATGCTAAGAACGCCCCTCAAAATCAATAAAAATAGGTCCACACCTCGTCACCTGATAGTAAAATTTACAAGTCTTAGCGACAAAGAGAAAATCCTGAAAGCAGCCCGGGAAAAGAAGTCTGTAACATACAAGGGTAAAAACATTAGATTGGCAGCGGACCTATCCACAGAGACCTGGCAGGCCAGAAAGAACTGGCATGATATATTCAGAGCACTAAACGAGAAAAACATGCAGCCAAGAATACTATATCCGGCTAGGCTATCATTGAAAATAGAAGGAGAGATAAAGAGCTTCCAGGACAAACAAAAGCTGAAAGAATTTGCAAACACCAAACCAGCTCTACAGGAAATATTGAAAGGGGTCCTCTAAGCAAAGAGAGACCCTAAAAGTAGTAGATCAGAAAGAAACAGAAACAATATACAGTAACAATCATCTTACAGGCAATACAATGGCACTAAATTCATATCTCTCAATAGTTACCCTGAATGTTAATGGGCTAAATGCCCCAATCAAAAGACACAGGGTATCAGAATGGATAAAAAAACAAAACCCATCCATATGCTGCCTACAAGAAACTCATTTTAGACCCGAAGACACCTCCAGATTTAAAGTGAGGGGGTGGAAAACAATGTACCATGCTAATGGACATCAGAAGAAAGCTGGGGTGGCAATCCTTATATCAGATCAATTAGATTTTAAGCCAAAGACTATAATAAGAGATGAGGAAGGACACTATATCATACTCAAAGGGTCTGTCCAACAAGAAGATCTAACAATCTTAAATATCTATGCCCCTAACATGGGAGCAGCCAACTATATAAACCAATTAATAACAAAATCAAAGAAATACATCGACAGTAATACAATAATAGCAGGGGACTTTAACACTCCCCTCACTGAAATGGACAGATCATCTAAGCAAAAGATCAACAAGGAAATAAAGGCCTTAAATGACACACTGGACCAGATGGACATCACAGATATATTCAGAACATTCCATCCCAAAGCAACAGAATATACATTCTTCTCTAGTGCACATGGAACATTCTCCAGAATAGACCACATCCTGGGTCATAAATCAGGTCTCAATCGGTACCAAAAGATCGAGATCATTCCCTGCATATTTTCAGACCACAATGCTCTGAAGCTCGAACTCAATCACAAGAGGAAATTTGGAAAGAACGCAAATACATGGAGACTAAACAGCATCCTTCTAAAAAATGAATGGGTCAACCAGGAAATTAAAGAAGAATTGAAAAAATTCATGGAAACAAATGATAATGAAAACACAACAGTTCAAAATCTGTGGGACACAACAAAGGCAGTCCTGAGAGGAAAATATATAGCAGTGCAAGCCTTTCTCAAGAAACAAGAAAGGTCTCAAATACACAACCTAACCCTACACCTAAAGGAGCTGGAGAGAGAACAACAAAGAAAGCCTAAACCCAGCAGGAGAAGAGAAATCATAAAGATCAGAGCAGAAATCAATGAAATAGAAACTAAAAAAACAATAGAACAAATCAACAAAACTAGGAGCTGGTTCTTTGAAAGAATTAATAAGATTGATAAGCCCCTGGCCAGACTTATCAAAAAGAAAAGAGAAAGGACGCAAATAAATAAAATCATGAATGAAAGAGGAGAGATCACAACCAACACCAAAGAAATACAAACAATTATAAGAACATACTACGAGCAACTCTATGGCAACAAATTTGACAACCTGGAAGAAATGGATACATTTCTAGAGATGTATAAACTACCACAACTGAACCAGGAAGAAATAGATAACCTGAACAGACCCATAACCAGTAAGGAGATTGAAACAGTCATCAAAAATCTCCAAACAAACAAAAGTCCAGGACCAGACGGCTTCCCAGGGGAATTCTACCAAACATTTAAAGAAGAATTAATTCCTATTCTCCTGAAACTGTTCCAAAAAATAGAAATGGAAGGAAAACTTCCAAACTCATTCTATGAGGCCAGCATCACCTTGATCCCAAAACCAGACAAGGATCCCACCAAAAAAGAGAATTACAGACCAATATCCTTGATGAACACAGATGCGAAAATTCTCACCAAAATACTGGCCAATAGGATCCAACAGTACATTAAAAGGATTATTCACCACGACCAAGTGGGATTTATTCCAGGGCTGCAAGGTTGGTTCAACATCCGCAAATCCATCAATGTGATACAATACATTAATAAAAGAAAGAGTAAGAACCATATGATACTCTCAATAGATGCTGAAAAAGCGTTTGACAAAGTGCAGCATCCCTTCCTGATTAAAACTCTTCAAAGTGTAGGGATAGAAGGCACATACCTCAACATTATCAAAGCCATCTATGAAAAACCCACCGCAAATATCATTCTCAATGGAGAAAAACTGAAAGCTTTTCCGCTAAGGTCAGGAACACGGCAGGGATGTCCGTTATCACCACTGCTGTTCAATATAGTACTAGAAGTCCTAGCCTCAGCAATCAGACAACAAAAAGAAATTAAAGGCATCCAAATCGGCAAAGAAGAAGTCAAACTATCACTCTTTGCAGATGATATGATACTATATGTGGAAAACCCAAAAGGCTCCACTCCAAAACTGCTAGAACTTATACAGGAATTCAGTAAAGTGTCAGGATATAAAGTCAATGCACAGAAATCAGTCGCATTTCTTTACACTAACAACAAGACAGAAGAAAGAGAAATTGAGGAGTCAGTCCCATTTACAATCATACCCAAAACCATAAGATACCTAGGAATAAATCTAACCAAAGAGGCAAAGAATCTATACTCAGAAAACTATAAAGTACTCATGAAAGAAATTGAGGAAGACACAAAGAAATGGAAAAATATTCCATGCTCATGGATTGGAAGAACAAATATTGTGAAAATGTCTATTTTACCTAAAGCAATCTACACATTTAATGCAATCCCTATCAAAATCCCATCCATTTTTTTTAAAGAAATAGAACAAATAATCCTAAAATTTATATGGAACCAGAAAAGACCTCGAATAGCCAAAGGAATATTGAAAAAGAAAGCCAAAGTCGGTGGTATCACAATTCCAGACTTCAAGCTCTATTACAAAGCTGTCATCATCAAGACAGTATGGTACTGGCACAAAAACAGACATATAGACCAATGGAACAGAATAGAGAGCCCAGAAATAGACCCTCAACTCTATGGTCAACTAATCTTCGACAAAGCAGGAAAGAATATCCAATGGAAAAAAGACAGCCTCTTCAACAAATGGTGCTGGGAAAATTGGACAGCCACATGCAGAAAAATGAAATTGGACTATTTCCTTACACCACACACGAAAATAGACTCAAAGTGGATGAAGGACCTCAATGTGCGAAAGGAATCTATCAAAATCCTTGAGGACAATGCAGGCAGCAACCTCTTTGACCTCCACCGCAGCAACTTCTTCCTAGGAACATCGCCAAAGGCAACAGAAGCAAGGGCAAAAATGAACTATTGGGATTTCATCAAGATCAAAAGCTTTTGCACAGCAAAGGAAACAGTTAACAAAACCAAAAGACAACTGACAGAATGGGAGAAGATATTTGCAAACGACATATCAGATAAAGGGCTCGTATCCAAAATCTATAAAGAGCTTATCAAACTCAATACCCAAAGAACAAATAATCCAGTCAAGAAATGGGCAGAGGACATGAACAGACATTTCTGCAAGGAAGACATCCAGATGGCCAACAGACACATGAAAAAATGCTCCACATCACTCGGCATCAGGGAAATACAAATCAAAACCACAATGAGATACCACCTCACACCAGTCAGAATGGCTAAAATTAACAAGTCAAGAAATGACAGATGCTGGCGAGGATGCGGAGAGAGGGGAACCCTCCTACACTGTTGGTGGGAATGCAAGCTGGTGCAACCACTCTGGAAAACAGTGTGGAGGTTCCTCAAAAAACTGAAAATAGAGCTACCCTACGACCCAGCAATTGCACTCCTGGGTATATATCCTAAAGATACAAACGTGGTGCTCCGAAGGGGCACGTGCACCCGAATGTTTATAGCAGCAATGTCCACAATAGCCAAACTGTGGAAAGCGCCTAGATGTCCATCAACAGATGAATGGATAAAGAAGATGTGGTATATATACACAATGGAATACTATGCAGCCATCAAAAGACATGAAATCTTGCCATTTGCGACGACGTGGATGGAACTAGAGGGTATCATGCTTAGCGAAATAAGTCAATCGGAGAAATATAACTATCATATGATCTCTTTGATATGAGGAAGTGGAGATGCAAGGTGGGGGGGTTTGGGGGGAGGTAGGAAAAGAAAAAATGAAAAGATGGGATTGGGAGGGAGACAAACCATAAAAGACTCAATCTCAAGAAACAGACTGAGGGTTGCGGGGGGGAAGGGGGATGGGAGAGGGTGGTGGGGAAATGGACATTGGGGAGGGTATGTGCTATGATGAGTGCTGTGAAACGTGTAAACCAGACGATTCACAGACCTGTACCCCTGGGGATAAAAATACATTATATGTTTATTAAAATAAAAAAAAATTAAAAAAAAAAAAAAAAAAAAAAAAAAATAGTTGTAACACTATCTCCATCACTGGTCTGATATTGAGAGGAAAAACGAGTAGGGTTACTGGGTTAAAAGGAATGACTATATGATGATCATAGTTAATTATTCAAGTTCTTTTAAATATTAAAAATAAAAATTACACCTCTAACAATGATGATATTATAGTGATAACTTGCATTTGGGCTTTTCCCACCAAATTTTAAAATAATTTTGTATATTTTGGTTATTTTACTGATAAACACCAAACTCAAATATTACAAACAAGAAAACCGAGGTGTAAAGCAGTGTAAGGAATACGGCTGTGTTTGTGTGTTACCAGATAGCCCGATTAAAAAAACAATCTAGAGTTCTGTTATTTATAGAATCCAAACATCTGAATATAAAAGTAGACAAACGGCTTTTTAATATTTTCATCTGGATGTCATTATGCTATGTAAATATACCTTGCTCCCAATCAGAATACCAACTACAAAATAGAGAAAAGCAGTAAAGGATGCTCCCATAATTTAAAACAACTTAAATTTGGAACAAAATATACTAACATTGAAATCAGCATAAAAATGACAATACCTATTTTGTTATTTTAGGAGGACTAAGGCTATAAAATAGGACATGAAAAAGTATGGCATACTATTATCTGATGACTACTAAAATGGTTCTTGAATTCTTTTCCTTATTTATTGTATTTTACTAAGTCATGATTCCCTTGTTTAAAGTCTATGAACTGTGTTTAACTATTTTTATGTATTGAATGTTTGTGTCCCTGTCCCCACCCTCATCCATACATTGAAGTTCTAATCCTCCGTGTGGTGGTATGAGGAGATGAGGATTTGGGAAGTGACTAGGTTCAGAGGAGGTCAGGAAAATGGAGCTCCAATGATGGAATTTATGTCTTTATAAGAAGAGAAAAATACTGGAGATCTTTTTATTTCGACTGCGTGAAAACACAGCAAGAAGGCAGCTGTCTGCAAGGCAAGAAAAAGGTTCTAACCAAGAGTAAACCATGAGTGACGTAGACTACGGGATTTTGTTATAGCAGCCTGAGCTGACTATGACAACCATCTAAACATCATTCTAGCTTTTTCTCTGGCCCAGTTACAGACACGTGTCATATCAATCAGTCTTATAACGATCACCTGGAATATGCGTTATTTGCTTACAATAACTATTCATTACTTGTAAGTGATTAGGGCTTCTGTTCGTGTTTTAAATTTATCCTTAAGGGTTTCTGACATAAAAATCCATGAAAACCTTCAGATTTCATGTGGCACCATTTTGGACTTATTTGAACTGATTTTGAGCTCATCTGCTAAAAGCAATCTTAGTGTCAAGGCCATTGTCAATTGGCAGTATAACACCTAAATAATTTACCTGTATAATAATATCCACACTTTTTTTTTTTTTTACTTTTTAAAACATTTTTATAATTTACCTTTTATTTTTTTATCAATATATAACATATTACTTGTTTTAGGGGTATAGGTCTCTGATTCATCAGTTTCATATAATACCCAGAGCTCATTACAACTCATACCCTCCCTAACGTCCATCACCCAGCCACCTCATTCCTCCCACTCCCCTCCACTCCAGCAATCCTCAGTTTGTTTCCTGAGATTAACAGTCTCTTATGGTTTTGTCTCCCTCTTTGGTTTCATCTTGTTTCATTTTTTCCCTCTCTTCCCCTATGATCCTCTCCCTTGCTTCTCAAATTCCACATAACAGTGAGATCATATGATAATTATCTTTCTCTGATTAACTTGTTTTGCTTAGCATAATACCCTCTAGTTCAATCCATGTCATTGCAAATGTCAAGATTTAGTTTTCTGATGGCTGTGTGTGTGTGTGTGTGTGTGTACCGCATCTTCTTTATCCATTCATCTGTTGATGGACATCTAGGTTCTTTCTATAGTTTGGATATTGTGGACGTTGCTGCTATAAACATTCAGGTGCACATGCCTCTTTGGATCACTACATTTTGTATCTTTAGGGTAAATATCCAGGAGTGCAATTGCTGGGTCATAGGGTAGCTCTATTTTCAACTTTTTGAGGACCCTCCATACTGTTTTCCAGAGTGTCTGCACCAGTTTGCATTCTCACCAACAAGGTAGGAGGGTTCCCTTTCTCTGTATCCTCACCAGCATCTGTCATTTCCTGACTTGTTAATTTTAGCCATTCTGACTGATGCAAGGTGGTATCTCATTGTGGTTTTGATTTGTATTTCCCTGATGCTGAGTGATGTGGAGCATTTTTTCACGTGTCTGTTGGCCATCTGGATGTCTTCTTTGCAGAAATGTCTGTTCTTATCCTCCTCCCATTTCTTGATTGGATTACTTGTTCTTTGGGTGTTGAGTTTGGTAAATTCTTTATAGATTTTGGATACTAGTCCTTTATCTGATATGTCATTTGTGAATATCTTCTCCCATTCTGTCAGTTGTCTTTTGGTTTTGTTAACTGTTTCCTTTGCTGTGCAAAAACTTTTGATCTTGATGAAGTCCCAGTAGTTCGTTTTTGCCCTTGCTTCCCTTGCCTTTGGCGATGTTCCTAGGATGAAGTTGCTGTGGCTGAGGTCAAAGAGGTTGCTGCCTATGTTCTCCTCAAGAATTTTGATGGATTCCTTTTTCACATTGAGGTCCTTCATCCATTTTGAGTCTATTTTCATGTATGGTGTAAGGAAATGGTCCAGTTTCATTCTTCTGCATGTGGCTGTCCGATTTTCCCAAAACCATTTGTTGAAGAGACTGTCTTTTTTCCAATGGACATTCTTTCCTGCTTTGTCAAAGATTAGTTGACCATAGAGTTGAGGGTCTATTTCTGGGCTTTCTATTCTGTTCCTTTGATCTATGTGTCTGTTTTTGTGCCAGTACCATACTGTCTTGATGATGACAGCTTTGTAATAGAGCTTGAAGTCTGGAATTGTGATGCCACCAACTTTGGCTTTCTTTCTCAACATTCTTCTGGCTATCCAGGGCCTTTTCTGGTTCCATATAAATTTTAAGATTATTTGTTCCATTTCTTTGGAAAAAAATGGATGGGATTTTGATAGGGATTGTATTAAACATGAAGATTGTGTTAGGTAGCACAGGTATTTTCACAATATTTGTTCTTCCAATCCATGAGCATGGAATGTTTTCCCATTTCTTTGTATCTTCCTCAATTTCTTTCATGAGTACTTTATAGTTTTCTGAGCACAGATTCTTTGCCTCTTTGGTTAGGTCTATTCCTAGGTATCTTATGTTTTTTGGGTACAACTGTAAATGGCATTGACTTCTTAATTTCTCTTTCTTCTGTCTTGTTGTTGGTGTAGAGAAATGCAACTGACTTCTGTGCATTGATTTTATATCCTGACACTTTACTGAATTCCTGCATGAATTCTAGCAGTTTTAGGGTGGAGACTTTTGGGTTTTCCACATAAAGTATCATATCATCTGCAAAGAGTGAGAGTTTGACTTCTTTGCCAGTTTGGATGCCTTTAATTTCTTTTTGTTGTCTGATTGCTGAGGCTAGGACTTCTAGTACTATGTTGAATAGCAGCGGCGATAGTGGACATCCCTGCCGTGCTCCTGACCTTAAGGGAAACCCTCTCAGTTTTTTTTTCCCATTGAGAATGATATTCGCTGTGGGTTTTTCATAGATCTCTTTGATGATGTTGAGGAATGTACCCTCCATCCCTATACGTTGAAGAGTTTTGATCAAGAAAGTATGCTGTACTTTGTCAGATGCTTTTTCAGCATCTATTGAGAATATCATGTGGTTCTTGTTCTTTCTTTTATTAATGTATTGTATCACATTGATTGATTTGCAGATGTTGAACCAAACTTGCAGTCCAGGAATAAATCCCACTTGGTCCTGGTGAATAATCTTTTTAATGTACTGTTGGATCCTATTAGCTGGTATTTTTTTTTTGTTTTTAAGATTTTATTTATTTATTTGAGAGAGAGGCAATGAGAGAGAGCATGAGCGAGGAGAAGGTCAGAGGGAGAAGCAGACTCCCGTGGAGCTGGGAGCCCGATGCGGGACTCGATCCCGGGACTCCGGGATCATGACCTGAGCCGAAGGCAGTCGTCCAACCAACTGAGCCACCCAGGTGTCCCTATTAGCTGGTATTTTGGTGAGAATTTTTGAATCCATGTTCATCAGGGATATTGGTCTGTAATTCTCCTTTTTGATGGAGTCTCCATCTGTTTTTGGGATCAAGGTATTCCTGGCCTCATAAAATGAGTTTGGAAGTTTCCCTTCCATTTCTATTTTTTGGAACAGTTACAGAAGAATAGGTAGTAATTCTTTAAATGTTTAGTAGAATTCCCCTGGAAAGCCATCTGGCCCTTGGCTCTTGTTTATAGGGAAATTTTTGATTACTGCTTCAATTTCCTTGCTGGTTATGGTCTGTTTATGTTATCTATTTATTCCTGTTTCAGTTTTGGTAGTTTATATGTCTCTAGGAGTGCATCCATTTCTTCCAGATTGCCTAATTTCCTGACATATAGTTGCTAATAATATGTTCTTATAAATGTTTATATTTCTTTGGTGTTGGTTGTGATCTCTCCTCTTTCATTCATGATTTTATTTATTTGGGTCCTTTCTCTTTTCTTTTTGATAAGCCTAGCCAGGGGTTTATCAATCTTATTAATTCTTTCAAAGAACAAGCTCCTACTTTCATTGACCAGTTCTACTATTCTTTTGGTTTCTATTTCATTGACTTATGCTCTGACATTTATTATTTATCTTCTCCTGCTGGGTTTAGGCTTTATTTGATGTTCTTTATCCAGCTCCTTTAGGTTAGGTTAGGATTAGGTTGTGTACTTGAGACCTTTCCTGTTTCTTGAGAAAGGCTTGTATCACTATATACTTTTCTCTCAGGACCGCCTTTGTTACATCCCAAAGATTTTGAACAGTTGTGTTTTCATTTTCATTTGTTTCCATGAATTTTTTCAATTCTTCTCTAATTTCCTGGTTGACCCATTCATTCTTTAGCAGGATGCTCTTTAGCTTCCATGCATTTGAGTTCTTTCCAACTTTCCTCTTGTGATTGGATTCTAGTTTTAGAGCATTGTGGTCTGCAAATATGCAGGGAAGGGTCCCAATCTTTTGGTACTGGTTGAGACCTGATTTGTGACCCAGGATGTGATCTATTCTGGAGAATGTTTCATGTGCACCAGAGAAGAATGTGTATTCTGTTGCTTTGGGGTGGAATGCTCTGAATAAATCTGTGATGTCCGTCTGGTCCAGTGTGCCATTTAAAGTCCTTATTTCCTTGTTGATCTTTTGCTTAGAAGATCTGTTCATTTCAGTGAGAGGGGATGTTAAAGTCCCCTACTATTATTATATTATTGTTGATGTGTTTCTTTGATTTTCTTTTTAATTGGTTTACATAACTGGCTGCTCCCATGTTAGGGAAATAAATATTTACAACTGTTAGAACTTCTTGTTTGATACCTTTTAAATATTACATAGTGTCCTTCCTCACCTCTTATTATAGTCTTTGGTTTAAAATCTAATTTGTCTGATATAAGGATTGTCACCCCTGTTTTCTTTTGATGTCCATTAGCATGGTAAATGGTTTCCACCCCCTCATTATTAATCTAGAGGTGTCTTTGGGTTTAAAATGAATCTCTTGCAGACAGCATATCGATGGATCTTGATTTTGTTTGTTTGTTCGTTTGTTTGTTTTAAATCCAATCTGATACCTTGTGTGTTTTGATTGGGGCATTTAGCCCATTCAGGGTAGCTATTGGAAGATACAAATTTAGTGCCATTGCATTGCTTGTAAGGTGACTGTTATTATATGTTGTCTCTGTTCCTTTCTGATCTATGTTGCTTTTAAGCTCTCTCTTTGCTTAGAGGACCCCTATCAATATTTCTTGTAGGACTGGTTTGGTGGTCACAAATTCTTTTAATTTTTGTTTTCCTGGAAACTTTTTCTCTCTCCTTCTATTTTCAATGACAGCCTAGCTGAATATAGTATTCTTTGCTGCATATTTTTCTCATTTAGTGCATTAAATACATCATGCCAGTCCTTTCTGGCCTGCCAGGTCTCTGTGGATAGGTCTGCTGCCAATCTAATGTTTCTACTGTTGTAGGTTATAGACCCCTTTTCTTGACCTACTTTCAGGATTTTCTCTTTGTTTCTGAGAGTTGTAAGTTTTACTATTAGATGATGAGGTGCTGATCAATTTGATTGATTTTGAGGGACTTTTTTGTGCCTCCTGGATTTTGAAGCCTGTTTCCTTCCCCCAAATAAGGAAGTTCTCTGCTATAATTGCTCCAATGTACCTCTGCCCCTCTATCTCTTTCTTCTTCTTCTGGGATCCCAATTATTCTAATACTGTTTCATCTTATGGTATCACTTTTCTCTGAAATTCTCCCCACAGGATCCAGTATTTGTTCATCTCTCTCTTTCTTAGCTTCTATATTTTCCATCATTTGGTCTTCTTTGTCACTAATTCTCTCTTCTGTCTCATTTATCCTAGCAGCTAGAACCTCCATTTTTTTTTAGAACCTCCATTTTTTAATTGCACCTCATTAATAACTTTTTTGATTTTGACTTGGTTAGATTTTATTTCTCCAGAAAGGGATTCTCTAGTATCTCTATGCTTTTTTCAAGCTCAGCTAGTATCTTTATAATTGTCATTCTGTCCCAACATCTTACTAATGTCCATGTTGATTAAGTCCCCGGTAGTCGGTACTTCCTCTTGTTCTTTATTTTTTGAGGTGAGTTTTTCCATTTTATCATTTTATTCAGAAAAGAATAGGTGAATGAGAGAACAAAATGCAAAAAGGGTAACTATGAGCCCAGAAAAATATACACTAAACAAATCAGGAAAGACCCAAAACTGGGAGGAAAAGAGGAAAATAAAATATGAAGAATATGAGCAGACAGGTGAATAAAACAGACTCACACACTAGATTTTGGGTGTATTTTGTTCTGTTAGAAGAAACTGCCTCCCAAAATTTTAAGGAAAAAAAACCACATATATTTACAAAAATAAGGGTACATACAGTGTAGGGGTGGGATATGGCTGTAAAACTGAAACTTAAAAAAGATTTTTAAAAAGAAATTGATAAAAAGTTGTTTGAAAAAAGAAAGAAGAAAAAATTTTTTTAAAAAGGAGATAATGTAATCAGGTGGGTGAATAGAACAAAGTCATACACTAGATTTAGTATATATTTTAGTCTGTTAGAAGAAACTGCATCCCAAAATTTTAAAGAAAGAAAACATATACATATATATAGTTATTTATATATATAAAATATCATTTATATTTTATTTATTATTTATGTATTTATATTATTTATACATAAAATAATATGTATATAAAATAAGGCTATGTATATATTTAAAATAAGGTTATTTAATATATATATGTAAATAAGGTTATTTCATATATATATACACAAAAAAATAAGGTTAAAAACAATGAAGGGATAGAATATGCCTGTTAAAATGAAAATTAAAAAAAAAGATTTCAATTAAGAAATTGATAAGATGTTGGTTGAAAAGGAAAGAAGAAAAATTACAAAAAAAAAGAAATAGAAAAAGAAAAGGAAAAGAATAGAAAATAGAAAAAAGAAAAGAAAAAGAAAAAGAAAAAAAATGAAGAAAAAATAAAGAAAATTTTAAAAGTTAACTTTGAAAGACTAAAGAATCATGAGGGGAAAGCCATGAATTCTACATGCTGTGTTCCCCTAGCACTGAAGTGTTGCAGTTCTCATTGACTAGTAAACTTGGGCTTGGCTGAATGTTCTTGCTGATCTTCTGGGGGAGGGGCCTGTGCAGAGATTTTCAAACGTCTTTGCCTGAGACGGAATTGCACCACCCTTGCCAGGGGCTGGACTAAGTAATCTGCTTTGGTTTGCTCTCAGTAGCTTTTGTTCCCTAAAGGATTTCCACACAGCTTTAGAGGATGAAATAAAAATGGTGGCCTCCCAATCTCTCACCCTGGAAGAGCCAAGATCTTGGGGCCCCACTCCTCAGTACATCCTCAGAGAAAAGCACTCAATCCTTCCTGTCTCCCTAGTCTCCAGCTGCACTCTGTTCACCTGGCCTGTGACCAAACATTTCTATGTCTGGCACATGATCCCATTTGGAATCTCCCAATCCAGTAGATTCCTGCAGTATGGTCCCATGCCTCTCATCCTGGGGGAGGAAGGGGAGTTTCCCAGATCTGCCACTTACAAGGCCCCAGCCGGAAGGGTAGTGGCCTGACGGTGCCACAGCTTATGACGACCCCAAGCTGAGACACCCCCATCCTTGGCTCTGTCTTTGCAGCCAGCTTCCCCACTCTGACCCCTGGGAGCTCTGCTGCACTCGGGCATCCTCAGTCTTTCTGTGATCCTGAAGGACCTGAGACCACACTGTCCCAGCAAGGGTTCCACCTCCTGCTTAGCCACTCGAGCAACATCCCTCCCTGGAGCCGACTTCTAAAAGTTCTGATTTTGTGCTCTGCTGCCCTCTCCTTTGGCAGTTGCTGGCTGATGGAGACTCCCTCCCCCTGTGGTCTATATTCCCAGATATCACCTCAGATTCACTTCTCCTCATGTCCTACCTTCGAGAAGGTGGTCGCTTTTCTGTTCATAGGATTGCTGCTACTCTTTTCTTAGATCTCCTTCACAGGTGTTCAGAATGGTTGGGTAACTATCTGGTGAATTCCTGAGACAAGATGAAGTTTAGATTTCCTACTCCTCTGCCAACTTGCTCAATGCCCTCTCTTCATTTCTTTTTTTTAAATAGTATATCATTGTTTAGGAAAATTGATTTTTAGTCTTTCTGGCCCAAGCTCTGTTCAGCACTTATGCTATAGATTGGAACTCTAAACTTAAGTAGATAAAATAAGCCAATTGCATTGTCATTCAGGCTGATTGTGTTAGTTATTAAATTTGACAATAGCATATTTACAGTATCACAATATACTTTACTTTAAAATCATGAAAATGATTTGCAAACAATATGAGAGTAGAATAAATTGGGAATAAAATCGTGATGCAAATAGCTTTAAAATGAAAAAAAAGTGGAACGTAAGATAAAATTTTATGTAGCAGAAGATTTATGTAATAGGTACTTGAATTCAAATTGGGTATATCACTTTCAGAGGGTTTTTTTCTTCTTCTAAAGAGTTTTCCTATTTACATAAAATATTTTTGGATTAGTAAAAATTCCGTTTGATGAATTTTTCATGAATATATTACTTACCCTCTTTATCAGTCTGTATCTGGTCAGGAAAATATTAATATTACAAACAGAAAAATGTAGCCAGGAATTGGATACAAAAGTGTTGGAATGTTGTAAGAGCAAAAGGGAGGAGGTGACATAACTCTGATCTTAGAAACTATACAAAGGTGCTATTGCTCCTAGGATAGAGGAAGGAAAACCAGCCAGATCCCATGATCACTGTGCCGCTGAGGTTGCTGTAACTGCTGCCCCTGGAGCCAGATGAAAGAAACCAGGAGGTTCTACTACAACTAACACGGCAAAATCCCAAAGCTTGTAGCTATAGCAATGGATTCAGAGCTCAAGAACACTGTTCTATAGCGGCATCGGAAGCACCTCTTGCCTCCAACAACTCTACATCAAGAACCTGAGTGGAAATCTGGAGTCCATACTGCCATAGAAGAGCCTGTATCTTTGCTGTTATTTCTGCCACTGCCAGAGCTAATGTCTAAAAGAGAAAAAAAGAAAAATACCTTTTCCCCTTTCACTTTATCACTTTCCCCTACCTCCCACTGCCAGAACATAAAGGTATCCAGCTGAGAAGGGTGGCTGGGAATTATAGTTTCCAGACATCTATCCACCATGGCACAGAACAGAGCACAGAATGATGGAGATGGACAAAAACAAACAAACAAACAAACAAATAAAAGGACCAGGTAAATAATGTATACTAATAATATACATTATTAGTATATAACAATATATAATAATAATATAATATTAATAATATGCAACTGGTAAATATTTTTTCAAACACTTGAAAGATATAAAAATTAAAATAATTATTATATTTGTAATATTTATTAACAAACAATTATTTGATACTCTGAACATTTGCTTTGAACATGATTTAATAGGAAATCTTGACTACATACATACATATAAATAATATGTGCTGAGAAAGTCAAATGAAATTCTTGTTACCTCGGAGAGACAAGAGGACTTTTTAGTCATCTGCACACACAAATCCCAACCTGCTTTGGCTGGCTCAGCCCATTCTCCCTATGGCGGCAACGACTGCACGTGCAGGTTCTGTTCCGACCACTCACAGTACTTCTCATGCTGAACCCCTGAAGTTAGACTGTCAGCTCTGGGTACCTCATTCCTGAACCACTGACTCACATTTGAAGTTTCCATTACCCCTTCAGCTTTGCTCTGTAATAACTCACAGAACTCAGGAAGGCACTAGTCTTATGATAACAGTTTTATTATAGCAAGAACAAAAAAGATACAAATCACAACCAGCCAAAAGAAGAGGGATATAGTGGGAGGCCTGAGAAGGTTCCAACATGAAGCTTCTGGTGTCATCTTCTTGTGGAACCAGGATGTATCAGTCCCCTAGCATGTCAGTGTATAACAATATGCACAGAATACTGCCAACAGGGAGGCTCCCTCAGGTGTTGGTGTCCAGAGTTTTATTGGGATTCCATTAAGTGAATATGATTGATTGAATCATTGGCTATGTGATTGAACTCAGTCTTCAGTCTCTCTCTCCTCCCCGGAGCTCTGGTGGTTATCATGTGACTCGAAGTCACAACCCTCTAATTACATGCTTGGTCTTTCTCGTGGCCAGCCTCCATCTTGAGTTTATCTCATTACCCAAAACTATTTAGGGGCTCACCGTAAATAACAAACACACTTTTATCACTCTGGGAATTCCAGAGATTTGTAGGTGACCTCTCAGGAACCAGGGGAGAACTGTCAGACAAATTCACAAGTAAACAGAACTAATACGTAGGACTGTTTCAAAGCCAATCCTTACAAAGATGGCAGACTCTTAGAGATTTCTCCCATGTCAATAAATGAGATCTGACACTGTTCCTGCTCTCTAAACCTGGCAAATAGAGCCAAATAAGTCTCCTCTCTCAGGGTTACTGGAAAATGACTCTGTATCTCTGTGACTGGCAGCTCTAATATGGACAGACTTCATCTGCATTTAGGAATAAATTTGCCTTTAATTGCTATAGTTAAACTCTTCCCAAAGCTTTCCATTGTCTTACCTATGCCCATCCATTAAAATCCCTTGAACGATGACTAAAGCGTGGATTTGGACTAAGAAACTTAATCCTCTCTGGACAATGTGACCTGGACAATTGGCTTCTTTCTACTCTCCCTGCCATTTCACCATTAAGGACCAAATGGAATATATACTGGTTATGACAAGATAAAGAATTAGATTTCAGACAAGGAGCTTACCATTAATATAAGCCTGCCAGGTGTTTTTAAGAGAAGGAATTAACAAAAATTATTTCCTAATGGTATTGTATTGAAGAGAATCTTTCAAAACAACTTAGAAAGTCATATATACCCCAATATTCATAGCAGCAATGGCCACAATCGTCAAACTGTGGGAAGAGCCAAGATGCCCTTTAACAGATGAATGGATAAAGATGTGGTCCATATACACGATGGAATATTATGCCTCCATCAGAAAGGATGAATACCCAACTTTTGAATCAACATGGACGGGCCTGGAGGAGGTTATGCTGAGTGAAATAAGTCAAGCAGAGAGAGTCAATTACCATATGGTTTCACTTACTTGTGGAACATAAGGAATAACATGGAAGACATTAGGAGAAGGAAAGGAAAAGTGAATTGAGGTAAATCAGAGGGGGAGATGAATCATGAGAGACTGTGGACTCTGAAAAACAATCTGAGGGTTTTGGAGGGGAACAGGGTAGGGGGATGGGTAGTGGGTGGTAGGTGGTGGGTATTAAGGAGGGCATGTATTGCATGGAGCACTGGGTGTGGTGCATAAACAATGAATTTTGGAACACTGAAAAAAGAAAATAAATAAATAAATAAATAAATTTAAAAAAGAGAAAGATCTGATAATTTTCTTTGTTATTTCATTCATTCCTAAGAAAATTGTTAAGCTTTATAAAATGCACAAATGATTGCTTCATTTGTTTTAGTGATCTTTTTAACTATATGATCAGGTTGATTATAAGATTATTAAGTTGGCTTAATGTTACTACTGTTTGCCTGGTATTTTAGGAAATACGGTAAGAATGATGAATGTGGAACTGAAAAATAGCTCAAGTATTACTGTTCATGGACTTTGTTAGGATAATCATTACTTGGATTATTTCAGTGACATATCAACAGAGAAATCCATGGTAGATTGAATTATTGATGAAAATTGTTTAATTCCCTCTACTCATAATTACACCTACTCTTTGAAACAAAGTGTACTTCCCTAAACCTCAGCCATTGACTTGCTTTGGTCAAAAAAATATTAACAGATGGGATATAGCAGAGGACTGAAATGTGCTGGTGCTTGGCCATGCATCCTGCAATTCTGCAGTTATCCTGAGAAAAGCTTCCCCTAAGGGCCCTGTGTGGCTCAGTTGTTAAGCATCTGCCTTTGGCTGAGGTCATGATTCCAGGATCCTGGGATTGAGCCCCACATCGGGCTCCCTGTTCCACAGGAAGCCTGCTTCGCCCTCTCCCACTCCTCCTGCTTTTGTTCCCTCTCTAGCTGTGTCTCTCTCTGTCAAATAAATAAATAAAATCTTAAAAAAAAAAAGAAAGAAAAAGGAAAGTTTCCCCTGGATAACTATTACTACCGTAGCCTCGACCCCAGAATTATCACACTTGGAAGAGGTCTGAGCCCACCCGTCAGTGGAGACTAAAGTGGATTCAGACCCATCCCATAGCTCACAGCCAAGACCAGCTGAGCCCAGCCTAGTCAATCAAGCCCTAGCCGTTCTATTAACATACAAAAAGAGAATAAATGATTGGTACTCCTAAACCACTGGATTGTGAAGTGATTTTCTAAGTAGTATTTTGTGGCAACATTAACTAATGCAGAAATTTGTACCCAAGAGTGAGGTGCTGCCTTAACAAATATTTGAAATATGTGTGTCAGTTTGGGGATTGTCTGGTGGAGAACAAAGGAACTTTGAGGAAAGTCTGGGAAAATATTACATAGAGACGGCATATGTTAAACCTATCACCTATGAGAACCTCAAAAAGAGAAGAGAAATACCTATTGAATTTCCAGCATTGGAGGAAAAAAAGTTTTGAGGCAAAGTTGAAAATATGGTGATTGTTACTAACTGCATTTGATAAGGTCCTACAACATTGAGATGAGCTCAGAAAAGAACTTAAAGGTAAATAGACATAAATAACTTGTTTTAAGCCACCGTGTTTTAGAGATGTTGCTATACAACATTTTTGTGGCAAAGTTGACAGATCCAGAAACTAAAATCTGCATTAGTTTTAATCCAACAGCACTATGGTCTTCTTTCCCTCTATGAATAATCTCTATGCTGGGTGTTATGAGGAATACAAAAGAAAAAGGGAAATTTGGCTTCCAGAATTATTGCTATTTGTGGGTTTTGTTTTTAGATGAAGTAACTTGAAATATATTTATTTACTTATTTTTTTAAGATTTTATTTATTTATTTGACAGGCAGAGATCACAAGTAGGCAGAGAGGCAGGCAGGGAGAGAGAGAGGAGGAAGCAGACTCCCCAGCGAGCAGAGAGCCCGATGTGGGGCTCGATCCCAGGACCCTGGGATCATGACCTGAGCCGAAGGCAGAGGCTTTAACCCACTGAGCCACCCAGGCGCCCCTGAAATATATTTATTGAAAAGGAAGTTAATACCTTAAAAATACAATAAAAATATCAATATCAATCAATATCAATATCAATAAATATTAATAATTTTATAAATACAAGCTGCTTTACATTACCTACACATCCTCCTTGATTTACAATGAGGTTATAGTCAGATGAACTTACCGTAAGTTGAAAATAACATAAGTCAAAAATTCATTTAATATATTCAACCCTCTGAACATCATAGCTTAGCTGAGCCTACTTTAAATGTGTTCAGAACATTTACATTAGCCTACAGTTGGACAAAATGACATCACACAAAGCTTATTGTAGAATAAAGTGTGGAATATGTATGTAACTTATTGACTACTGTACTGAAGGTGAAAAAACAGAATGGTGGTGTGGGCGCAGAATGTTTGACAGTACCTCTGTTCTTTGGCCTTATGATAGTGTGGCTGACTGGGAGCTGTGGCTGCTGCTACCCAGCCTCATGAGAGCATTGAGCTGCATCTTGCTAGCCCAAGAAAAGATCAAAACTCCAAATCTTTAGTACAGCTTCTACTGAATGCTTATTGCTTTCACACCATTATAAAGTCAAAAATTGTAAGTCGAACAATCATAAATGGCGGAAAGTCTGTTTTTATTTTTAAATAGGCCCTGGCATCCTTACTACAAGACATATTTTAAATATTGAAGGGTTGCTAAAAACTGAATAATTCAACAGTTAAATTACATTATACTTACTAGTTTTGCCTATCAGCGAAAGAACAATAAATATTCTTGTATTTATTTTAACTGCTGGTTAAGGCATCTCTGACCAAATTAAGACATCCCAGAGTTGAACTGAACCAATATGGCCAGTGTGATTAATTTGGTTTAAATCACTACTGGAGTCCTAATTCTATGAAGAGACCTCATAAATTCTAGCACAGTACAAGCCAGCAAGGTTGCAGTGCCAGGGTTAATGTTTATGCCTGTGTCCTGGCTCAGTACATTATCCCCAAATGAAGACCAACCTAAAAGCAGTCCAAACATGAGATGGGCTGCCAGAGTAGATTTCCAGCGTTATAGCAACTTGTACGTATTTATTCACCTCAGTTGTCTGATTGAGAAAGAGTATCTATATCTATAAAGGGCAAGTACCTGGCACACAATGGTACCATAAAATTGTCATAAAATGAGAGTATGAACATGATTATTATGTGGCCAAGAAGTTCACCATCTGACAGAGACAACAACAAAGGCCACGCCTTGTATTTATTTAGGGAAATTTTGTGCACAATCTCAATTTTTTTTTTTTAACCTTCCCACCTTCTGGTAACCCAACCCTCCAGAAAGAAAAATAAAATTGAAATATGGGCACAAATCAGACCAGGAAAGGAAAATCCTTGCTGTTACTAGAAACCCACATAAAACTTTCAATTGTGTCAAACATTCCAAGTTTAATATAAATATTTTTAAATATTTTCTCACTGTATACATTTAAACATATCCAGGAGACTCACCCAGTAAAATTAAATGATTTCTTGTCCCTCCATGAGCTTTCCACTGAGTCATGAACCTCATAAGCTTCATGATCCTCACAAGAGGGAGACTTTACCACATGCCACAGATTACATTTTTTCTTTCTTTCTTTTATAGCTGGAAAAAAAAAATTCTGTTTCCATTTCTTAACTTGCAATTTTATTCCCTATGCCAAACCAGACCTTTGGCTGTCCTTTTCCTAAAAATATAAGTTTTCCTGGTATCAAGGACTTTTAACTTTTCCAGAAGAAAAGGTTTGTTATTTTTATGTAGTTTTTGGTTTTGTTTGCTGAAAAATTAGATATATGGAGACACACTATTTTTAAAGGCTCACTTTAATTTGTTGGATGATGACCAACCTAAAATACGTACTGTTAATACGGAATAAATATGAAATGAATACGGAATAAATATGAAAACTCAGTAGACATTTCTAGATCAAAGACATCAGGCATTAGTAAGAGTAAAACTGAGCGAACACTTGGAGTAAGATTTGCTTCTCTATGATTCTCTTTTGACAAAAATCCCTTGCTAATTCCCTCCAGATCAATCAAAATATTAAGGCCAAGGTTATTTGCATCCATGAAATGCAGTGAGACCCACTGGCATCAGGGTGATGAAATTCTGGGTTTCAATTGCCCAGGAAGTTCACAAACAGTAACCATAAGCTATTAGCGTATTTCCCACAGACAGGGCAGAGAATGACTGAGTGTTTAACCAGTGCCCAAACATCACAATGCACCTCTTCTACTTAAGAATGGAATCTGTCAGCTCCTAAATTTTGGGTATTCTCAAGCAATCAGCACAATTTACTGTCTGAAAACCATCACATCACTGCTACTCTTTTCTTTTCTTTTTTTTTTTTTCTTTAAGATTTACTTATTTGTTTTAAGGATAGAGAGAGAGACTGAGCAGGGGAAGGACAGCAGGGGAGTGAGAAGCCTCAAGCAGATCCTCCGTGGAGCTCGGAGGCAGATGCAGGGCTCCACCCCAAGACCCTGAGATCGTGACCTGAGCTGAAATCAAGAGTTGGCTGCTCAACCAACTGAGCCACAAGGCGCCTCATGTCACCACTATTCTTAGAGCCAATTGCTTCATAAATGTTAAGGTAAAGGATAATTTTGAACATCTAACCATAATTGGCAGACAGGGATAATGTGTTCCGTGTACATTTTGTCATTGACCCAAGAGGAAAGAGCAAAAGGAGGAAGGGAAACCACTGCTCGCTTTTTTTGGGCATAAAGTAGATGAATCCAGAAAGCATGCATTCAGTTATTAGGAGAATCTGATGTCATCCCATTAAGAGAAACTGTTCAGGTTTTACGGTATTTTACATCTGCAAGCCACAACATTATTTCCATCAGCTGTTAATGTTGCTACTAAAATCAGGGCCAGGAACTCCACAGTTGAAGTGACTTAAGTGGGTTTGGAAATGGCATTTATTCATACTCTCTTTATAGAGTTATGGCTTGGGTAAGGATGGTATGTTGAAGGAGCTCATTTGTGGGATTTATTTCTACAAAAGTAGCTGTAGCCAAGTTCAAGGGGTATGATGCCTATTTGAGATTTCTCAATTCTACTTCAGTGGGTTGGAATGCCCTGATCCAGTTTGGCTCAGAGATAATATTTCCTCTGGACTGGACTTGTAAAGAAAGCAATTTAAAATGCATAAACACAGTGCCTGAGCCATGCCGTATATCCACTACCCAGCAGGGCACTCACGCTAAGCACTGCCTCACTTCCTAACTGCTCAGCCGAAGTCCTAGCTCCCTTCCCAACTATTAATATTCATGCGAATTTGTACCAGCGGGGTCAAGCAGAATAAGAAGCATCGTATTGGAACATCATAGAATAACTTGAAATTTCTAAGACCAAATTTCTTCCAGAATATTCGCTACAAAATGAAGAATCAGAAATTTTTATTTTTCCTTAATTTTTGGTGTAGTAAAAGAAATATATATTTATATATGTAATTAGATGTTAGGAAGCCTGAGTTTTAGTTTGGCTTAGACACCAAATAGTTAAGTAATTCAACCAATACATGGGAGTACTCACTGTGTGATGATCATATTAGTAGATGCCAGGGTCTAGAAGTAATTCCTGGTTCTTGCTCTTCCAAACTCTGCAGTGCAGTGGCAGAAGCTAAAGGAGTATTTCATTTTGGCAGCTAAGAACATTATCAGTCTGTAGGTCCTATCGGTAAAGCAGAATAGTTAAAGCAGCTATTATTTTAGCTGTGATTTTATGATTTGATGTAAAAAAAATATCTCACAAGTCTAACGTTCTCACAGTGAACCGTGTATCAGGCACTATGACTGTACTTTACATGCATTCTGTTTCTCGGTGCCCACAAGGACACCGAGGCAAGGTACTAATACAGACATGTTATATGCCTGGCCCGAGGTCCCATAGCTGGTTAAGTGGCAGACCCAGAATCGGGATGCCAGTCTGTCAGCCTCCAAAGGCCATGCTCTTACAACTGACCTAAGCCACTGTCCATCAGAGATATGATTAAGATGGAAATACAGCCTACGAGATAAAAAGTCATGATGCATTTTCAGGATGGACCCGATGTGTTGAAGGGAATATTGAGAGGAATCATTTCTAGACCACATCTGTTTAGAGATTAAGTACAGATATGTACTGTTATATTCCATAATTTATAGTTTTCTTATGAAATAATAATCAAGAGAAGAACGTGAGCTGGAATGTGGTAGTTGGGAATCATAAAATGTGTTTTTGTCTGCATACATTTATTGCTGGTTGGCTGAGATGGAAACCATGTGACAGTCCATAGAGGCCCCAGCAGGGTGTCCTGGAAATAGACTGGCCCGGGAGCCCGACTCCTGCCAATGACTCTGTATGGAACTGGGAACTCATTTCCTTGAACCAGTTTTCAGGGCTTCTATCTGAAAAATGAGGACAATGGATCTGGTCCAGTTTTTAGCTTTTTGCGACTGTTTCCAAAGGAATTAAGCTCTGTGATATAGTCTGACTTTGGAGGTAGAAAGCCCAATATCCACCAAATATATATATTGATTAGACTTTGGTTTTTGCTTTCTGTTAGATATGATTTTCCTGTCTGCAACCCTCACTGGAACACACACACACACACACACACACACAAACACACACACACACACACACACCCCTTCTCTCTCTCTCTCTTTCTCTCTCTCTCTCTTCTTTTTTAAAGATTTTATTTATTTATTTGACAGAGAGGGAGATCACAAGTAGGCAGAGAGGCAGGGAGAGAGAGGGGGAAGCAGGCTCCCCGCTGAGCAGAGAGCCTGATGTGGGGCTCGATCTCAGGACTGTGGGATCATGACCTGAGCCGAAGGCAGAGGCTTAACCCACTGAGCCACCTAGGCATCCCTCACTCTTTCTCTCTCTTACCTGCCTAATCTCCAATCATTCTTTCAGGTCTCAACAGAGAAATCCCTCTGTTAGGGAACCTTTCACTGACTCTCAAAGTCTTACTTAAGTGTTCTCCTGACTCTATAAAAGAACCCTGCGCTTCCTCTGTCACTGAGACATTGTGAGGGTTGGATTTGATAATACATGTAGAGTGCTTGATTCACGCTCGGCTCATAAAAATACTCAATAACTATTAGCTCACATAATCATCACCATCATCCTTCTGCTTATCCAGCTTATGACACTACGTTTTATTAGTCTCTTTGACTCTCTGTGTCCTTTAGTAGGTGCTAGATTCAGCAGGGACCGTAACGCTCGGACTTAACTGTTAAATCACCAGCAGCTTAGCACAGTGAATGACAAGAGTAGGTAAATATGCCTTAAGTAATGTTAAATACCACATAGCAGTTTACATAGGGAAACTTTCATTTCTGCAACAAAGTTAAGCCTGTAAACACTTATAGACTGAATAGACTGAAACCCATAGTTGAAAATAATTAAGTTATGAACTAAATTTTATAGAGACATAGAAAAAAAGTCATTGATCTTTCCTGGGAGGTGAAGTATACAACATTTGTGCTGAGCCTTGTAGAACCAGAGTGATTCCACCAAGCGGTAGAGGTGTGAGAGAAGGATTATATCACACAGGGGGAAAATGGTATAAATAAAAACACAAGGTGGGAAACTTCAGAATGTGTTTCCACTACTGACTTACCAGACCTTGGAAGAGTGCACTGGGGGTCAGAGAGAGGTTTATTGGGGAGTAAAGGGAGAGGACAATGGGGAGATAGTTTAGACTTTTAAATGTCTTAAATATCATGATATTATATCATGATGTGGAGCTTTCTTTTCTTTTCTTTTTTTAAATTATGTTACGTTAGTCACCATACAGTACATCATTAGCTTTTGATGTACTGTTCCAGGATTCATTGTTTGTTTTTATAACACGCAGTGCTCCACGCAATCCGTGCTGTCCTTAATACCCGCCACCAGGCTCACCCCCCCCACCCCCCCATCCCCCTGCCTTCTAAACCCTCAGTTTGTTTCTCGGAGGCCACAGTCTCTCGTGGTTTGTCTCCCCCTCCGCTTTCCCCCCTTCATTTCCCCTTCCTTCTCCTAATGTGCTCCCTGCTATTCCTTATGTTTCACAAATAAGTGAAACCGTATGAGAACTGACTCTCTCTGCTTGACTTACTTCACTCAGCATAATCTCCTGCAATCCCATCCATGCTGATGCAAAAGTGGGAGCTTTCGAAACACTTTTCCTCATCTCTTAGTCACCGCTCAACACCACGTAATCTGTATCTCGACTTTTATAAAAAGCTAGGTAAGCATTCACCACAGCTATTCACTTGGGATTGTATTTTGACCTTCTGTTTAATATTTCCTCTTTTCCAACCTAGACCCCCATTTTTGGAATACCTCTCAAATTTAGATAATTATGCCCACTCTCCGCTGCTGAGTTCAAGTCATTAAAATATTACCTACCTGATCTCTTATTTGAAATAGATCGTTCAGATCACCTCCAGTTACTTCTGAAACATTAAACACTTATCTGATCCATTAACTTTCTACTCTAAATTTTAATTTAATCTACCAGAACCACTATTTATTTTTAAAATAATGTCTTCTCTGTTCACTTTGGCAGTGCATAAAGTTGGAACAATACAGAGAATATTAGCCCCTGCACAAAAATAACATGCACATTCATGAAACATTAAAATAATAATAATAATAATAATAAATAATATTTTGTAAAGAGAAAATATTGTAGCAATGTTCTACATGCTAAAAGATTCTACATTTCTCTTTTATACTACTCCGTTGAGAGCTTGATCAGTGAGGTCATAATCAGCAGCTAAATTATCAAGCATCTGGTGAATAAAGTCAAACTGCTAGGAGAAACACTTTAAAAGCCTGTGTGGCTCAGTCAGTTGAGCACTCAACTCTTGATTTTGGCTCAGGTCATGAACTCAGGGTCTTGAGATCCAGTCCTGCATTAGATTCTGTACTCGGTGAGGATTCTGCTTGTTCCTCTCCCTCTGTGCCACCTCCTTTCTCAAATAAATAAATAAAATATTTTAAAATTTAAGTGAACAATACTCTATATAACAAATATTCTCACAAATATAGCTTGGCATCAAAAGAATTTCTAATCTCCAGATTACAAATCAATATTCTTTTAATCTATTTATACATTTTTGTCATTATTATTGAAAGGTCTTTTATTAGAGAAGTGAGTAAAAATTCACTTCTGGTTAAGATTCAAAATAAATATTGATTATTTAATAAAGGTGACAAAATCATTATTTTCCAATTCTATTATTCCATCAATATCTACCAGTAAGAATTCTTCTCAAAGGACTTTCCATTATTAAGTAGCACTATTTAGTTAGCTTCAATTTCATTTCATGAAGGAAAAGCAGGTCAATTTTTTTTTTTTTTTTTTAGTTTTTTGCTTTTGAATAAGGTAGTTAATGAATTGAGTTTTGTTGGTTCTCTCTTTTACATTATGAACTTATGGACTTCTACATAACAAACTTTTTCCTAATAAATTGTATTCAGTATTCTTTTTGATGCTTAAATTTTACTATCTTTGATTGTTGAGATCCTCTTCATTTTGGCTACTGTGGTCTTTTGAGGTAATTCATTTTCCTTGATAGCTTGCATTTTGGCCTCCCCCAGATTTTAGGTTCATCTTATATAACTTGGCTTAGACTTAGACACAGCCATTATCCTGATACTTTTATGGAAATAAATAAATACAGATCATAATCCAGATAATAGATATGCTCATTGCTACTATTACTGCTTTTCAGTGGTCAAAACCAGGAAATGAGGTGGTGGTAGCTGTTATTTTTGTTAATTCATGCAGATATTTCCAATTCAAATTGAATTACATGATTTTTGTTTACTTCTTTATTTTTGTACCTCTCTCTCTTTTCCCCCCTCTTACAATAATTTTGTGTGTGTGTGTGCTAACACATGAATGAAATTGCTTTCTTAGCCCTGATTGTCTACAAAACGGAACTGGAGGCAGATTACCTATTAAGGGTTTATTTACTGGAAGATGCAAACCCAAACACAGGACATGTGGAGTGAGGTTAAAGGGAATTGAGGCAGAGGAAGAAGCCTAGTCATGTAAGAAACCTTCCAATCAGGCTTTCAGAAACCACTCGCCTTAGAATAGTCCTCAGTGGGGGAAAAGGAAGTGAGAAGAATTTATTTTCAGGCTCCTTCTGACTCCTGGCGCACTGGTCAAATTTGTCTCAAGAGTTGTTGATGGTCCCACACTTTCGCATGTGTTGCCTGAAATTCCTCAGGGAGCCTAATGACACTGAATTCGACACTCTAGCACGCCACACATCCTCGGAGTACACAACAGTTAGAGGATCTAGAACATCTCTGGGTCTGGTCAGGTCAGGCCTGTGCACTGCAGCTAATGCAACGCCAGCCACGGCAGACACGAGGAAGCTGAAACCCTCATTCAGGAGTCCCGAACAACAGGGCGGTATTTAGACAGGAGGCGTGGCGGCCGCAGCTGGGACTCTCTCCTTAGCAACAGGTAAGGGCCAAAGAGTCCACAATGATAGAACCCTAAATGTTTTCACATTAAAGCTGAATTTAAGTCCTTAAGCCAAATTATATAGTTCGTTTTTAAAAAATGAATGTAAAAAAATAAAAATAAATAAATTAAAATTAAAATTAAAAAATGAATGGAAGAAAAATATAATCATGTTATTTATCTTATTTTTAATAGTTATTTTTAACAGGTATATGTGGAATTTCATAAATTGGGTCCTATACAGTTTTTTTTTTTTTTTAAGATTTTATTTATCTATTTGACAGACAGAGATCACAAGCAGGCAGAAAGGTAGGCAGAGAGAGAGGAGGAAACGGGCTCCCTGCTGAGCACAGATCCCGATTCGGGCTCGATTCCAGGACCCTGAGATCATGACCTGAGCCGAAAGCAGAGGATTAACCCACTGAGCCACCCAGGTGCCACTAGTTTTTTTGCTTCATCCTAACACACACACACACACACACACACACACACACACACACAAATTAATGGTATCAATAATATTTCTAATAATTAGATTAATGAATGAAATGTAAGACTTTTTTGAAGCTCAGTTTTTAATATATTGCATCAAGGATTTATAGTAAAAATACTGGGTATAAAAGTCAACTACAGTAAGTATTTTCTTTGTGTTTTTATCTTGCTAACTTGATATATAATTGGCTCATTCATTTCAGTTTGATTCAGTGTTTTAAGATTAGATATATTTCTCTCTCTCTTTTTTGTAAAGATTTTATTGATTTATTTGACAGAAAGAGACACAGCAAGAAAGGGAACACAAGCAGGGGGAGTGGGAGAGGGAGAGGCAGGCTCCCCGCTGAGCAGGGAGCCCAGTGTGAGGCTTGATTCCAGGACCCTGAGATCATGACCTGAGCGGAAGGCAGACACTTAACGACTGAGCCACCCAGGCACCCCTAGATATATTTTTCCATTTCAAAGTAATTTATTTTTGGAGTATGAAAATTATATATGTTCCCAAGGTGAGAATTACATAAGAAGACATATTTAGAGAACTCCAAGTTAACTGTCTTCTTTATGCTATACTTTTCCCCATTTAATTAACCATTTTTATAACATTGATTTATCCTTCCTAAGTTTCTTTTTACAAATATATATCTATATTTATATTTTACTATCACTTATACAAAATATAATTTACTTTTAAAAACTCTTTTGCCTTTTGATTTTTTAAAATTTAATATATCCAGTCATTTCAGGTCAGTATATACAGAACTTCCTCATTCCTTTCAGTGTCTGCATAATATTTTCAACTTAATTTTAAAGAAGACTAGACCAAGAGGTACTGCATTTCCTTACTTTTTATTCTCCAGTGCCAGTACAATTTTGGGCATCCTGATTTGACTCATGGAATAATTAAAGAAATGCTATAGGGAGTATTTTGGTGGTGAAACTAGAATGTTTGCAAATACTTCCTCCTTTTCTCAGGTCATTTTATTAGAACACCTAATACCTCTAGAACACCTAATATCTTGCTATGGACTGAATGTTGCTGTCCCCCTAAGTTCATATATTGAAGTCCTAACCCTTGATGTGATGGCTTTGGAAGGTGGGGCCATTGGGAAGTAATTAGATTCTCTGGAGGTCATGAAGGTAGCATCCTCACGATAGGATTAGTATCCTCGTAACAGAAGGAAAAGAGACCAGAGATCACTCTCTCCCCTACCCCCCATATAAGGACGTAGCAAGAAGGTAGCCAGGAGAGGGATCTCAACAGAACCAAACTGGCCAGCACCTTATTTTAGACATCCTAGGCTGCAGAACTGTGAGACATAAGTATCTGTTGTTGAAGCCACCCAGTCTATGATATTTTGTTATAGCATCTCAAGCCAATTATGATAAACTTCAACATTATTCATCCATCACCAGACCTAAATAAAAGAAATAACTTAAAAACATCTATGGAATCCATTCTGTTACACTATGTCTTTTGATTGAAGTGTTTAGTCAGTTTACATTCAAAGTAATTATTGCTACATATGCATTTATTGGCATTTTGTTATTCATTTTATGGTCATTTTCATTGTTTTTATCTGTTCCCTTCTTTTCTTGTTCTCTTCTCTCATTGTTAGTTGTCTTCCTTTCATGATATGCTTGGATTCCTTTCTCTGTTTTCTTCATCTCTGTTACTGGTTTTAGATTTGTGGTTACGATTAGGTTTGTATATAACATCTTCTGCATATAGCAGTCTACATTAAGTTGATAGTCTCTTAAATTTGAATCCATTCCTTACTCGTTTTCTCCCCACATTTTAGGTAAGTGTTGTCATACTTTACATCCTTTTATTTTGTGATTCCATTGACTGATTTTTACAGATATACTTATTTTTACTGCTTTTGTGCTTCCTACTTTCTTTTATTTATTATTTTTCCACTCAAAGAGTTCCTTTTAACATTTCTTGTAGGGTTCGTTTAGTGGTCATAAACTCATTTAACTTTTGTTTGTCTGAGAAACTCTCCCATTGCTTCACAGCCTTTTAGCTAAGATCAAGTTTGTCTGAGAAACTCTTTATGTCTCCTTCTATTCTGAATGATAGCGTTGCTGGATAAAGTATTCTTGGCTGAATTTTTTCCTTTTAGCACTTTGCATATAACATGTCACTCTGTCCTGCTGAAAAATCAGCTGATAGCATTATGGGTTTTCCCTTATATGTAACTGCTATCTTTTCTCTTGTTGCTTTTAAAATTCTGTCTTTATCATTACTTTTTGCCATTTTAATTACGGTTTAATTTCGTGTGGTCCTCCTTGGGTTTATTTTCCTGGGAAATCTCTGTATCCCCTGCTTCTGGATTTCTGTTTCTTTCCCCAGATTCAGGAAAATTTCAGCTATTTTTTCTTCAAATAAATTCTCTGCTCCCTCTTCTTTCCCTTCTCTTTCTGGTATGCTTACAGTGTGAATGTTATGAGGCTTAATGGTGTCACTGATTTCCGAGTCTATTTTTTTGTATAATATTTTTTCTCTCACTTGCTCAGCTTGATTACTGTCCATTACTCTGTCCTCTAGGTGACTGGTTCATTCTTCTGTTTTTTCTAGCCTACTATACACTACTATCTAGTGCATTTTTAATTTCATTCATTGTGTCTTCATCTCCGATTGGTTCTTTTATATCTCATTGTTAAGGGTCTCACTAATTTCCTCCACTCTTTTCTCATGTCCAGAGAGTATCTTTCTGATCATTACTTTAAATTTTCTATCAGGGATATTAATTATGTCTGTTTTCCTCAGGTCTTTTATTATGGCTTTTTCTTATTCTTTCACTTGGTACACTTTCCTCTGTCTCTTCAGTTTGTCTAACTCTCTGTGTCTGTTTCTTTGTGTTAGAAGAGACAGCTGTATCTCCTGCACTAGAACGTAGTGGCCTTTTGAAGAAGAGGTCCTTTAGTGCCCTGATATGTAGCATCCCCTCTTCACCAGAAACTGGCCCTTCAGGAGTGTCTCCTATGTGTGTTGCATGTGCCCTACTGTTGTGGCTGAGCCCATTTTTCCTTTAGTCCAGTCACCTACCATGGTTCTTTGCCTGTTGTGGGCAGTGATTGGTTCCTGTGGTGTTAGTGGGCCAGTCTGGGGACTCCTTAGGCTTGAGTTGGGTCAGACCAGGTGTTTGTGAGAGATGTAGTAGCACCACACTGCCAGGCATTTTCCTTCTGTTGTCCCCAGAGAAGCTTTCTTTGGTGTGTGGGGTCTGCAGTCAGACCACTTGTCTGCTTCCAGCCCACTTCTGGGGACTACATCTGACTCATATGTGTGGTTATCTTTCCTTCTCTCTGAAGCAGAAGTCACTTTGGAGTGGCACTGGCCACTGTAGTGGCTGCTTGCATACTGCCAGGCCTCTGGCACAGCCCTGGATGAGCTCCCAGAGAGTATTGGAGAGGGCAGATCCACTGAAGCACAGCATTGGGGTGCAGTGTGGGTGTGGGAAGTGGTGCTAGCAAGCTTTGTGTGCCCTGGGTCCTGTGTGAGAGGGGCCCCGCAGTCAGGACTGCAGTGGGCTGTCCAGAGGAGTAGATTGGTGGAAGCACAGTGCAGGGGGGGAGGGAGGCTGTGCTAGTAAGTTAGATAACATGTCCCCCAGGTGGCCATGTGTTTATGCTGGGGGTGGGGAAGGAAATGGTGCCTGTTAGTTTCTTTGTTCCTGGAGCAGTTTCCCAGTGATTTCTGTCCCTCTGGGACTTGATTTGAGATTAGCAAATAACTCTCCCTCCTGTATGAGCTAGCACCTTTCAAACTGTTGCTTCTATGTTAGATCTCTGTGGGTTGTTAGATGTGCTGTCTCTTTGAAGGTGGGGAATCAGTTTCTTCTTTCTCCTGACTCTCCCAGAGCCAAGCTTACTGATTTTTTAAAATTCCAGGATTTAAGTCCCATGGGTTGTAAGAACTCATGAAATTGGGTCCCTCTGTTTTTCAAAGCCAAATGTTATAGGGATTTGTTTTCCCCATGCAGGATCTCCATTCTGAGGGTTGTTTCTCTCCCCTCTTTGTGTCCACAGAGTCCCTCCCTCCCACGGACAGCCCTGTGAATCTACTTCCTGCCTCTTGGCCCTTCCTACCTTCTTCAGTGTGGCCTCTTCTCTACATTTAGCTGTGGAGTTGTTCTGCCAGTCTGCAGGTCATTTTCTGGGTAATTTGCATTGCTGTGAGTATCATGTAGTTGTATTTGTGGGACCAGATATACATAGGGCTCTCCCACTCTGCATCTTCTCCCTGAACATAAATTTTTAAGCTAAGCTATTAGGTTTTGTTATAAGATGAATGAAAAAAAATTAGTGTTACTCATCCCTTTTCTCCCTCATTGTCAAAATGTTTCCATACCCTATTTTGAAACGCCTTTGATGAGCAGAAGGCTTTAATGACACAGATAATTTGGAGTTGACAGCATTTTACTATTTTTAGTATAATTTTACTGTTATTCATACACTAGTTCTATTATTCCACCTTTAGTACAGGACATCTCCAAACATTTAATTTGCTAAGATGTTTTCTAATATCAAAGATAGACTATAGTAAGAAGGTATAGTGAAGAGGTAGTTTATTGAATGTCTGCTCATGGTTTCCCGTTATTCTTCACATGCCAAAATGTCCTAAGCTTCCTCCCTCTCTCCATGCCTTGTTATTTTTTTTTTTTTAATTAACTTTTCCTCACAGAATAGAGAGGGGATCTTGTGAATTGTCAGACAATGAGAAAATCCTTAGGCCAGGTTTTCAAATGGGAAGGTTTGTGACTTAAAGATAGGCTCTTGTGCTCCACACCTGATTTGCCAGTGCCTGGCCTCCATTCATGCAGGCCAGGTTGACTTCCTACCTCTTTGTTCAGGTTCTTCTGTTTGAGACTAGGTAGATACAGTATCTGACTGTCCAGAGTAGATGACCATGGTAACAACCCCAGAACAATTATATGATGAAGTTTCTCCAAAACAAATATCTTGGGCAAGTATTAGGAACTTAGCCTTATATTTATAATAAATTATGTATTTTGTGTCTCTTTGACATTTTCCTTCTGTCCTTAAAATTCAACAGTAAAAAGTGAGTGTATTTGGGCAATACATTTGAGCACTAATATTTGATACTGAAAATTCTATGATGCCATTCTCTAGTTTTTGTGTCCATGGAACACCTTCTTCCACTTCATCATTACCATAGATCATCTATGAACATCTACCACAGATCCAGACTCAGATCGGGTAATAACGGCTTCTAGACCTAGATTGGCTGAGTTCAAAGTCTCTAATTATAGCTTGCAAACTGTGTGATTCTGAGCATCTGTTTGCCTCTCTGGGCCTTGGTTACCTTGTCTGTACTGACAATGATAAAAAATTAACAATAATAATGATATAACAACATAATATAAAACACTACATTATTATATTTACATAATGACGATTCTATTAATCTTGATCCTATGCAGTAGAACCTAAAGAATGTGAATATATATAAAATTATACACACATAATATATAGCTCATACATATCATATGTATAAAACAGTGCCTGGCTTATGAACTGAAAATTCTGGCTTAATGTTTTTATTAATTTGTCTTTATAATTTCTGTAATTTATTTCATGGCATTGAAAGTTGCAAGAGGATAGCTGGTGCTATCTCAAAGATATAATTGAAATATTTTTTTAAAAGCTTACATACATGCACATGTAAATGGGAATATTTGATAATATAATAATGCAATATAAAAATATGAGTTAAATCAGACAATTAAAAATAGTTTGTGAGGGACAGGTAAAATAATATAGATACTTTTTGGTCTGTGATAGTTTAAATGCAGATATATTTAAAAGTCAGAAGTTAAGCTCTCAAGGTCTTTTGCAAGGCCATAATTTCATAATACAAAGGAAATATTCCTTTTTGAGATGTTCCAATTTTGAGATTAATGCATGAACTTTCTATTAAGATATACATAGAGAAATAAAGTTAGGTAGACATACATTGTAATTCAGATTTGCCTACTTACAGATGGTAACATTCTGTGCAATAATAATGCTCTCAAAACCATTTGCAAATTTGTCCAGCAACAACTCTGCCTTTAATGATGAAGTTTCCACAGTGGCAGATGGCAGAGTGAGCAGTGAAGGATGCTGCCGACCCACCAGGGCTCTGTCTGTCACTAAAGCGATCTGGCTCCAAAGGCAAAGTCTGTTGAGGTCATACTGGCTATTGCTCCATTGGAATGACTTGATTGATCACATTTGTGGTTATTCCATAAATGATGACCTTCTAGAAGGGGTCCCGGCAGTTTCATCCTGCTGTAGGAAAGGGATATAGAGAAACACACAGTATCTGCAGTCTATCGACATATCCTAGAAACAAAGGGGCAATTTATGGAACTTAAAAAAAAATTCATTCACGGATGTTCCCTTCTTTGTCTCAGTGGTTAAGTAGCTTGTAGAAACAGCTGCAGTACTACTTTTAATATCACATTTAAGAAGGGAAAAGGAAACAAGACAAGAAAATATATTTTTAAATGCATTTTTCAAAAAGCAAGGATTTATTGTTTTAATGAGAGCATATAAACTTGAGTTGAGATACAGTTATTCTCTAAGCACCTAGAATTGGCAGATAGTGTGGATAAAAGAAAATAAATTAAAAAACTTCAGTAACCAAGTGAACCATTAATATATTTTGGAGAAAATTACATACTATTTCATGGGAAGTTTAACCCAATATAATACCACTTACGATGAATATTTTATTGAAATCATCAAGTTCCATTTATAATGTGATAATGTTGGACTCACTTATTATGTAGCAAGTATGTGACTGTACTTTTCACTCAACATGGCTTAAAGTGGAAGGAACAGAGTGCATCCCTCAGTCCCTGTTTATGAAACAGTAACACAGAAAATTACAGAAAAATATTAATTCTCTTGTTCACTGACTAAAATCAGAAGAGTAGCTCTTCTGTGTAAAGTTGCCATTAATAGCAATATAAATAATATTCATTTATAATTACTTGCTTTATTCAGAAAATTCTAAGTCTTGCACATACATTACCTGTCTTCAATTTTTATGACAACCATAAGACTTACTTATAGATTCCATGAGGAACCAAGCCAGTGCTGTGCTGAACCAGGGAGAGGTTTTTGTGAAATTTCAGGAAATTTACAAGTTATTGTTAAACATGGCCATTAATAAAAATTAAATTATGTAAGCTTATAATTACATAAATCATATTAAAAACAAGGTAATAAATACTTAGAACTCATCATTCTCTAAATATTTCATTGTATTTTACTATTATCTGTGTACTTGAGGTCTTTTACATTTATGGTTCATGTATATATATGAATGGAGTTCTATATGATTGTGTGCTACTATGTATGTCTTCCCAACTCTGTATTCAGCGATGCCGTACTATGCAGGTGGCTTGAAATCAACCACAGTGGGACTGTTTATACCCTGGAATTGGCTCTCCCACCCCAAGACTCAGGTGTTCACAATTACTAGTCTATCACTATTTGAGACATGTTGTTCTGACTTCAAGGCACATTGTGCAGTAAGCCATGCTGTCTCCTTTTGAATGGTTTGAAGCATGGGTTTTCTTTATGGTCTCTGCTGGCTTTGGGAGAGGAATTTGTGTATAAGCTTTTTCTGAGAAATAGTCTGTAGCTTCTATTAGATTTTCAGAGACTCCCTAACCTAAAAGAAACTTTTAAAAAAATTGATAAAAAGCCATTTATATAGGATAAAATACTGTATCTTCTGCAAGCATTCTTTTTCTCTGAAATAAAGAGATCAAGTAGCCTGTAGTAGATATGATTAAGGATTTTCCCCTCATAATGTGTTCCTGAAAATGCCCCTTATATACATATGTTACTTAGTGAAACATTCTTCACTTATTTTTCCCTTGCTGTTTCCCCTTTTAAAAAGTTTCCAGATTTAGCAAAAAGTCTCCCAATAGCATTAAATACAATCAAATACTTAAGAATAAATTTAACTAAGGAAGTAAAAGATCTAATACACCAAAAACCATAAGACATTGATGAGAGAAATTGAATAAGACCCAAACAAATGGAAATATGTTCCATATTTATGGATCAGAAGAAGTAATATGTTAAAATGTCCATATTACCCAAAACCATGTGCACATTCAATGCAACCTCTGTGAAAATTCCAATGGAATTTTTCACAGAAATAGAAAAAATATTCATAAAATTCATATAGAACCATAAAAGACCCCAATCAGCCAAAGCAGTCTTGAGAAAGAGCAAAGGTGGAGGCATTACACTTTTTAGTTTCAAGCTACATTACAAAGTTACAGTAATCAAAACCATATGGTATTGGCACAAAAACAGACAAAGAAGCAAGCTGAACAAGATAGCCTAGAAACAAGCCTTTGCATATACAGTCAACTAATATTGATAAGGGAACCAAGAATTTTCAGTGGGGAAAGGATAGTCTCTTCAACAAGTTGTACTGAGAAAACTGGACATTCACAGCCAAAAGAAGGAAATGGGACCCTTACTTTATACCACCCATGGTTAGCTCAAAATCTATTATGGACTTAGAGGTAAGACCTAAAACTGTAGAACTGCGAGGAGAAAACCGAGGTGAAGACTGTAGTATCACCTCACAGCTGTTAGGTTGGCTATTACCCGAAAGAGAAGAGAGAACAAATGCTGGTGAAGATAAGGAGGAAAGGACACACTGGCGTGTGGTTGGTGGGAATGTAAACTGGGGCAGCCACCTAGGAAAACAGCATGGAGGGACTTTAAGAAACTAAAAATAGATCAGAATACTAGGAGTATATATCTGAAGGAAATGAAATCACGATCCGGAAGAGAGAACCACAACTCATGTTCACAGCAGCATTACTTTCAGTAGCTGAGACGTGGAAATAACGTTAAGTATCTGTTGACAGACGAATGGATAAGTATGTAAGATTATTCACACACACACACACACACAATGGACTCTTATTCAGTCATAAAAAAAGAAGGAAATCCTGCCATTTGCCACAACATGGATATACCATGAGGGTATTGTGCTAAGTGAAGGAATTCAGATAAGAAATGACAAATGTTTTACAATCTCATTGATATGTGGAATTCAAAAATATTGAACTCATGGAAACAGGAGAATTGTGGTTTCTAAACAGAATGGTGGGGGAAATGAGGTGATGTTGGTCAAAGAGTACAAACTTTCGGTTATAAGATGAATAATTTCTGGGGATCTAATATGCAGTATGGTGACTATTGTTCACAATACTATCTGCGTATTTGAAAGTCTGTGAGAGTACAACTTTGGTGTTCTCACCGTAAAAACAACAACAAAGAGGTAATTATGTGAAGTAAAGTATGTATTAACTAACTTTACTGTGCTTAAGCATTTCATAAAATATGCACATAACTAATAAATAGTATTTGGTACATATTTATTCTACACATTATTTTTTAGCTGAAATTCACATTTAAGTAGGCATCCTGTATTTTATCTGACTCTCTACTTTTAAAGATCTTCTTTCCTCATTCTTCCATCTTCCTTTTCTTCTCATTCAGAAATCTATTGGATTCATGAACCACAACTTGATTTTTACGTTAATTATGTGAGTGAGAATTACTTATGTCTGAATTCATTCCCAGTTTCATTGCTTTCAAATTATTTAACTTCTCCAGGTCTCAGTTTTCTTGTCTGTAACACAGGCCTTTTTAGGATTGCTAACAAGAGTAAATCAGGTAACATATTTAACAATTACTGTAGTGCCTGCCAGTTAGTAAGCCCGCAATATATACCAGTCATGATGATGATGATATAATCATCATGTTTTCATTGTCATAAAGTGGTAGACCTCTGGATTACAACTGGCCACATCTCACCCAACATTTCTCAGCACCCAGCATTTCTCACACATGCATTTCCTTTCTCACCTTATTTACTTTTTCTGGAATGAATCATTAAACTTATATAACTATTCCCATACATCACCATTAATAGAACCCCAAACCTCCATTGGCTTTTATTTCCTGTTTTTTTTATGTTTTTCTCCAGCTTTATTAAGATATAATTGACATAGAGCATTATATGTTTAAGGTGTACAAAGTGATAATTTGATATTACATATTGTAAAATGATTACACAGAATTGTTAGTTAACACCTCCATCACTTTACATAATTACCATCTCTTTTTGTGATGAGAACATTTAAGATCTACTCTCTTAGTGACTTTTGACTCTTCTATTACAGTACTACTAATTAGAGTCACCATGCTATAACTATAACATGCATGTTGATCCTCCTGGCTCTTACATTGGTGTGGTCTGAACATGCTCATTTATACTGAAGGATTAGAGCCAACTCAACCATAACTTTGCTAACATTGGCCAGCTAGCTGGCTAGTAAGGAAGATAATAATGACAATTTATGGAGTCTGAATTCTGCCAAAAGCTAAGTTAGGATCTTTTGCATACGTTTTTCATTTAATCCTCATAGTAACTCTGTAAGTATTAATATTGACATTTTATAGAGAAGGAAAAAGGTAGCCTTAGAGGTAAAAGAAGCAAAAAATGGGAATACCTTTGGACTTGAAAATTGGTAGACAATTCTCCACACTTAGGTAATTATAACTTAGAGTGGTATAGGTGTTCTTGAGGTTTTTATTTTTCTCCAAGGATGTTCATATACAATCTCGTTTATCCTTACAACCATCCTATAACTTAGAAAAAGTAATTATTGTAAAAGTAACTATTTCCTCTCCTATATAAGTAATGAAATTGAGAACTGGGAGGTTAAGTGTATTGTCCAGAATTATGCAGTAATTAGAGTTATCACTAGAACTGAACCCCATAATTCAATACCCTCAGTTTTTCCTAATGCACCAGGAAGAGCAAGTAACTTTCATCACACATGAAAATGCTGATCAGTTGGTATTGGCTACTCAAGTACCATGTTAATAAGACCACTGAGATTTTTTTCTAGGTTCAACAGCAAAGAATGCCTTAATAAATTAGTAATACCTGGCATGGACATGAAAGGTGGGGCAATAATGATGACCTGAGAGGAGGGTATTGAACAGACTAGTTGAGGAAAGTGTGAGATGCCCAAATAAATAATAAATTACCAAACTTCAAAGTGAGCAATCCCCAGAATATCTAAGGATTCTTTATTGAGAACCCAAGAGTGATAATTCTGTGTCATTTAATTGCCCAAAAGAACAAAAGAATGGATTAGTTTAGTCCAGACAACATTTGCCTCTTCTCCAATACCATATGTCTCTGGTAGTATTTCATGGAACACCAACATATAACTGGGAAAATGCAAAAGTCCTAGAGTCTTGGCCATTCTGAACTTCATCCCTGGAAACTTCAAGTGACCAGAGCACAGGTTAAATATCACAAATCTAAGACATTTTATCTAACACTACCTGGACAATGAGTAATGTTACCTTTGGAAAAGTCAATGAATCCAGGAATTAATTACCTTCTTTATATCCATGGAAATAATACATCTATTGGGGGAAAACCACAGAATAGGAAATCAAGGTACTACCTTCTGGTTGTAACCTAATGTGTGAATGCAGCTAACTTCCTTCATGACTCCAGTGTTTCTTTCCTTTACCCATGAATTGAAAGACTGCAATAGTTATTTCATTGATTTCTTTACCAAAGACTTACAATATCGAAGTATAACAAGCCAGCATAGATCAAGGACCTCTTTTTAAACTCTAATATTTCAGGAGTGCCTGGGCACTTCAGTCTGTTAAGCATCTGCCTTCAGCTCAGGTCATGATCCCAGAGTTCTGGAAT
The DNA here is from genome assembly GCF_963455335.1 of Martes martes. NCBI lineage: Eukaryota > Metazoa > Chordata > Mammalia > Carnivora > Mustelidae > Martes > Martes martes. The sequence continues at coordinate 202,764,704 of NC_137889.1, read as the reverse complement.
TGAGCCCTACATCAGGGAGTCTGTTTGTCCCTCTCTCTTAGCCCCTGCCCACCACTCCACTCCACGTGTGCTCTCTCTCTGTGTCAATAAATGAAACTTACAAAAAATTTAAAGAATTAAAAAAATAAGTTCAAATATTCTAGGAATCAGAGCCTATATATGAACATTGCTAGTGTCACAAATATTATTTTGCCCCTAATATTCCCTCAGTTTTCTATTTGATGTGCTTTATACACTTCTATCTTCTTCATTAAAAAATAACATTTTTCTGATGGTATCCAGTTTGACTTCTAGGAATAATTTTTCATTGACTAACTTTGTATGATTAATATATTTGTTAAAAGCTTTTTAAACCTCTGTTGGACAAGTCAATCTGCTACTTGTAGGCAAATAAAGAATATACTAATACACATACATACATGGTCATATATATATATATATACACACACACACATATATATATACAGACATATATATAAAAAGAGCTCCTTGAAGTCAAAGGTTATATTTATAATTCCATATAAGATAGCATCTAACAAACACTGTCACATATTAAGTAATTGGTAAATGTGTTTTAATTGAATGGGATGAAATATGTAGTATAAGTATACATATGTATATAGGTATATATACACAGTCTATGTATATTCAATCCTCAAATGTCTTTGTGCCTTCAAACACAGTACTCTCAAAGACACACATAAAATAGGTAGTATAGCACAGTGAAAAAGGATGTGATTTAATATCAGAAAGACCAAGACTCAGATACCTGCTTTATATCTGTGTGGCCTTGGATAGTTTTCTCAATTTTAAAATGAGGAAAGTAAGATAATACCCACATCATGTGGTTTTTGTGATCTTTAAAGGAGATAAAATATATATTTCACCTAGATAGTACTTTTCACAAAATAAATATCCAGTAAATATTATTTCTATTATAATTAATAATCAAAACCATTAATCTTAATGCTGTCATTATTCAAAAAAGTGGATTTTTGGAAGTTTTCCAAATAACTCTTTAAAGGAAAGTTAAAAAAAAATATGTTCAAAGACTTTTTGTGTGTAATTTGCATATCATGCCGAATTTTTAATATATTATCTCATTAAATTCTCACAATCATCTTGTGAGGTAGTTGTTGGCTTATTTTCATTTTACAGAGAAATTATGAAACTTACTCAAAGTCATACAGCTGATAACTCACTGTTGCAATATTCAGACACAAGTCTGTACTAAACTATGATATGTCAAGTTCTGCACTAAATATAAAATCTGATGTTTATTCCATGACCCAAGAATTTAATATTGCTGATGAGTGTACATCTTGAATTATTTAAAAAGTAGAGGCAATAATCTCAAATATTTTCCCATGAATGTGTGTGAAAGTGAAATAAAAAAGAAGTAAGGGGAAGGAACCCTAGGAAGATTTACCACGATCACACAATCAGCAGACTACTAACACAGATTCTTCCAATATTTTAATTATAAACATGGTCCCTCTTTCCATATGCCTACCTACAAATTAAGTCTTTAGAAATGACTTAATTCTTCAAGTTGAATAATACAAATTGCATCTAACATGTATGAGGCAACTCTCTCTCTCTCTTTCTCTCTCTGTCTATGCATATATGATTTTAAAAATTGAGAATGCATAGCAGTACCTCTACCCTGAAGTTCATACAGGAGAGTCACAACAGCTTCTCCAAGTATGTGATGTTGATTTTATTCATTCATGTAACAAATGTTTATTGAGCATCAACTGTATGCCTGTTATAGTTACAAGTGGTGGGTTATACTAACGAGCAAAATAAGCAAAACTCCTGCTCTTGTGGAACTTAAATTCTAGTGGGAGAAACACTAAATCAATCAATCAATAAAGGTACAACATTCAACATGGTACAAGAGGAAAAATAAAGCTGGGTAAAGGGCTAGGGTTTTGGAAGAGCAGTAGTTAATAATTTATTATGGGTGGGCAGGGAAATCTCTCTGATGGGGAGATCTTTGAACAAAATCTTGAAAGTCAAGCAGTGAGGCAAACTGAAATCAAGGGGACGAGCATGGAATGGAAGGTGGAGGGAAAGGCAAGAGCGAAGATGGTGTGTGGCAGCAGCATGCTCGGTGTGTCCAAACCACAGTGAGAAGGCCAGAGTGATTGGAACAGAGTAAACGATGAGAGGATTTAAATGTATACTTTTTAAGACACCAGCTTTAAAATATATAATTATCTGTTAGTACCCTCATGAAAGAATGAATCCAAAAGTTGAAGACATTTCAGAAGATCTTTGCTCCCACCAGGCCTTGTCTCCATCTCCACTGTGTCATGACAGAGTCTGAAGTAGTGATGAAAGGCTGGCCAGCCAAAGTCATTATCTGGCACTTAATTGGCAAGCAATTATGGCTGTATTTTGGTTACAATGCTGTAATTTAAATATTTTTACAATTTTAGGCAATAATCCTGAGTGATTATACATTTTGTGAATGGGACCTTATGCTTCAATTGTATGTGGCAGAAAAAATGATAGTGTCATGGGAAGTTTTAAGACAGCACTTAGACTGATATTTGAGGTAGTTTACAGCCGACTCAATGGTTTTAGAGATGGATTCCACGTCTCCATTGCATATTTCGGTCAATAGCCAACTCACCCTACAACTTCTAAAACAGAGTAAAATATTATCTCAGTTGACCATCCGTGACTGAGGTGTCAACTTCTTAGTTCATGAGAGAGGTTTTTGTTTTTATCAATTAAGATAGTTCCACAAATAACAAACTCACCAATGTGATAATATTTCTTGCCTTCTTCTCCTCAGCACTTGATAATTTCAGCATCAGAGTCCTTTGAAAAACATTATGCATTAGGCCTTTTCTTACTGAGGAAAATGAAGATTCTGGAAAGAATGGAATTTTACAATATTCTCTGTCAAATATTGGTTTTTCTTTCACAATTTTCTTATTATTAGAATCTATGTCATATGTTTTATTAATAAATCATTGTTTTAATTGCCAAATTAGTATACATTTAAAAATGATGATTGTGCTCAAGGAACAGCAAAAAACACTTAGCAGTCATGGGGTCAATTTATCATAATAGAAGCATCTTTTTGACCATGAGGTGACTCCTTGTCTGCTCAATTCTGACCACCTGCCTTATGAAAGAATGAAAGGCACCAGCAGAAAACAGATCAGATGGCAGAATTTGGGAAAAAGCCAGTTTGCAGAATGTGAGATTCTACTGAATATATTATCAAAAGGTCCCATATTGAACTTTTTTTGAGCACAGAAATGAGGTAGCTATGGTACCTAACTGCTGCAACTTGGTTCAAGTTCAACCACTGGTTATTATTTCAATGAAATTGTGTAAAGCTTGTGTGTGTGTGTCTCTGTATGTGTGTGTGTGTGTGTGTGTGTGTGTAGTGGACATTCTCACTTTGAGTTTATTCAGAAAATCCAAAGAAATTCAGATATCAGAAATTCAGAATTTGCTAAGAGTTTCCCACAAGTGTTAGGTTAAAGTCACAAAGTACTTGAAGTCCATTATGTCAGTCAACCCCGACTCCACCCCTCAGGTTCCTCAGTGATGATTTTTATGTGGCTTCATAAAATAAAAACCTTGCTTATAGTCACATTCTACAGAATCAAATTTTATGAGCTGTAGGAAACTAAGCTGGACATAAGAGTTTTATAAAAAGTTTTTCTTAGATGAAACTATCAGATTGTTTCTAGAAGAGGTAAAGAACTTAGTTTCCCATTTGTTTAAATGGGGTTGAAGGGAAGGGGAATTTTTTTGACATTCATTAGGAATCTAAATGTACCAAGGAGAGTTGTAAAGTGCATTTTATTGAAGCTCATTTAGATTGGAAGCAGAGGAACATCTGTAACTACTCTGAAGGGGACTCTGGAAGAACTTTTTATGAGTAAACTGGGATTGTTGCTTTTAATTATTCGAGTGTATAGATTATTCAGTAACGTGTGTAAAGAGCTTACTCCGCTCCCAACCCCAGGCCACTTCACTGGCATGCAAGAGGGTGCTTTCTCAGTTCTCTCTGCTCGTGCTCTGTGATTTAAAGTACAATCTTGAAAAACTGAAGCAAGTGAAAGTGTGATTTGTTTGCAGCAATGAATCGTTGTGGAATTCCTGTGTGGATTTACTTTTCTGAGTATCATTTTACAGGACCCAGTAACAGCTTAATTGTTTGGGTTTCTATTGGATTCCAAAGGCACAAGGACTTTTTTCTGCCTCGTGTGTAACCTCATTTTGGATCCCTCTGCAAGGGTTTCCCAAGCTAAAGAATGTCGAGCCCATCTTGTGTCTGCAAAATTTAATTCCTAGAGCATTTACACCAAGGTCCCATTAGAAATTTTGTTTTTGAAGAAGCCAACATCATGATTTCAACATTTACGCATAAAATGATGTCTCCGGCCCCTAAGCTGATGCGTTGCCTGGGGGAGTGATCACCGCACATTTGTTAACACGTCTTTCCACATTTGATAAGGAAAGGTGGCGAGGCCCCAGTTTACTGTTACATCCTCCTTATTTGATGGTACATTTAATGAATGAAAGGTCATCGTATCTTAGCCTTTTTCGTAGTGAAACATGTCAAGGCATCATAAATAATGACACACATCTTTTAACTGTATTTCAAATGCAGTTTGTTTTGTTTTACAGGAGGCACCTTAATGAGAGAGGATGATTCTAGAATTCTTGCTAAACAGAACAGTGTCAGCATTGGCAAATAGTGTTATTAGAACAAAAGGATTCTCTGTCTGAAATACAAGAATTTTTTTCATGACACAGATATAAACAATGAACAGGAAGCTAACGTGGTGCACGTCGCAAGTGCACAAAAGACATCGCTAAAATTCGTGCAAACAAAGCCGCTGTCTCTCTGTAGTCTTTTTAAAACCCCAGTTAACTTGAGAATAACTTGACTTTCATGGAAATTCACTAAACTATGTCTTTCTCTCCACTCCGTCTAGGGCTACAATTAGGAAAGATGAATTTTCAGAAGAACAAGCTTCAAATCGGTCATTCCGGCATGGCAGATTTTATTATGGATGCCTACGTGCTCCTCAGAAAGACACTTCTCGACTCCCTGGGAAGAGAGCATATGACTGAATTTCAGTAGTTCAGTTTTTACATTAAAATATGGCCAGTGAGGGGTTCCAATCTGTCAGGGAAAAGTGGCCATGCGGCCAGAGTTATCATTTTACTTTGGGGGTCTTGTGTTTGCCAAGTGGTCAGCCAGCTGTCCAGGCTTTTAAAATGAGGAAAACTGAAAAATCTGGGAGGTAAATTGCACTGGAACATTTAATATTCATTAAACCTGAAGGATTCTTAATGAAATTAAAGATAGAGGATTGCTGTTTTGAAATTTGGAGTTTTAATATTCCCTTAAATTCCATGGAAACAGTTAGACAGGAAATCAAGTCTCACACAGCTGTGAGCATTGTTTCCTGGTGCAAAGAACATGAGCATTAAGGCTGATGGGCCTGATGTGGAGCGTGCAGCTGCCTTTCCTCAGCTGTATAAACTTTCTGAGCCTCAGTTCTGTTGTCTGTTAAATGGGAAGAGGAATCATACTTTTAATGTTTACATTAATAATAATTATAATTATGTGTGGTGACAGACGCCAACTAAACTTACTGTGGTGATCATCTCACAATATAGTCATTTTTCAAATCATTATGTTGTACACCGAACACTAACAGGATGTTACCTACCAATAATATTTGATTTTTAAAAAAGACTATGAAAGGAACAAAAAAATGTGTTTCGTGATACAGTGATATGTTTAAGTTCTTGGCAGTTAGAAGACAATAAATTACAATAAACTATTTAAATGCACCTTAAAGGAATAGCAGAGTCTGTGCTTTGAAAATAGACCGCTAATGTCTCGTTAGCATATACCAAAAAGGATCACAATCTCAGAATATGTGTAAAGTGTCAATGCAGAACATCGATAGGGAAAATTATAAAAAATGCACCTTTTCATCTGAGTAAAGAGGTTAGAAGTGAAGCCTTAGGAGTAATGACTCCAAACCAAAGAGACTGTCTAGATAATAAGGCTAGATTTATCTTCCCTACTTTCTTGGGGGAGCGATGGGGGAAGGCTGCAGGGGAAAGTGCCAGCCAGTCACGTTTGCATGAGATAAATAATCAGTTGTGAGCTCAGTGTGTGATTCTCGTTAAAATCCAGACATTGGAACGGCTCCCGAGAAACGCATTGCCACCACCACCACCACCAATCTCTTTTGCATCTCATTGGCATTTGAGGACGTTAATTGACTCATTATTGCAATTCATATTCAGGAAAGGAAGTTGATTAAGGAAGGCAGATGCAGAATCTCCAGACACATTCATAGCTGCGTTGTTTGTCTCCGCAGTTTACTTGAGTTATTAGAATATTTAGGAGCCTATAGCCAGGGGGACAGGGAACGCGTCCCACTAAGTGTCACCCTCACAAAATAGATTTTTACTAAAAACAATATCATTTTGTCATAATCGTATTCGACCGTAAGGTCTAAAGAGTGATTATTTTCTTAGCTTTTTTAATACTAATTACAGCTACTCCATTGTTTTAATTTCTATTCTGGAAAATTGGCTCCTGATACTTGGATTGTATCAAGGAATATTTTTTAAAAGTCCATAAAAAGTATCTCTAGGTTGTATTGAGTTAAAGAATATTTAAAAATTACCATTGGTAGTAAAATTTTATAAATTATTTTTAGAGGTTTCCTTTGTTGCCACTCTTAATTTTGACTAAGTAAGCTGGGATTAATTCATAGATCCAACGTATTTTACTTACTATCTGAGCGGTTGTTTCCTTTTGTTACTTTGACCATCTTTAAATAAGTGGGCTAGTTTCCATTTGTATGTCTAATATTCTATACTGATAAGATAGTTTTATGTTTATAAACATGGATGCCTGTTAGATGAGAACTTTCTGTTTTTACATTTGGAGCGACCAGTATTTGGAGCTGAGTATTGAAAAGCATTTTCAATAATTGATTTGCAGTAATATGGCATAAGAAAATACTATATACTATGTAATTCTGAGATCAGTTTAACATAAACAGTATAATTCACTTGCTACTTTTCTTTTCTTTTTTTTTCTTTTTAGAGAGGGAGAGAGAGAGAGAGAGAAGGGGGAGGGGTAGAGGAAGAGCGAGAGAGAAAAAGTCTTAAGGAGGCTCCACACCCAGCAGAGCCCAAGGCAGGGGCTCAACCTCATGACCCTGAGGTCATGACCTGAGCAGAAATCAAGAGTCAGACTGAGCTAACGACTGAGCCACCCAGATGCCCCACTTGCTACTCTTTATACTGAATTTCTTTACTAATAAGGAATTTTGAGAAAATTGTCTTTTCTTTTTCATCTTAAATATGAAAGTTTTATTCAGGCCTTACTATGAATAGGTTTAGTACCTAAAAGAAACAGAAATTTATCTTTTAAGAAGTTCCTCCCAGTTAATCCTAGGAAAATCTCGTTTGACGTTAAGCAGTCGTCTTTGCCATTTAACAATATCTTTTCTTTCCGGACTGGTTATTGCTCAGATCTAACTAATTTTATCTTCTTCACTTGATCTGTATCAATTATTCTGAAATCATAAAGAACATGTGTACAGTTAATATATTTTTACACATATATAAATGTACATGAAAAAGAAATGATAGCAAATGTAATAGAGCCCTTTTGCCTTGACCCAGTAGTTTATTCAATTCACAAATAAATTTTCTGACCCCCACAGAAAATAAATCAGGGCTCACTTTCCCCCATATATTAGTAATTTTAAATGTCAGTAGCATTACCAAGAATTTTTTTCTATAAAACTTCAATTCAACTAAAATTTAATGAGCAATAATTATGTATGTGCCAGGCATTTAGAGATGGAATGGTGGTCACAAATTAATAATGTATAATGTCCTTTACCCAAGAACTTCCAGTGGAGGTAGCATATACGTAATTCCATATAATAGTACAAAGCATGATATAGATGGTTCCACTAGAGAGTAAGCAAAGATAAATAAGAACTCTAAGAAAGGAACAATCTACTGACAATCCTTTATAGAATTTAAAAGGGAGATCAATGAAAGATTTGTGCCTCAGCCTAAGATGTATATGATTTTGATACAAGGAAGAAGAGAGTCATTCCATGTGAATAAAACACTGGACAAAAGCATAGAGGTAGGCATATTCTGAGAAAAATAAGTCGTTCTGCATTATTGAAACGTAGAGTGACTGAAAGTAAACCAAGGGGTGAGGTCAAAAGGTAGGAAGGGGTCAGACTGGTGAGGGCTTCGAAAGACATATTGAAGAGTTTGTTCTTGACTCTACAGATGACTTAGAGCTGTGAGGGTTCTAGCAGGGCTAAGATGGATGTAGAGCAGCATGTGGTGATGCGAGAGCTATTCCTGGTGCAAATGGGGTTAATATACTACACCAGGGAAAGCTTGGAAATGGGGTTTTGGGCAAAGGAATTAAAAGCTAAAGTCCAAAGAGGTAATAGCCCCAAAGAGGAGGCAGAAAGTGCAGGTTATGTGTTTGTAGGAATGGAGATGTAGAACTTTATGTACTAGGGAACTGAGCATTAAGTGCCAGAGGAGGGTCGTTGGGAAAAAGAAAGAGGACAAAAAAGATAGTAACTGGGGCACCTGGGTGGTTCAGCTGATTAAGCTTCTGCCTTTGGCTTAAGTCATGATCTCAGGGTCCTGGGATTGAGCCCCGAGTCAGGATCCCTGCTCAGCAGGGGTCTGCTCCCTCTTCCTCTGCCCTTCCGCCTCCACTCATGCTCTGTCTCTCACTTTCTCTCTCTCTTTCAAATAAGTAAAACCTTTAAAAAGTGATGATAATTGCAAGATTCTTAGCTGGATTTTTGGCTTTATGACTGTTGTGATAAGAAGAAGATGAGAGAGAGAAGAGAAATATCTCTATGAGGAAATATCTAGCAGGCCATTGTAAATGTGGGTCAGAAGGTTAGGGTCAGGGCTGGACATTTAGATTAAATTCAGAAGTGAAGCTATGGCACCATACAAAGGCATTTGTGAAGATGGTCATATCATGATCCAAGCTGGAGAACGAAACTTTGCAAATGCCCATAGGAATGTAATGTCCTTGATGGAAGGAAAGGAGTCAGCAGAGAATTTTCTTGCTCCCATAAAACTTTAGTTTATAAAGACCCAGAAAAATGGCAGTCTTAAAGCCCAGGTGACATGAGAAAAGAGATTAGAGACACACAATTACAATCAAGGTAAAGTCACAAAGTCTCATGTTTTTAAATCTAATCATCTGCTAATTTCCCTACTTACTCAACATTTAATGAGTAACTCTATGACCAAGACACTGTTATGGGTCTCAAAATATTATGTGATGGCTCTAAAATACCAAACCATTTTTGAAAATCTTGTGCAATCCCTGGCTGCTTTTCCCCCTTTCCTTACATTTCATAATAAGGACTAATTTCTATTCAAGTTCTTCCTTTACCATGTAATAAAAAATTATCATTAAAATATGTCTATAATAAGATCCTCCTTGATATTTCAATAATGCTTTTACAAACGTTTGTTCACTTTTATCCTCCCAGTGACCTTGTGAGATAGACAAAATAAGCATTGTGTTCCTTATTTTATGAGGAGCAAAATGCCCAAACACAGTCTTATATACAGTGATTATTCAATAAATATTTATCTGAAGGATTTCTACAAACAGCTTGTTGCTGAAACTTTCTCAATGAGCTCGATTATAATTTTTAAATTTTAGTGTCATCCTTTACCAAAAAAAAGATTCTTTTAAACATAGAAAGTGAGAATCAAGTAAGTTGGTTTCTGCCTTACATGAAACCCAAACATTCTCTTCTCACCACCATTAAATATCTCAAGCCATACTGGCCACAACCCCAATTTAGATATTATACCCAAGTGACATCTCTTCCAGGTCTCAGAATCTTATCCTTATGACATAAAAACGAGCTTCTTGGTTTTCCCATTGCCTTCAACTTTTATTTTTTCCTCTTCCTAGGGAAAATGTATATACCACAGGTTTCGAAGACTAGTTACTGCCAACAAATTTTGCTGTGTTCTCTTCCAGATCCATCAAGTCAAAAATCTCACAGCGATACTTTCTAAAAGACACTATTTGCTGGAATTGTCCAAGAACCTCATATTAAGATAAATACTTGATGTCAATCTTGTGTTAAAGAGTTTGCATTAGATGTTCTAAAACAAGTCTTAAGAATAATTTTGCCAGTATGATAGTTCCAACTAATTGGTAAAGGTTTTCTGAAACACTAGGTTGAAAAGAGTTCAGTAAAAACAAAAAAAGAATGCCACCAGTAATTGTCAATGTTTGTGGTGGACACAGGGGAGGGAGGGGAACCCATGTGCCTTGTTCTAATGGCAACTTGAATCATAATCTAGATTATGAGATTTCCGTTTTTAAACTCTTTGCACAAGGGAACGCCCAGGGGGAAAGTGGCCCCTAACGTGAGGAAGATAACCTTTTGCTGATAAATCTGGCATGCAACGCTGAAGACGGCAGTTGATGCTTTAATCAAACATGGAAGTAGACAACTGTTTTAGTCAATTCCTAATTGCATGTTTGCAAATACTTTTAACCTAAGTCTCAGTGTTTTCTGCGTTAACCAGCTGACATTTATTGCAAAGCAGAAACGATGGGAAATTTAATTCCAATGAAAACTAAGCAATTATTTTGAATTTGTAAAATGAATTTCTCTCCAGGGGGCCTATGGAGCTAATAGGAATGGGTGTTAGAGATATAAATCCCCATGCATCAACATAAACAGAGATAACTAAACATGGCTGATTTTAATAATAGAGAGAACTCTCCAGAGGGCTTCACTCACACGGACACATCCAAATGTCATTTTGTTAAGTTTTTCTAGCACTGAACATCTCTACAGCCAGTTTTATCTTAAAATGGATTGTTGTCCCAGACACTAGATCATTCCCTCCAGAGCCAGGGTTGCCTCCAATTTAGGTGACTTACCTAAGGTCACTGAACATGAGGGGCAAAGTAGAGGATATTTCAAAGGCTTTTGACTTCTAGGCCACTGCTTACCCACTGGATCCCACAGAGGAAAATGTACAAAACCTACAGGTCTACTTATCTACATATTTTCTCTGGCTGAAATTGTGCGTTTATTAAGTGATACCTGCACTCATGTCATGGTCTCTTCATTCAAAGTAGTTGAAAAGAATTTTATTCAACCCCAGGCAATTTATGTCTTTTAATTACTCTGGGATTACATAAGGTGACATAGAAGGGCCTGTAGATTCCATAGGGCAAAATGCAGCAAGAAAATAGATTGAAAGTGAGAATGACAGTCAATATCCCAGGTATTCTGTATGCCTGGATGAAAGTGAGTCATAGAAAACTGCCTATATTGTACAAAAAATATTTCCACATGTATCTTTTATCAGAAATTATATATCACTATTCTATCTATATTTCAGAACTGTTTGCTTTCCACAATACTTGTCCCGACTCCCTCTGCCTCCTGCACCAGAATAGCACATCTACAGCCGGTCTACTTGAAACGATGAGTCCAATCAGGACAACAGAAACCACTGTAGAAGTCTTGAATTAAAAAATTCAGAGTCACAAGGGTTATGACTCGCTGAAGGTCAAATAGGAGATGGTAAGACAAACTAGAGATCATTAAAAATAGATAGTGCCATTGCTAGAGCTGGAAGAACAGAGGGAGGTGGTATTTCCAGAACCTGGAAGCCAGGACCATTCAGCAGAGCTAGAAGCACACTCCCACTGGGAGCTGGAAGCACGAACCGCATGGAGCAGTAGGAACTGGAACCATGGAGGACAGCAGACACATCTGGAAAGGGTTGTGGGGAAAACCTTGACCTCCCTTTCTCACCCTTCAGTCTTCTATCAGGTTTGCAAGAGAACAAGCAAGTTTAAAGATAATTTTCCTGAAATGTAGAGCAGAGAAAGGGAGAAGATGTATCTGAAAACAAATGAGCAGTTGGTCAATTAATTACCTCACTTAAGGATTCTCCTTAACAGAAAAGTTTACATTAAAAAAAAAAAAATCTGTTTAACTTACTTTGCATAAAAATAAATCAGTCTGAATTTTAATTTTGATTTCTTTCCATCTAGAGTGCATTAATAGAAGTCTATTTCTTTACAAGTAGAAGTTAGACGAGTGCATTTTGGGGGAGTGGGTATCCAGACATTGGAAGCAAGGGTAAGGGGTAACATAAGTTGAGTAGAAGAAATATTTTTGCTGTTAATAAGCAGTTTCTTTTTTGGGATCCTGGCCTTTTGGCAAGCATGTGACTATTTTCATTATTAACAGACCCTCTTTTCTTCAGTTTTGAGTAGAGACTCCTTTGAGACTATGATAGCATCTTTCTGTATGCACGTGCAGAATAATCTTGAACATTATTTCAGGAGAACCCCACCCTGGCCCAAAGCCCCATGATGTATCTATAGGGGAAAAAATATGTCCTATTCACACCAGACTTTCTTTTGCTCTTTGTTAAACTCTCCATTCAAGAGTTTAGGTGATTACACTTCAAACACATGGTCCTGGAACACAGAGAACGTGTATGCCAACTGGGTTCATATGTATTTTTCTTCAAGGAATGTTTAACCAACGCCACCCCCCCCCCCCACACACACACAAGTATTTAGAGACAAGTTTCAAGTTTCCAGATATTCTCCAAGGTACGTAAAATGTTTTTGTGTGATAGACAAGATGACCTTAAGTTGATACAAATAGTAGGAATATACTGAAGGTAGGGAAAGTCTTACATGAATCAGCCCTTATATATGGCTCTTCTGAAGTTGCCACACTGGTTCTTAAAGAGTAGAAATTATACCTGTCTTGGCTTCTATAATGAAATATATAGTGGTCTTCATAGGCTAGAAGTGAAGCTTCTAGATGAGGCTACTTTTCCTACAAAGAAAGCTTCTTTTTCTGAGTTGTGCTTATATATATACCAAATTTTATGAATAGAAACAATGTGGTCTTTACCATTGAAGATTCACCATGAGATCATGGAATGTCAGCTCTGGAAGAGACTTTAGAATTTTTCTGTTCCAACTATTTATTTTATACAGGGGGAAGGTGAGACCTCATAAGAGAATATGACTTGCCTACCACTGGTCAATTCCATCTATCACATTCCTAGTTCCTCGTATCTGTACCTTAATGGTGTTGGGCCATCACTTTACCTGTCTATTAGGGTAAATTTATACTTGATAAGGATTTTTAATTTTCTACCAAACTTTTTGATTAAAGACAGCAATTGAGCAAGTCCATAAACAATGAAAATACATATCCATCAGTGTGTTGGCAATTTTCTGTCTGTACAAGCAAATAGCAAAGACTTCTGACTTTGTTTCAAACTCTTGGTTTCAAGATCCTTCATGAGGGCCAAATGTGACCGAGGAAATACAGCTGGCAGCAGCTAGCTCGTTTAGACCTCATTTTCTTTATCTGTGAAATTAGGACAATCAGAATACCTACTACATGGGGTCATTGTGAGAAAATCAATGAGCAGAAATGTATGGAAAGAGCTTAGACCTATAAATGACACGTGGTGAGTTCTCTTAGTAAACACTAGCTGCTGTAGTATCAGGTACTTTGGAGTCAGTAGACTGGATGCTCACACCTTCCAGAAAAAAACCTGAAAGACATTGCCCTAATCATAAGCAAATGGAGATGTTAAACTCCACATCTGCTAAAATTTAAAGTTGATTATTAATGGGCAGAAAGAAATTTCCATTTGGGAAATGGTTAAATTGACTTATGAGACAAAAGCCAGGTGCTGTAAGATTCATTGTTTATCAATGAAGAATTCATAATAAGTTTAAAATGAGTTGCTTGGAGCACAATCTTGAAATAGGAATACATAAAATACCAAACATATGAATTCTTTAAGGCTTATAGCCAAAAGACCAAAGGCTATCTAGACCCAAAACATAAAAGCATCCCTTTATGGAAGAGTTTGGTGTAACTGAGGGGGTTGGTGGTGCTAGGATAGAAAGGAAAATCCCATTTTGCCTCATTAGAGGCAGAGATCTTGTTCAGATCTATTTTTTTTCCCCTTGTATGATAGTTTTTCATGTTATCTTTAGCCTGGCAGAATGTGGTCACAAAGATGCCTATAGCTTCTTCTAGTTTGCCTCTCCTGCAGGGTTCTCAAAGCTTTAAATCACAAAGAGGAAAACTGTTGAAACTGTTCTCTCAATTTTGAGATTTTTTTAATATTACTTTTGCTTTGGCAAAATGCATTTATTCAAGCACAGTCTCGTCTGCACTCTAGAAAATGTGATACCATTTTGCACTGAATGTTTAAATGCAAAAAAAATTTGGCCGATTAACAAATATAACTTCTTGTGATTCTGTTCCAATAATCTTGGAGAATTGTTACACTGTAAACTCAGAAAATTAACATTGCCAGATAAACAGTCTGATTATATCTGGCATGATCAAGGTTTCACAGTGAGAAAATGTACAGTTTCCTAAGGCCTCTGACAGAAAGCTACTCTCAGACCTTTTCAAAGGTTTTCAGAAGTTATTACTTGAGATTAACTATGGCATGAACAAAAAGGTTTGAAGTCTTGTTTATAGTTAGCCTGTGGCTCTCAGTTAGCAAGTTCTCTCTTAAATGATGAGTATTTGAGTTTTGGGTGCTAATGAGTGAAGGTTAGCCAGAGGGAATGTGGATGAGGGGAGCAAAAGACCAAATCATTCTCCAGGGAGGGGGGAAGTAAGCATCAAAATAAAATTCAATAATTTTTAGAAGTCAAATTATGTTTGAATCAATGCCTCTAGAAGAAGCTAAAGAAGCCCCACTGACGTTCCCAGCTGTAAGAGTAGAAGTCTGGTTTCACATTTGCATGATTTTGAAGGTCAAATGCCTGCTATCCAAGTCTTACTGATCCATATGGACTAGAAATGCCACAATATGCAATCATCATGAAGGCAGATTGTCTCCTGTAAATCTGTCCTTTCTGTAACACATTCAAAATGTACCGTATTGGCTGGATTATAAATCCTTTCAGGAAATGCATGCACATTTGTAGAAGCAGCTTCACATTGATGGATGGTGGCGTTGGTGTTCAGAGAACCCTTAAAATAATTTATCATATGTATAAATCTGGCTCTCCATGTGTCTGGATTTCCTGTGACCAGGTATATACCTGTAATTCAAAATCCTGTTCCAGAAATGAGCAAAACCATCTCTGGGCTGTTCCTGTGTTTTCTGCAGATATAAAACCTGTAGATTTTGCACTTCTGGATTCCAACTTTATTTGCTAAGTAGAAATTTACTTAAATGAACCCTTAAAAGTTTGAGAATTCATTTATCAAAGGATTCTTCTCTCTCTATTTTATTTCCATTAAATAATTAATGTCTCTAGTATGTTTAAAATATTTCTAATTTTATAATTATTTAAATACACATAGTATCTTCAGGAACAGAACCATTGTATAAAAGAACAACCAATGAATTGGACAGTGATTCCAAAGCAATCCTTGTACTGTAGAAAATTATTAACTTCTAGATACCTTGTTCTGTAGATCTTCTAGTATGTACTAAACATTGTTGAACTCAACAACTTACACTGTTCTCCAAGCAACTTACCTCACTTTATTTACAAAAAGTAAAATATCATTCCTTCTCTCAGATTTCATGTACATTTCATAGCATTGGTGAAAGTAACATTTTCCATGCTCATAAACAGATAAGTTAGAGACTCTTAATCTAAGGAAACAAAGTGAAGGTTGCTGGAGGGGAGGGAGGTGGGAGGGATGGGGTGGCTGGGTGATGGGCACTGGGGGGGGGGGTATGTGCTGTGGTGAGTGTTGTGAATTGTGAAAGACTTGATGAATCACAGACCTGTACCCCTGAAACAAATAATACATTATATGTTAATAAAAAATAAATAAAATTTTTAAAAAGAAAAAAATAGATAAATTAGATCCATTCTATGGATATTCAATGACTATTTGTCTCAAAGAAATGCAAATGAAAACAAAACCAATGTTAAGTTCTAATCTTGATTGCTTGGAAATATTATGGGATATCAGAGTTAGAAAGGGTTTCTCTCTAAATAAATACACTTATCTGACAAAGAGAAAACTGAAGTCCAACTTGGAGTGAACAAATAAGATCAAGTGGGTATGTGGCTTCCTTGGAACTAAGACTAGAATTTGTGTTGGCTCTCACACTAGTATGTAACCATTTCCTATCATGCTGCAATGCCTCTTAACCCAATTAACAAGTAATATTTTCTAATAAAAAATCTGTTCCAGGGGCACCTGGGTGGCTCAGTGGGTTAAGCCTCTGCCTTTGGCTCAGGTCATGATCTCAGGGTCCTGGGATCGAGCCCTGCTTCGGGCTCTCTGCTCAGCGGGGAGCCTGCTTCCTCCACTCTCTCTGCCTGCCTCTCTGCCTACTCTCTCTCTGTCAAATGAATAAAATCTTAAAAAAAAAAAAAAATCTGTTCTACTTTGTTCACTAACAATGAACCATGAAAAAGAAATAAGAAAATAATCCCATCGTATTGCATGGAGCGCTGGGTATGACACATAAACAATGAATTTTGAAACACTGAAAAAAAATTTAATTTAATTTAATTTAAAAAAAAAGAAAGCAATTTCATTTACAACAGCATCAAAAGCAATAAAATACTTAGAAATACATTTAAGAAAGTAAAAGATCTTCATGTCAGAAATTATAAGACATTGATGAAAGAATTTGAAAAAAACAAAAATAAATGGAGAGATATCCCATGTTCATGGATCAGAAGGTTATTCTCTTAAAATGTACAAACTACCCAAGCTATTCATAGATTTTAATGTAATCCCTATGAAAATTCCAGTGGAATTTTTCACAGAAATAGAAAAAAAAAGATTCTAAAATTTATTTGAAACCACAAAAGACCCTAAGCAGTCAAAGTACTCTTGAGAAAGAACAAAGCTGGAGGTATCACATTTCTTGATTTCAAACTATATTACAAAGCTATAGTAATCAAGCAGTATGGCACTGGCATAGAAACTGACACGTAGAGCAATGGAACAGAATTGAAATCTCAGAACTAAACTCATACATATATGATCAACTAACAGTTGACAAGTATTCTTTAAGAATACTCAATGCTGCTGGAAAAACTGGATATCCATATGCAAAAAATAATATTGGACCCCTATCTTACACCACGCACAAAAATTAAATCAAAATGGATTCAAGACTTAAACATAAGACCTGAACAGCAAATTCTGAGAAGAAAACTTTGGGTGGGAGGGAACTGCTTAACATCAGACTTGGCAATATATCTTTTGGATATGACACCGAAAGGACAAGCAACAAGAGCAAAACTAAACACATCAAAAAAAAAAAAAAAATGTTCTACACAGCAGAAGAAAGTATCAACAAAATGAAAGACAACTTATGGAATGGGATAAAGTACTTGCAAACCATATGTCTGATAAAGGGTTAAAATCCCTGATGAAGGGTTAAGCATATATAAGGAACCCACAAAACTCAATACCAAAAGGACAAATAATCCAATTTAAAAAGGGCAGGGACTTGATAGATATTTTTACAAAGAACACATATAATAGCCAATAGGTGCCTGAAAAGGGACTTAACATCACTAGTCATCAAGCAGGTATATGTGAAAATCACAACGAGCTGTCACCTCACAACTCTTAGGGTGGCTATTATCCCAAAGACTAGAGATAAAAAATACTGGTAAGCATGTGGACAAAAGGAAACCCTGGTGCATTGTTGGTGGGAATGTAAATTGGTGAAGCCACTATGGAAAATAGTATGGAAGTTCTTCAAGAAATTAAGAAATAGAAGTACCATTGACCCAGACATTTCATTTGTGAGTATATATCTGAAGGAGATAAAATCACTATTTCAAAGAGATATCTGTACTCCCTTGTTCTCTGCAGCACTATTCACAATAGCCAAGACATGGAAATAACCTAATATCTGTTGATGAATGGATAAAGAAACTATGGTGTATATATATGTATAATGGAATATTATTCAGTGGCGAGAAAGAAGGAAATTCTGCCATTTGCAACAACACGGATGGACCTTGATGGTTTTATGCTAAGTGAAATAAGTCAGGCAGTGTAAAACAAATACTGTACGTGCTCCACTTATGTATAGAGTCTAAAAATATTGAACTCATAGAGACAGAGTAGAATTGTAGTTTCCAGGGGCTGGAGGGTAGGAGAAATGGGGAGATATTGGCCAAAGGATACAAACTTTAAGTTATAAGATGAATAAGTTCCACGGTCTAATGTACAACATGGTAACTGTTGCTAATGATGCTGTATTTATACTTGAACGTGGCTTCGAGGCTTCGAGGTAGAACTTTAACGTTCTCACCATTACAACAACAGCAATGATGACCACAATAACAACAAAACAGTAACAATGAGAGGTAAAGGATGTGTTAAGTAACTTTATTGTTTTTTTGTCCTCTTCCAGCAAGTATGCAGCTCTGGGAAGGACAAACATGAAGCAGTAAGGGAGGAAGGGGACAGACACCTTCTTAGCTCTCCAGATCACCATAATCAAGCCCGGTGGTCCAGGGTCAGGGTCGGGGACTGACGTCACGGCCAGATCACCTTCACATCCTTAAGTAAATTTATTGTGTTAACGCTTTGCAATAGATACCTGTATCAAATCATCACATCGTACACCTTAGACATGCATGATGTTATATGTCAATTATATCTCAATAAAGCTGGAAAAAGAAAAGAGTAAATGAGAAGCTGAATAGATGTTTCACAAGTTGTTTTTTGTTTGTTTGTTTGTTTTGCCCAACTGATGTCTTGTTTTGCACTCTAATTGGTTTACTTATGGCACTTCCCAGAAAGTAGGACATCATTCATTCATTTATTCATTTATTCCACAAACATTTCCTGAGAACTGGATATATGACAGGCACTCTAGTGGGTGATACAAGAGAATTTACAATCTAGTAATACAACCCACTGAGGAGCGGCACAAGCTTAGATGAACAACGTGTTTCCTGTTAAAATGCTTGCATTTGTTTCTCCAAGTGACCTTAAAATGAGACACAAATTCTGGAGCCGCACTATCTAGGCTTGTTCTCAGCTGCACCATGTCCCAGCTTCTGGCCTTCAGGAAAATTGCTGAATCTCTCTGTCTCAGTTTCTACATATGTAAAATTCCAGTACTTTCCTTACAGAGTTGCTGTGATGACTAACTGACATAATATGAAGATTTTAGAATCATGCTTAACCTTTAAGAAATAGGTCAATGAACTTCAGAATTACTCTTATTATGGCTGATTACTGTTATTTTTCAACCACACAATGATAAAAATGCTCCCCACAGAGAGCCTCCAGGATGACTGTGACTTAAACTCCATTTTGTATTATTTTAATCCTTTCCAGTTCTCCTCCTCTTCTTTCATTCCCATAGAGTTTGTCTCATTTCAAGATACATTTTCATGGCTATTTCTGCAATCAGAACATTTAGCAGTTTGGTGATGAAATCAGGGCAGTTTGAGATGTCACACTCTAACTAGTTACACTGCACAAAGCCTAACAGTTTGCTTTCTGTTTTTAAAGAAGCGTTTCATTTAGCCATACTGGTGGCGGCACATGTAATTGAAAAGAGGCATATGGAGACCAGCATGGAAGCCTAACAAACACTTCAGAGTGGCTTAAAAACTATGCTAATCAGTTTGGGAAACCATGTTTTAATCTAAAAAAAAAAAAAAAAAAGAAAAGAAAAAGAAAACCACACACACACACACACACACACACACACACCCCACTCCTCAAACCTAAGGTGACTTTTAAAGAAATGTAATCATTGTCAATATCACCTAACACTGATTTATTTCCCTCTGCCCTGACAAATACTGAAAATAAAATTGAATCATAGGAAAGGGAAGAAATGAGAGCGCCCGTGACCCATAGTTTCGTGGTGCAGGAATGAACTTGTAATGGCGGTAAACCGGGGCACTGGTCCCACCCTCATAGTCGGTGTAGACTTGTCTCTGCTACAGGACAGGGAGAAGGGACACGGGCTCCACGGCACTCCTCCCCCCCTGCAAGAAAGCGCTGAGCATTACCTGAAAACAAGGAAGGCATCAGATGAACAGACCTTTATAACAGAATGTGCATCTGCCAAGACAGAAATACACCACGAGCGTCTGGTGCTGGCACGCTGACAGTATGAGCAAGCTGTCTTAGCAGTGATTTTGCAAATCATTGGAGTTTAAATTCTATATAGGCCGTAGGGCCCCTGGAGCATCACTTTCTATATTTGGCCTCCTCATTTAGCTATGTTTGGAATAAATAGGCTATGGGTAAAAATCATGCCCTTTAAGAGTTTTGCATACACAAACTAATTCGCATATATATTATATGTGAACGGAGTGATTGATGCAAGTCTATGCTTACACACACGCACACACATGCGCACACACATGCACACACACGAGGCCTTCTGAGTGTATTTTTAAGTTGTTTTCCTGTGTGACTTTTTTTCTCTCTTTTTTTAAGTTCAGCTCTCTGGCATTTAGTAACCCACAAGCTGCTGTTTCTTTTTCCAAATAAGTTCAGCTTGATGGTGGGGCCAAGAAAAATGAGCCCAACTGATGATTGCAATCTCGAAAGAAAATATGCTTTTTATCAGAGACCACATGTTGCCAATGCCAATTAAGGCAAAACTGGGAGATTTTATCAGATACCAACCTGGAGAGGAGAAATGATAAGCCAAGCATAAGAGAAGAAAAGTAAGCTTCAGGTGGAGTTGTTGGGAAGCCCATGTAAGATGAAATGTAAAAATTTAAGGTGGAAAGTATAGCATATGTTGTAGAGGTAGCAATCTGCTAAGCATCTACATAAGAAATTGGACAAAGGCAATGTGAAGGGCTCTGATTCAAGGCGATCTGTTCGAATCCTGGCTGTGCCCACTGACGACCTGAGTCACCTTCACCTCTCTGAGCCTTAGTCTCCCCATTTTTAAACCAGGAATCACAAAACTCTGTTTGCATTTTAAAAAATGATAATGTGGATGAAAGTACTAGTTTCATAATATTTACTTGATAAATGTTGAAAGAGAGAGAGAAATTAATTGATTGATTTCTGGACAGATGCTTCAATAGGAGATTTTTTTTCTTTTTCTAAAGTGTTACACAACCATTTAGACTCAGTCATCTTGTAAACATATCAGGTATCGTGCGCATTATTTTACTGTCTTCCAAAGGTTGGCAAGGAGTACTGCAATTATGGGACATGTTCTTATCGTTTTATTTCTGACATCAATTAATAACACATTCATGAGATCATCGGATTGCACTCCGTAGAAGAAGAATCATTTTTCCACTATTGGGAGGTACAAGGTGTCAAGGTTAAAAGGTTTACTTTGGTTTCTCTGCTTTGGTTTCCATCATCCTTAAAATGTTTACGCCACCCTTGAAAAATTATTGTAAGGGTCAAATGAGAGGAACCATGAAAAATTGCTCGTACCCGGGATATAGTGAAGGTTAGTTCCTTTCTCTTTTTCCCTCAGCTGAGTTGAGTAACTTTTGTATTTTTAAGAAGTAATAAGAATTTGTATTATGCTAAGCAAAGTAAGTCAATCAGAGAAAGAATTATCATATAATCTCTCTGATATGAGGAATTTGAGAGGCGGGGGGGAGGTTGTGGGGTGTAGGGAGGGAAAAAAATGAAACAAGATGAGATCGGGGAGGGAGACAAACCATAAGAGGCTCTTAATCTCAGGAAACAAAGGGAGGGTTGCTGGGAGGTGGGCGGGGAGCCATGGGGTGGCTGGGGATGGACATGGGGGAGGGGATGTGCTATAGCGAGTGCTGTGAAGTGCGTAAGCCTGATGATTCACAGACCTGTACCCCTGAAGCAAATAATACATTATATGTTAATAAAAATAAATAAACAAATTTCCCCCAAAAAGTAATAGAAATTTGTTAGATGAATGGGTTGAGTCTTTAATCCTGAAACATGGGTACAAGCGTTGAAATTCTCAGATGGAGTCCTGGGAATATTTTTGCACTTACCCAAGTGTTGCACTTAAGAGATATTTTTAGAACTTGGTGAGAATAATTATTTAAAGTATAACACCATGTAGGATGCAGTAATCATGATATAAAAAACAGGTCTCAAATATATTTTTTTCATAATAAAACTTGTTCTTTACGTAAACCTACCAGTCCTCACTTGAACATCTTTTCCCAGTTTATAGTGAATAGAAGAAGATACTTGCACTACCCTCACCCAGGATTATTTGAATACTGTATTCCACTAATCCTAAAGTTCTGGAAATTGTTCATCTTTTTCTAGAAAGTTTCACTATACATATTTGTATGAAGTAAGAGACCAAGGATCCCTACTCAAATCATTTTTTCCTTTTTCCCCATAGGTATATTCTTTAAAGCCAATTAAGGAATTTGGAGTTTCAGGAAGCAGATAACCAGGTCATACATGTACTATCTTGACAAAGCCAGAGGCAGCGTTAAGGTCAATGAAGGAAATGGGTTTCTATTAATGTGTCATTTCAACTCCTCATATTTGGATGCATTCATAATAATCGTGTGCTTTTTGCCAACTTTCCTGGCCAACTCTCCCACCTGGACACTGAGAGTAGAGTCAGTTACAAGCTCAGATCAGCAGCTGGATCATAAGTTTTATTGAGGAGAACATCCATTGCTTGCTTAAGAAGTTCTTCCGTATTTTTTGATTACATAGACCCTTAGAGTTTTATTCCTCCTCCCACATAGCTCCAGCTTGTTGAAATTGCATTAAGACATTGTCGAGAAAACAATATAAATTTCCTTTATACCCTTCATCTGAGTTAGTCGTGAAAAGAACAGTTACAGTTGACCCTCGGACAACATGAGTTTGAACGGCACTGGTCCGGCTATGCATGGATATCTTTTTTTATGAATATAATACAGAACGATCTTTCTTGTGACTTTCTTAATAACATTTTCTTTTTCACTAGCTTAATTTATTGTAAGAATACAGTATAAAATACATAGAGCATAAAAATTTGTGTTCACTGATTGTGTATATTATTGAGAAGGCTTCTGGTCAACAGTAAGATTTTAGTAGTTAACTTTTTTGGGGGGCCCGAAATGTGGATTTTTGATGAGAGTCTGTCTCCCCAACCACCATATTTTTCAAGGATCAACTGTGTTTTATACCTACAAATGTGGACTCAAGTTAGGTACACACAAAGATAATACAATATTGCTCACTTTTCAAGAAATCTGGACATTGCTGTCATCAGCTGCTGAAGAGTTTATATGAACAGAATGTAATTTGTTTTCACAGGGTTCATATGTATGTGGATCTCTCTTAGCCTATCCTTGTTCATCTTTATTGTTACCTGTGTTGGTAGACTTTGTTAAAAATAATGAAAGTACACTGTTAACATAATTTATATTGTAGAAAAACAAAAATCAATCTAAATATTCAACAAGGTTAAAATGATTATGAAACATTATATAATATTATTAATATCCGTGTGATTGATGTTTTTAAAGTTTGACTTATAAGCAATTATAAAAGATTTATTGGGCTTTACCTCACACTTATTAAATTAATTTTCAGGGAAAGAACTAGACCATCTGCATTTTAAGAAATAGATCAAGTAATTTTGGAGAATGTTACACTAGAATGTAAGAGTAAAAGAAAGGAATGTTATTTTTTTCTTGCTACTATAATGCTCTGTACATCGTAAGTATTCAATGAATTTATGCTGAACAAATGGATACATTATTATATTCTATGGAAAATGTGTTATTTTCAAGAAAGAATGAAAGTATATAATAACACCAAAAGGTGTTCTTGATAGAACATTGGATGTAAATAGACAATAAAAAATTGCATGCATTCTAAGATCACAAATATTTAAAAAGGATTTTTAAAAAAATTTTTTTTAGACAGAGAGAGAGAGCATTAGCAAGGGAGAAGGGGCTGAGGGAGTGAGAGAACCTGAAGCAGAGTCCACGCCCAGCACAGAGCCCAAGTCAGGGCTTGACATGGGGCTCGATCTTACAACCCTGAGATCATGACCCGAGCTGAAATCAAGTGTCGGTTCCTTAGCCAACTGAGTCACTTAGGTGCCCCTTAAAAAGGCATTTTAAATAGAAAAAATAACACCAAAAGCATCATCTACATAAGAAAAAAAAATAGGGGTGCTGGGTGGCTCAGTAAATTTAGCATCAGACTCTGGGAGTCAGCTCAGGTTATGATCTTGGTCATGGGACTAAACACCACATCTGGCTCCACACTCAACACAGAGTCTGCTTGTCCCTCTCCTTCCCCCTCTACACCTCCCCCCCATTCTCCCCACTCCACCCCACTCATGCTTTGTCTCTTTAAAATCAATCGGTCTTTAAAAAAAAAAAAGAAAGAAATAGAATTTCATCAAAATTAAAATCTTTGCAAAAGACTTTCTCAAAGTAATGAAAAAACAGGAGAGAATTATTTGTAAATTAAATACCAAATAAAGTACTTTATCAAGAATATGAAAAGGTCTCTTAAAACTTAGCTGTAAGAAAACAAATGCAATTTAAAATAGGCAAAAAGAGTTGACTAAAGAAGATATCTGGATGGCAAATAGCATAAGAAAAATGCTCAACAGCATTAGTCATTAAGGAAGTGCAAATTAAAACACTATGAAATACTACTACACATACATTAGAGAAGCTAAAAAAATAGTTGACAACATCAAGAACTGATGAGGATTCAAAGTAATTAGGACTCTCATACATTTCCAGTAGAGATGCAAAATGTTAGTCTCTTTAAAAACAGTTTCTCAGTTTCTTATAAAGTTAAACATACACTTACCACATGGCCCAACAGTCCCACTTCTAGAAATGAAAACTTATTTTCACACAAAAATCTGTACATGCATGTTTATAGCAACTTTATTTATAATCTCTAAACACTGGAAACAATGCAAATGTACTTAAATTGGTGAATGGTAAACCATGGTATAACCATGCAGTAAAATCTTCAGCAATACATGAAAAAAAAAATAATGATTAATGCAGCTGCATTAATCTCAAATGCATTGCAGTAACTGAAAGAAGCTGGGCACAAATTGCTACAACCTATATGATTCTATTTATATGATGTTCTGAGAAACGGAAAACTATAAGGACAGAGGATAGATCAGTAGTTGTAATTGGTAAGGGGGAGAGGAAGGTTTAACTCCAAAAAGACAGCATGAGGTATTTTTTTAGGGTAACAGAACCATTCTGTATCTTGATTGTGATGATGATTACGTAACCCTAAGCTTTCATCAAAGCTCAGATCTATACATTTAAAAAGATAGGTTAAAAAAATAGTGAGCTTTATTTTATGTATACTAAAAAAAAAGTTAAAAAAAGAAAAAAAATAGAAGAAATGGAAGAAACCCTAAAATTAAAGACAACAATCACGGTGGTATGGTAGTGAATTTTTTTTTTTTTTTTTTTTTGCCTTCACTTTCCAAATGTTTCTCTGATTTGGTTGAAATAGTTATTTCAGTAATAAGTTATTTTTGTATATTAAGTAAAAAGCTTCATAATAGCACTGTGATTAGCAGAGTCATGTGTCCCTTGGTCTTCCTCATAAATTAGCATTGCATTTGCTTTGTGGAGTTAAGCATTAGTTGTGATCGGGTCTATATGGTTGCAAATCAACAGACTGGGAAAAAAAAAACAAAAACTAGTCAACCAATCTAATATTTTTCCATATAACAACCATCTGTTTAATTGCTATATTTAATAAAAATATAACCTTTCTTTATATGCTTCTTCTTTGACCCAGGCTCTTTGCCTCCCCTTCATGTCCACTCCTCCCACATCCACACCCATATGCATACGTACATGTAAACATTGCCACATACACTGAGACATACTTCCAACTTAAAAAATCCCTGCATATTGTTCAAATATGGGTTTGAAGTTATCTTCCCTGGAATCTTTCCTTGATTCCTCTGCCCAGTCTCCTTCCAAGGATTTTCCCAAAAGTCCCCTTCTCTCTGTCTGCATGGCAGAGTTCACACTGAATTTACCACATTGCATTAAAACTCTCATTACAGAGACTATGGGTTCTGGGGAACAAACGGAGGATTTTAGAAGGGAGGGGGATGGGGAGGTGGCTTAGTCCGGTGACAGGTACTATGGAGAGCACGGATTGCATGGAGAACTGGGAGTTATACACAAACAGTGAGTCATGGAACACTACATCAAAAACTAATGATGTCCTGCATGGTGACGAACATAACATCATAAAAAATAATAAAACTCTCAGTACAGGTAACTTGATACATGAACTAGATTATAAGATTTTTACAGCAGGTTGTCTAATATATTTCAATACCCCCAGTAATTAGACAAAAGTCTGGAACATGGTAGCTACTAGATACATTTTATTGTCCAGCCTGAGTTGAATACACTTATTGTTTTAGGGGGTATTCTCTCCATATTTTTAGACTTACAAGCAATCTTTTCTCCTTTCTCTATTTCTCTCTTTCTTTCTTCTTTTTAAGAAAGTCTTTTTTGGGTGCCTGGGTGGCTCAGTGGGTTAAGTCTCTGCCTTCGGCTCAGGTCATGATCTCAGGGTCCTGGGATAGAGACCTGCATCGGGCTCTCTGCTAGGCAGGGAGCCTGCTTCCTCCTCTCTCTCTCTCTCTGTCTGCCTCTCTGCCTACTTGTGTTCTCTCTCTGTCAAATAAATAAATAAAATCTTAAAAAAAAAAAAAAAAAGAAAGTCTTTTTTTTAAAGGGAAAACTAATCCCTCATTGCTACAAAAGGGGGTGGTTGGTGTATGTCTTGTTTGAGTTGAATAGATTTCTAGAGCCAAATTCCTTGCTACGTTCATTCACGGATTACCAAGTGTGGGCAATATCCTGAGAGACTAAGGAGGGTATGTGGTAATAAGCCTTTCAATAATATTGACAACATGGCTGCTTCCTAAGACCTTGTCAGTTACATTATTTTGTTACTCATGAGAAAAACTATTAAGGAACCAGATAGAGCAGGTTCAAATTTCACAGAAATTAAGAAGTTAAATACTAGACAGAGACTTTGTAGAAATCACATAAGGTTAGTTTATAGGTAACATAATATATCTTCTGGCCTCCCGAAGAACGCAAGATCATAAACTCGTAAAATCAAAACGGGTGTGAAAAATCCACCTTCTCATCCCATTATTTTATTTGTTAATTAAATCATACCCACACTTCGTCCATCTGGTTAGTAGCAGAACCATAATCAAAACTTACAGTCACGGAAACATACATAATTTAGTAATTCTTTTTATTTTAAAAATAGAACAATAAAAAGAAGAATGTATGAATGTACAATATGAGCTACTTGCATGTTTTCTAAAACTAAAAACTAAACCTTACTGTGGTTTTGATTCCTAATGCTTCCACCCAGTATCAAGGGTCGAACAGCAGCACTGTCTTTTTAACTAATTTACTAGTAATATTTTTTTAAGATTTTATTTATCTATTTGACAGACAGAGAGCACAAGTAGGCAGAGAGGCAGGCAGAGGGAGAGGAGGAAGCAGGCTCCCCGCCGAGCAGAGAGCCCGATGCGGGGATCCCGGGACCCCAAGATCATGACCTGAGCTGAAGGCAGGGACTCAACCCACGGAGCCCCCCAGGCGCCCCTACGAGGAATATTTTTTAAAGTACTTAAGATAAAGAGTTTGAGGATGGGTGATTCCCAAGACACAAATTCCACAGGTCAAGGATTCTCTGTCACAGGAATTAGCTTAACCCTGTTGAGCAGGACGAGGAGAAGTCGAACGTCTGACGAAGCCCTGCCCTACAGTAGACAAAGAGAAGCTTGACTTGCTGGAATTATCAGTGTCTGAAATACCAAAAAGACAAAATCTTCATGCATACATTGGGAAAAAATATCCAACTTACATCCTTGAATCTTATGGCTCCGTGCCACCAGTTGTCAACAAGGGCGACTCACAAGCCTGTTAGCACTGCGTACTCTCAAAGACAGGTGGCCCAGGAGCCACAGCACAAACAAGCTCTACTCCCTGCTCATCCTAGGGAAACATGGATTCAGTGTGACACTTGCATTTGACCCATAAGCAGAAAGTTTCACCTGATAGAGGGTGACCCCATTAAAAATAAATACCTGTCTCTTCCATCCCAAGCTTCTTTGGTTTAGCCACACAGTATCCATTAAAGATATTACAGGGGAACTCAATCACTTGTCCAAAGGAGATTGTGAATTAAAAAGTGCTCTGGGGGTAGAGGTAGCATCCCTATGGATAACAAGAGACCCATCAGGCTCAGTTCAAAAGAGTAGAAGTGACAAAGCCAGTCCCTATAGACCATCAATTATCTCTAACTAAAACAGCAACCACGTTTCTCAGAGAGACACTGTGCATTCAGCTAAGTTTTCAGCTTTAGCCTCAGTGCGTGTCTCCCAAGCCCCACCGCCCTTGAGTCTTAGGCCCATTTGAACTTCCGCAGAGATGATAGATATCCAAGCCTAAGTGGTTCACACACTTTTGATTTAAAAATTCAAACATGCTCCTCTGTCACTCTTGGTGCAAGCAATACTCCTGTGTTTTCTCTTCTTTTCTTTTCTTTTTCTTTTTTTTAAAATAGAAATTGAATTAAACAGCATGCCTTGCAAACAGATAGGAATGCTAATTAAAGGACAGACTTCACAGCCACATAAAAGCAGCCCCACACAAAAGTCTTCTCGTTCCATCTCAAATGTGGTGTTAACGACTTGGTCAGACAGAGCTTGCGTGAACTCTGCTCACTAAAGATAGAACAACATCAAATAGTCTTAGCAAAGAAAAGTGAATTCACAAATTTAAGTAATCATCTCCTTACATTTCTATTACGATTTGTGCTGTTTGATTGGTATGGGTGAAAGCTAATGTCTTGATTACAGATGCCGGCAAAGAAAGTGTTAGAGGAGACAGGGTTTGTTCTGAGAAAAGCAAAAATATAATGCCGAAATGTGATCTGACTGCTGAAATTTTAATGTACTTTTTGTTATTGCTCACTGGAACAAAAGGTTTAATCAAGAGAATATCTTAATTTTAAAGCCACAACACAATAGAAACATAAACACAGCATAGCCTTTACTTTTACTATATTTTCCCTAATTTGAGCCTCATTTATTCATTCAAGAAGCTGATACTGAGTGTAGCAGGCCCCAAGCTTTGTATTAAGGACACAAAGGTGAATAAGTCATGGTCTCTAATCCCCAAAGATGACACTCTAGGGAGGATGGAGGATGCTTGAACAGATGGTTACAGAGTAAGGTAAGGAAGACAACGGCAGCTAAACGCGCGGATTATCCTGAATATCTTCCCTTGTCTGAGAAGTATGTGTTGGTGTGGCTGCAGGGAAGGGGGTTACTGATCAGGGAAGAATTTCTGGTAAAGGGCAAAGAGAAGGTAAAATAATATTTCAGATGGACAGGGCATGAGATCGGGGCAGTGTGTCAGAGCTCTAAATATTTCGAAATTACTCGAATGCACAGAATTCAAATGTGCAGCCGGAGCTGATGGTGGGGTTGTAGGCAGCAGCCAGGTCAGGATGGCCTGGCACACGGTGTTAAAAATGGTACTCTCTGTTCTCTGGGTCTGAAAGTGATCAGTCTCCAGGGGAGGCTTGGTGTGTGCAGGGTGACAAAGAGCCCAGGTACGTCTGTCAAGGTCTCTGGTTCAGAACCACATATTCGTTCGCTCAACAAATAATTGTTGCGTGCTCCCCTTGTTTCGGGCAATGCTCTGGGCAATGAGGGTACAGTACTGAACAAGACAGGCAAGCTCTCCTCTTTGTAGAGAGATTGATAGTGAACAATTTGAGAATATTAAGTCAGATTTAAAAATATTCTGGCTGCTTTGTGGAGAATGAACTTGATGGGGCCAAGGCTAGAGGCAAGGAGGCAAGTCAGGGGCTGTTGATCATCTGAGATAGTCTAGGGGGAGTCAAAGGGTAGATGGTGGGAGTAAGCATGGACAGAGCGATAAATTCTGGAAATATTTAGAAAGAAAAATCAACGGGGCGTGATTATCGGAGTTGAGGTATCGCGGAGTTGGGGCAGAGGAGTGAAGGAGAATTGGTAGGCAGTAGCTCCAGGGGGTCAAGATAAAGAACACATGAGATGTAGCCTGTCTTTATCCAAGACCACAGTGTAAAAGTCCTGGGAAAACATGCATAGCTTTACATGCAGGACGACATATAAGACCAACGTTTCATAGGGACCACATTAAAGATGGTCCCACAGCAATCCATCTACATTGCCCTAGAGAAGATAAACACCTAGTGACACACCAAAAGAATTTCAGAAACAGGATATTTCTATTTTCTCTCATGAAGGAACACGTGCTATTACACTAGCAGAGGGTTTAAATGAAGGACCTCAAAATTTCTGAAATTTTGAACTTATCTTAACGTCCCATCTCTATTTCTATGTCAGTCATTGCTCGTATGAACACCGCCGTGGACTAACTGTGGCTCAGGTGAGCAAACAATGCAACTGACACTTCATTTTCCTCTGCCAATAACTCAGGAGGGAAGGACTCCACAAATTAGGTTGACACATGGTGTCTAGAAAGAATTAATTCCCACTCGGTTCTGGGCAGACTTACAATCTGGGCTCCGTCCATAAAGACTGATGGGAATTCTGAGGATGGGTTTGCGTGGTGCTATTTTCTATTGCCATCAACAACTGGGCATAAGGATACCAATCACCAAAGAGCACCTTGTTGTTTTGCTGCTGTATTATCCAGAGACCTCGGGAATTGTTCCACACTTGGAAGTTGGTCTTGACCTGCATTGGGTAGTTTGGCTGTACTTGTCATGTTGATATCTTCTGGCAGGAACGCTGGACCACTTAGACACTTACTGTAAGGGCTTTATCAGAAGACAAAAATATTTTGGGTATGCCAAATCAAATTATACTGCACTTGAACAGTCACTACACGTCTTTTACCCATGGTTAACATTCATTATGCAGCATCAGAAAGATTTGGATTAAGAGACATTAGGAGAAAAAAAAAATATATATATATATATATATATATTTAAATGTTTCCTGCTGAAACCAGTGTTGCTTAAGGAGCAGTTACCCAGCGTCACTGGTAGATTAATTGCACTCACAGTACTCTCTAATACATATTGGCTGGAATTCAAAGTAGCTTTAGGCAAAATTATAAAGAAGGCCAAATTTTATCTTTGGAATCCCCTTGTTTTCAATTTACTCCTTCATTCATTCCATGTTTATTTACTGAGTACCTAGGATGTACTAGACACTAGTCTTAGCAAAAAGTTCCTACCCTGTGGGGATTACCTTCAGGCTTCTTTTTAGTTCTTCTCATTCCCAGCCCTCCGTTTATCCCCTTGCTCTAGTTTCCCCAGAAATACAAAATACGTTTATTCTCTTATCTCATTTCTCCATTGAAACATATCTCATTCATGAACGACTACCTTTCTAGGGTTTTCTGGAAAAAAAGAAAAGAAAGAAAGAAACTCATCTCAAGACATTACTATAACACTTGGTGACTCGGTTCTGTAACTCGCTGATGGGAGAAAGAGGAAAGTGGAAACCGGTCAGAACCTCCGGACCAGACCGTGGAATGCGAATGCTCTAACCCCTGGACGGGGCGGGGGCGGCACAGCCCCGCAGGAAGAGGCTGAGTCCCAAAGCCAGACAGATTTAAATCCCAGCTGCTCCTCTGGTTCATGGCGCAACTTAACTTGCCTAGACACAGTTTCTAGACTTCAGTAATGAATGCTAGCCAAGGATTAGAAATGATGTATATATACTCAGCCACAGGAGAAAGTAAAGGGTCAAGAAATAATTATTACAATTTTATTTCCTGGAGGTTAAAAATAAGGAATGTTTCCGCCATCAGTCCCATTTGTTCAGTGACTATATTGCGTGTGTATTGGTCTTGGGCTCATGGCAATATTAAAGTCCGCTAACTGAAGATCTATTCGGTTTTGGGGGAGGGGAGAATTTTTTTAAATTTTGAAATAATTATTATAGAGTTAGCCAGTTACTACATAGAACTCTTCATTTTGCTAAACCATTTGAAAGTAAAGTTGCTGACCAGGTGTGCTAATAACCCAATTTTAGCATTTATTTCCTTCAAAGACATTTTATGATATAACCACAAGACCATATAAATCAAGCTTCATAATATATCCATATTATATATTTCAATCTTCAAATTCTCAGACCCTATTCAAGTTTCACCCTTGTCCCAATAACGTACTTCACGGTAAAACAACCCAGTTCAGAACAACACATGGCATCGACGAGTCACGTGTCTTTAATCTTCCGCGGATCACGACGATCACAACAGTGCCTCTGTCTGTCCTTGTCTTTCATGACTTTGACAGTTTTGAGGATAACAGGCCAGTTATCTTGTTGAATATGCCTCAATTTGTTTTTCTTATATTTTCTCAAGTTTGGAGTCATGTTATTCATCTCTGGCACAAATATCATAGAAGTAACACTGTGCTCTCATCGCAGCTTTCCAGGTTACACACTTTCAATCCGTCCTATTACTGAGGAGTTGTGTTTACTGTTGTATCTACTATACTCCTCCATATTGAATGAATACATTTTTTGTGGGGTGGAACTTTGAAACCACATGTTTCCTCTTTCTTGACTTGATGTATTCATTTATTTATTTTCATATTATTTAAAGTCATGGATTCCAACTTCATTCTATGCATTATAATCCCCTATGAGCATTCCTTATTTTGATGCTAAAATTATTTAAGATTTGGCCAGTGGGAACTCCTTCAGGTGGAGTTCTGAGTCCTTTGGGGATGTCTGCGTCATTCTGCAGCCCCACAAGACGCTCCAGCCTCATCCTTCACTTTCTTGGCCCTAGACCTGAGAATCAGCCGTTTCTTCAAGGAACTTTTCTTCTTTTAGGGAAGTATCCAGAAGCCAGTGTCTGCGTGCTGCTGTTGGGGCGTCTCTTCACTCAGGCCCTCACAGTGGACAGAGGGAGAGAATATACGTATGTGGATACAGATTTGGATTTATTTCTCTATATATTGAAAGACACTGAAAAACATGAGATCACACCAGTATTTTGAAATCCCATCGAACACCACGGGGAAGGAAAAGAAAAAGAATAGAAGTTAAGGAAAAGGAGAGGAAGGTGAAGAGAAGAGAAGGAAAGGGGAAAAAAGAGAAAGGGAAGATGATCTAAGGGGGAAAGGAAGGGAAGAGGAAAAGGAGAAGCAGAACTCTGTGATGTTCTTAGAAACCTCTTTAGAAGAACGTAGAGAAGAAAAATTCACATTTCAAATGGAATGACCGCAAAGGCTTAAAAAAGGTCTGTTTTCTGTTGGTCTGTTTTTGTTTTCGTTTTCTTGCTTACACTCGACAGTCAGGCTTACGCCCTCCTACAGCTCTTTCTGCCTTTTCAAGAGAATGTGAGGAAGAGTTGAGGACGGTGCAGACCAACCATCGGTCAACTGAACCCCAGATCTGAATGGGACCTGGCCAAAATGAGCAGAACGATCTACCCAATCCACAGCCAAGTGTCAGCACATGGGAAGCCCGGCTGGGACTAGGAGAACCTCCCAGCTAAACTGTAGTCCCGGGAACAATGATAACTTGGTTATTATTTTAAGCCACTGAGTTTTGGGGTCCAGTGTTATACATCATTATTCTGGTTTGTTGAATTAAGCCAGAAGTTATACTTCGAAATCAGAAATACTCTTCCCCTGTCAGTTTATATTTTCTGTAGCACTTAATATTCCATAGGCATTGTTTTACTCAAAGATGAGTAAATGGACTGTGGTTAGGTTTCAGGGTAAGCTAGATGTATATGACTGACACCATTAGAGTAGAATCCTATCTTTGTTTGATTCACTAAATGGCCACAGGCTATAATCCAGAGCCACATGGTGAGCATTTCAAGAGCGCAGACAATGTATCATTTTTCTTTGTATATCTAGCACCTGGGAGAGCCCCTACTACATTTGCAATAGTGTAGGAACTCATTCAGAAAGTGAATGAATAAAAAGACAAGTGAATTCTGGCCAGTTGTTTTAAAAGTTGAGCAAAACAAGTATTTATTTAATAAAAGAAGGAATGAGGATTCAAATTCACTGAACAGAAAATTCTTTGTTTAAAACAGTCAATCCTCCTAATAGAATTAAGGAGTAGGAAAAAAAGCAAACCCATAGACCAAAGTCTATAAATGAAGAAACCTGTTAGAATAAAGGAGAGCTGAGAAATATTGAAGAAAGGGGCAGTTTTATAGTGCAAGCATCATGGCAGCAGAGTTAGAAAAGAAAACATTTCATTTTGCTGAAAACCAGCATCCCTGGACGTTCTCAGTGTATGA
Organism: Martes martes; assembly: GCF_963455335.1. Taxonomy (NCBI): domain Eukaryota; kingdom Metazoa; phylum Chordata; class Mammalia; order Carnivora; family Mustelidae; genus Martes; species Martes martes. Next base: position 202,730,332 of record NC_137889.1, on the reverse strand, counting down.
TTTACATGTCACAAAATCCTAAAGAGAGCCCGATGGGCAGGCGTATTCTCCAAGTGAGTACACAGGCATATCCCAGGACTCCTGAGTTCCTGGAAAGCCGGCAACATTGCCTCCCGAAGAGGGTGCACGTAGTTGTCTTTCCTGTGATCTCAGCAGAAATCAATTTTGTTAGCACCCTTTAAAAATAAATGTAGAAGCTTGACTTTCTTCTCCCACGTTCCAATTAAAATCAGGATTTTAACAATTATTTTCAGGAACCCAGTTGATGTTGATACATTACTATGCGGATAGCTCTGTGTTGTAGCAATGATGTTTTGTGCTTGGATGATAATAACTGTCAAAATGCAAGGGGTTAGTGAACAGGACCCATGGGGAATGGCAGGATGACACTCTATGCAAGACATTCTGCTAATAGGTCTGAGAGCAATTACTGTATGGTTTATGATCACACCACTTAACCCTCTCACTCTCAGACTGGAGGAAGCTTAGCCAGCAATTTGCTTGAGGAAATTTTCAGCATTCCGTGTTTTACTGATAAAGTCCGTTTAAGAGGCATGTAATGAAGACTGTCAAATATGTCTGTGCACTGGAGACGTGGACGTGGTCTATAACACGACTGTCGCACAGCCGGTGAGCAAGCCAGGGGAGACTGGGGCCTGGACTCCACCCGCTCCAGAGCCGGCCGATTCCAATTATTTAGATTTCTAGCTTTAAGTTCACTTGACCAGTTATTCCTCTCTTGCTTTCACGCACGGCGCCTTCCCGTCAGCATTAAGGTTTCATTATTTTACTTGAGCGTTTTTATGGCATCGTGCTAGCTCCTATTTTCTTTAAAGAACGTGTAATTGTATGAGTCATGTTTACAGAAGACAATAGAAGCCCTTGGTAATCATCTCTTGCGAATTATCCAACATTCTTTCTAAAATATTCCAAATCTGCTACCATCTCCCTTCCTGCCAACCAGTATGGTGCCTTGGTTTCTCAACTCCTTAGTTTTTTCCTTATTCCAAATCATGTTCTGTAACTTGTTTACCCCAACATCTACAATCCAGAAAGAGCGGCAAGTGATCTTCAGATTAAACCATAACAAAGTGTGTGTGTGTGTGTGTGTGTGTGTGTGTGTGTGTTATCAACCCTGCACAAAAAATCATAAACAAATATGATTACTGAACAGAAGCTTCATAATTTGGAGATTTGGAAAAAGATAGTGATAATATGGTAAAGGTTAGATGTGATATTGAGGGGCACCTGAGTGGCTCAATTGGTTGGGCGAATGCCTTCAGCTCAGGTCATGATCCTGGAGCCCCAGGTCCCGCATCAGACTCCCTGCTCGGTGGGGAGTCTGCTTCTCCCTCTGACCTCCCACCTCTCTCATTCTCTTCCTCTCAAATACACAAATAAAATCTTAAAAAACATAGATGTGATATTGAGCCACATTTGATTGGGAGAGTTTCTGAGCCCATAAGATTCAAAGAGAATAAGTTTCTAATTCCATCCATCATAACTTCCAGTGACTGGCATTTTGAAATAACAATAAAAATGTTATCATCTAATTTGACCAGTACATATAACAGGCATTTTACAAATGACCTCTGTGAGGTCCTTCTAACAAATACATGTTTGGTGTAAACAGACTACTTTTTTCTCTACAATCTCATCCAATAAATTTAGCTTTCTTTTGTGCAATACTTGATTGAACCAATTTGCAAAATAGAAGTATTATTGCCAATAATAGCTTTCAGTTTTTAATGCTTACTATGAAAGTTATTTGAGGTATCTGTTGAGTTGAGGTGTCTAGTTGAGGGCCCCAGCCATGGATTATAGGTACATTTGTACAGCTTGTAAGTCTAGGGAATACTATTTACACTTTATTCATGATAGATAGATACATTTATATACATCTATATCTCTATATATTTGTATATGTCTTTAAAATAATTTTCACCACATTCAGCACTAAATTTTGCAATGGAAGGACAGTTTTCTTTAATGCTACAAAGGCACTGTTAAGGCCAGCTTCTGGATCCAGCTCTCTTTTGTTGCCATGGATTTCAGGACATATGCACACGTTATTTTAATGAAACAACCTCCCCCACAAATGAAAATTAAATTAGATTGAGTGAGGAATATCAGGCTTATCAATAGGAAACGATATTTTATAATGGCCGCCCTGATGGAAAAGGATAGCGTGTTGGAACCCAGACCCAAATCGGGGGAATGTAGAAGTTTTTCTGGAGGAAGTGCCATCTGTGAGTGACATGCAGGAGAAGTGGAGTTAGCCAGATGGGTAGCGGAGAAAGGATTCCAGAAGAAGGGAGAACATTCCGAAGGCTGCAGATAAGAAAGAGAAGGGGACTGAGAAGGGGACTGAGAAGGCGGGAAGTTACCCGAGCTGGTGGAGGATGGGACCGGACAGTTAAAGTCCAGCTTTTCAAGGGCTCATGAACTGTGGTAAGGAGTCTGAACTTGGTCCTGGGAACAATGGAGAGCACAAGGTAAGGTTAGGATAGGCAGAGGGCAGCCAGTTAGAGATTTGGGGTCTTGTTGTGTTAATTACTTTGGTTTTTATCCAAACAGTATGTTGACAACATGGGAGAACAGATTGACATTTCAGGGAGAAATAGATAATTCAGGATAACCAGAAATGTGGGAAAAAATGATGAGAAGAAATAGGAAAGGCGAGGAGAAGGGTCATGTGCTTGCAAGAGATGATTCTTAGGTCTCAGAGAAACTGGAGGTGGAGGGCTGATGAGAGGACGGCTGGCGGTCGGAAATGGGCCACTTTATCAAGCAAAACTGGTGTGTGTGTGTGTGTGTGTGTGTGTGTGTGTGTGTGTGTTTTAGAAGCATGTGTTTTCCCCTTTCCTGGCATGTTCCGAAAAGTGAGAAAAGTAGGGTTATGTAAGATAGGAATTGAGGAGACCCAAACAGCTGTAAAACCCACTGTATTTGGGAACATCTCGCTGGTCCAAAGGACGGATCCGAGGGTCTTGCAAGAGGATCTCTGGCTCAATATGGGAAGGTGGTGACACCCAAAACTGGTTTGTTTTGTTTTGTTTTTTAAACAAGAGCATGGCAGTATAAATCCATTTACTCATTAAACAAATATTGATTGCATATCTTCCATGTACAAGGGACTATGTCGGGCACTGGGTATATACTGGCAAGGAAGACGGACACTGTCCCTGCCCTCACGGAACTTAGTCTACTAGGGAAGAGAACCATTAAGCACATAACTTTAAAATTATTAATCATTTTGATAGTGTATAGCAAGGATTTCTACTAACCTGTGTGTATTTAAGGAAGTAATGTTTGAATGTACTGTGGGCCAAATTGTGTCCCCCCGCGAATACATGTGTGGAAGTTTTAACCCTCACTATAACTGTATTTGGAGACAGAGTCTTAAGAAGGGACCAAAGTTAAATGAGCTTATACGGATGGGGTCCCAATCCAACAGTACCGGCGTCCTTATGAGGAAAGGAAGATACACCAGAAGCACGCCTGCTCAGATCGCCATAACAGAGGGCTGTGGACCGGGTGGCTTAAACAACAGGAATTTATTTCCTCATATTTCCGGAGGCCGGAAGTCCAGGCTCAGGGTGCGGCAGAGTTCATCTCCAGCGAGACCTCTCTCCTTGGTTGCGGACAGTCACTCCTTCCCTGAGCTTTCTAGGCTTCAAAGAGAAGGCGCGTCTCATTCTTCTCCTGTCATTACTGGTCACCACGCAGTACGTAACAACCCGTGGAATTACATGTGTGTGCATGAATCTTGATGGAACAAATACTTTCGCACTGTCTACCACAGTAGCATTTTCTTCCTCACAGAAACCTGACGAGGTAGGTAATAGCATTCTCTCCGTTATACAGGCGGGGAAACGGAGGCACAGAGTAGATGACAGAAAAGTAGGATTTGTTTTTGAAGGTTGGTCTCCCCTCACCATGACCATTATAATGTGTTTAATTTTCCTTCTTTTTTAAGATATGTAAGTGAGATAGCATTGACACGCTGTGCTCAAAAGACTCAAATGTAAGAAGACCTGCTTCTAGATCCTGCCGGTTCTCATGAGCTCCCAGAGATGGGCTCCCGGTAGGTTGCATTACAGTCCCCACCTCCTGGCAAGGAATTCTTTGATTAAAAAAATAAAATTCATACAGTCTTTTAGAAGAACCCCAAGAATAATCCATGGTAAGTCCAGCCAGTGCCAGATGGTGTAAAGACCGATGGAGTCTGCTTGGGCAGAGAACACCCGCAGCCCGGGTAGGGGAGTCAGGACAAGTGGCTCCCTGGGAGCCCTCCTGAGGAATTCAGATTTCCACTCCCTGGCCTCCCACTTACCCTCATGAAGAAACAAGAAGGGGGTCTTGTAAATCTGCTGTTTAAACAGAGCAGGTTACAGATAAAGGGAGAAACCACCCTTGCCTTTCCCGGACCTGCCTCGCAGCAGTCTGGCTGCCATGTTTGTGGCTCACAGCAGGGAGGAGCTCCTGAAGACCGGGGGCCTGCGGCAGGGAGTCGCCGGGACATGGGGAGGAAGGCTGGGCCCCAACCCACCCGTGCAACACTTGCTCCCGGAGATGTTAGCTTCTTTTTTATAAAAGTGAGACTAAAAAAGAAACGTAAACCTTTAAAAAAAAGTAAATAATCACAACTTGATCAAAGGGAACATGGTGATAAAATCATAAAAGAAAAAATAAAAATAAAGAAGAAAATAAAAATAGCTAAAATAAACAATATGGCATGAATGGGAAAAACTGTTCAACAAAACAGATCTACAGCCCAGTACAAATGGTGTGCGATGTGTCAAGAGTGAGGGCAGGGGCTGGGGACCAGTGGTGCTCTGCTTTTTTCCCTTCCTGGCCCTTCTTCCAGGTCCAGCCCCCAGTGGTTCTCTAAGCCTGGAGGCGTGAGACCTTCGGAGAGAGTCCCTCCGTAGGAAGCCTCAGGCAAAGCCTTAAATCTGCCTTCCCTGCCTAACCCAGATGCCTTCATACCCAAACTTCTAACAGATATTTAATCAACACACAGAGCACCCGAGGAGCCTCTAGAACCCAGTAGTACAGTGAATACAGAAGAAAAAAAACATAGAAATTTTGGCGAGAATGTGGAGAAAGGGGAACCCTCCTACACGTTGGTAGGAATGCAAGCTGGTGCAGCCACTCTGAAAAACAGTGGGAGGTTCCTCAGAAAGTTGAAAATAGAGCTATCCTACCACCCAGCAATCGCACTACTGGGTATTTACCCTAAAGATACAAACGTAGTGATCCGAAGGGGCACGTGCACCCGAAGGTTTATAGCAGCAATGTCCACAATAGCCAAACTATGGAAAGAACCTAGATGTCCATCAACAGATGAATGGATAAAGAAGATGTGGTATATATACACAATGGAATACTATGCAGCCATCAAAAGAAATGGAATCTTCCATTTGCGACAACGTGGATGGAACTAGAGGGTATTATGCTTAGCGAAATAAGTCAATCGGAGAAAGACAACTATCATATGATCTCTCTGATATGAGGAATTTGAGAGGCAGAGCAGGGGGTTGTGGGGAGTAGGGAGGGGAAAAAAATGAAAGAAGATGGAACTGGGGAGGGACACAAACCATAAGAGACTTTTAATCTCAGGAAACAAACCGAGGATTGCTGGGAGGTGGGTGGGGAGGGATAGGGTGGTTGGGTTATGGACATTGGGGAAGGTATGGGTTATGGTGAGCACTGTGAATTGTGTAAGACTGATGATTCGCAGACCTGTACCCCTGGTGCAAATAATACATTATATTTTAATTTAAAAAAATCAAAACAAAAACAAAACAAGAGAAAAAGAAATACCTACTGCCTCAGCCCCCATCTGCCTGAACTTGCCTTAATTCTGCTGCTGTTGAAGAAGAACACATAGTTTCCCTGTCAATCTTCGTTTGGCTTTGCACTAAGAAGGTCTCAAGCCACCTGTCCTCACAAGGCCCAATGTAGTCATACTATTGTTGGTGTTCCCTACAAAGACCATGGCATCTGTTGCATGGTAATTGACTGTGTATGTGTACATGCACACATGTGCATGTGTGTGTGCCTCTGTGTTACATTTTGAACCTATGTTCTCTATCTTTATTAACTTTTTAAAATGGTACTGATTTAGGCAACCCCCTGGGTAGGTTGCATTAATAGCCCTGATTCTTCACCCTCCCCTGCCGATAGTCAAGCCCTTTGCCAGGTATCAAAGCCCAATTAAAATATTAAACTCATCTGGAGACCACCCCCTCAGACACACCAGCATAATGTTTGACTAAATGTCGGGGAACTCTGTGATCCAGTCAAGGTGACACATAAAATCCACCATCACACCACGTGACTGCAGTTACTGCCACCAAAAATATGTGCTGTTTCCTTGACTTTAGCTTAGCTGTGGCTACGTGACTTGCGTTTACCTTCGGAGGATTAGCAGGCATGTCATGACCTAAGGCCAAACAAGCTTTTTGGTGCTTCTGCCTGGACGCTTGCTTCTCTCCACGACTCTGGGTATACCCTGCTCGGCCTCTGAGAAAGCCAGCAACCCATGAAGCAGAGGTGAGTCACCCCCGCAGAGCTCAGCCGGAAGGAGCCGACCGACCTCAGTCAACCCACAACCACGTTAGCTAAGTGAAAGTTTGTTGTAGGACCCTGAGCACTTGTGGGTTTATTTATGCAGGCCCACGGCGCTCACACCGAACCATGACACCATCCGTTTTGTTCACATGGACATTTTGTGTCTGTTGTACAGGTTCATCTGTCGCCAGCTTTCCTCTACCACGGCTCTTTGATCTCTTCCGTAAAGACACCCTGAATTGTTATGACAGCACAGATATTTTACTTAGGTTTACTATAGGTTTAATACCAACTTTCTCAAAAGAGTGTAATGCACACTTTCAGTCCTGGTAGTTACGCACGACGAGTGACACTCACACAGTACTCTGTAAGTGTGCGATGTCCGGAAACACAATACGTTAATGCAAAAGACTGAAACTCTGCAACACACGGAGGAGTTTCCGGTGGTCCCTGCTCACAACCTTTTGATGTCTCTCCACCAGTTTACAGAAAAAAGTCCAGAATTCTTAATCTGAGAGCTGGGCTTCATGCCATCTGGTCTAAACCCCTCTCCTTGCCTGGTGTAACGTGTAAGTTAAATGGCAGAATTAATGGGTTGTAATTATAAAAGTAACTTGCTTTTTATCTTTTACCGTCCCTTTTACAACTGTTCAATGTAAATATTCCTTTCCCTACCCCAAATGCAAACTTAGACAATCTCATGGCCATTTTTCCTCTTAGATTTTTTTTTTCTTACACCTCCTTTAAGTTATAATCATGATCGGAATCCAGTGACTAAATTTGCCAGTTGAACATGTCAATCAAAGCTCTACCATTGATGTAATGTTAAATTTCTTTCCTTCCCCGGAACTGGGTCCTGGGATAAACTACTCCTTGCGGGAAAACAGAGGGAAGAAGTCTCCCCTTTTGTCTCATTCACCTCCTCCTTCACGAGTCCGCTGGCGTTGCGGACCTTGCTGAGGTAGAAGATGGAGTAGGCAAGAGAGGTAAGGGAAGGGCAAGCCCTCCTGAGGAGACATGTCCATAAATATGTTGCTAAGGGCGATGTCCAAGGGATTACTGCCCATGTTTTCTTTTAGGACTTTTATGGGTTTTGGCCTCACATTTAGGTCTTTAATCCATTTTGAGTTTATTTTTGTGTGTGGTGTAAGAAAGTGGTCCAGTTTCATTCTTTAATTTTTTGCGTAGCACAGCAAGCCATCAACAAAATGAAAAGACAACCTAGTGGACGGGAGAAGATATTTACCAATGATATACCCAACAAGGGGTTAATAGCCAGAATATATAAAGAATTTATGCAATGCAGCAACAAAAATACAAAAATCTAATTTAAAAATGGGCATAGGACCCGGATAGACATTTTTCCAAAGAAGACATACAGGTGGCCAACAGACACACACACAGGAAATGCTCAATGTCACTAATCATCAGGGAAATGCAAATCAAAACCGTAATGAGATATCACCTCACACCTGTCAGGATGGCTAGTATCAAAAAGACAATAAATAACAAATGTTAGTGAGGTTGCAAAGAAAAAGGAACCCTTGTGCACTGTTGATGAGAACGTAAATTGTACATCTACTGTGGAAAGCAGTGTGGGTTTCCCAAAACATTAAAAATAGAAATACCATATGACCCACTGATTTCACTTCTGAGTATTTATCCAAAGAAAAGGAAAACATTAATTTGAAAAGATATATAACGCCTACATTTATTGCAACTTAATTTATAACAGCCAAGATATGGAAGCAACTTCAGTGTCCACTGACAGATGTATGGATGAAGAAGATGTGATATATATAAATGTATATGTAGCCATTAAAAAAAACCCTGAGATCTCGCCATTTGTGACAACATGGGTGGACCTAGAGCATGTTACACGAAGTGGAATAAAACAGAGAAAGACAAATACCATATGGTTTTACTTGTGCGAAACCTAAAAATGACACAAATGAACACGAAAAACAGAAACAGACTCGTAAATTAAAAGAACAAACTAGTGGTTGCCGGAGGGGAGGCAGGTAGGGGAATGGGTGAAAGAGGGGAAGGGGATTGAGAGGTACAGACTTCCAGCTTTGACATATGTAAGTCACAGAGATGGAGAGCGCACCGTGGGGAATAGAATCAATAATAGCGTAATAATGCTGTATGGTGACAGATGGTGATTCTACCTATCATGCTGAGCAGCGTGTAATGCATAGAATTGTCTAATCATTACGTTCTGACCTGAAACTAATATAACACTGTATGTCAACTCTCAAGACTAGGGTTTTTAAAAACGCATAAATAATAAAATAAATTGTCTCATGCTTCTGACCCTGGCCAATGTTTGAAGCGGCCTCTTCCTTCGAATGCATATTTCTGTGTGTAAGCAGGGCTTCCCCTTCAGCGGACTCCCCCAGCCCCTTACAACCTGGGTCCGCTTGTTTTGTAAGGCCTCTATCTGGGCAGGATCCTTTTTAAAGTAACAACCCAATCTCAGTTTCCAGGCCCGGCCCTTCAAATTTACAGGCACCTGACTGGCTTGAGGAGGAAGCCCCATCCCAGATGTGACTCCTTTTCTGTATAAACTATTGGCAGAGTCGGTAGCCCCAACAGGGCACCTAATTTAGGTCCTGTGAGTTGCCCCATGGAGTCCCCTTGCTAGGAGTATCTGAGGGGCTCAGTTGCTTAAGTGTCTGCCTTCAGCTCAGGTCATGAAGCCGGGGTCCCGGGATCCGGGCCCTGTTGGGCTCTCTGCTCGGAGGGGAACCTTAGTAGTCTGGGAGCCCCCGGAGCTGAGAGAGTCTGCCTCATTCCCCTCTCTGTATCCTTCAGCGATCAGTTCAGTGTGTTGGAGAAACTAGATGCTCAAAATGTATGTGTTCCATGTAGAGATACTGTGCTTCTCTTCAGTGTCCAAAACATTCCCAATTACAGTTTCATTCAAATTAAAAGAGATTTGATGGGACATTCATTACTTAAAAAGTAACATTTATTAGTCTGTATGTTGTGATTAGAGCTTTAATGTCATCAGGAAGAACTTTAATCTGACTTCATTTTCACTCCATTAAAAATCTTGTAACAATGTTAATAAATTAGATCTCCAGAGTCATAAAAGTATATGTCATCGCCCCAATCTGTGTGTATTTGACCAGCATTTGGATATTTAGCATAGTTTTAGATTTGGGAATATTCACCATTTATGCAAATGAATGTTTCCCGTGATTTTAATGAGGCCACACAAAAGTATAAATTGTATAATTTGGTCAGTCCTGTAGTCCATGACACTAATAAACTGGGGACTACATTGTAGCAATTAAAGTTCAATTCTTTGCTTAAAATGAACACTTTCTATTGTGAGCTCATCACAGACTTGCCTTTTTTACGCAGAATTATAATTAGACATCATAAAGAAACTGAACTAGAATTATTGTTTTAGGAAAAAAGGAGACTTAAGGGAACAAAATAAACCCAAACACGTAGACGTAGCATTAATAAGGCATAGTCATGAGGCGTAAATGCCCTTTATGCACAAGATTTAATTACCAAGATTCTCAATTTAGAATCATTCAAGGAACAATATTTACCAACTTACAAGTAATTTTGTTTGTTTGTAGACGTGTAAAAAAGCCTTAGAATAGAGAAAGGAAACAAGCAAAGTGTTAAATAGACTGGAGAAAAAGGCAACCTCATCGATGTGCAAAGGCTCCCTTTCCTGGATGCCAACACAACAATACTTAGGACGGAAAAACTTATTTCATGCATATACTAAGTGAATACCTTTCATATGTCAAGGAAATCTGTAGCTTTCTATGTATTTACTTGTTTTTTTCATTAACTTTGTTCTTGTATTTTTCTGAATTCCCTGAGAAACACAGAATTATTCCTGGAAGTCTGAGAGGTTATGAGGTAGTTCGTTGAAAGATTGGTTTATTTTTTAATTTTTTTAAAATTTAAATTCAATTAGCCAACATGTAGTACACCATTAGTCTCAGATGTAGGGTTCAATAAGTCATCAGTTGCATATACCGCCCAGCGGTCACCGCATCACGTGCCCTCCTTAATGTCCGTCACCCAGTTACCCCAAAAGATTGCTTTCAAGGATGAAATGTACTACCTAGAAAATTCATATTCTCTTGTATTTTCTCCTATGAGGCAAGTAAGAGCCCTCAGCCATGAATGATGATGGTTACCTTTCATAAAATGCCAAGTATGCATATAAGCTAGAAATCATTGTCCACAATAACCCTGAATATAGGTGTTATAATTCTCATTTAGGTAAGTAAACACAGTCAGGGAACTAACGTAGTAAAGCCAAGATTTGGATTTCGGTCTCTCTGTCTCTAAAGAGCACATCCTGTCCCTGCTCTATCCCACCACAGCTGTGAAATGTTGCTGTCACTCTATTTGCTCTAGATTGGAATTAGGTAAGTCTTAAATTTAATCTTCACGTTATTGAAGCATCATTTTAGAACCCAGTACCTATTATCTGACAACCAGTATATGCTTCAAGTCAATTTTTGGATTTTTTAAAAAAGATTTTATTTATTTGAGAGAGAGACGGAGAGAGCCCAAGCCGGGGGAGGAGCAGAGGGAGAGAGACAAGCAAACTTCCTGCTTGGGGGGTGTGTGTGTGTTTTTATAGGGCTACGTTCTGAATTTCCTTTGAAATTCAGATTGTTGTCCCCTTTCAGAGTAACTCAAACTGCATTGAAGTGTTTGCAGTAGTTGGTTCTTGCGAAATACTTTCTCTGGACGGACAACTCCCTATCAACTATAGGGATAAACAACTGGCTGTGTCCTACGCTATTTTGACTTACCCTTTCTCACACACTTACTTTTTGTTTTTGTTTTTGTTTTTGTTTTCTTGAGAGAGAGCGCGCGCACACTCTTTGGGTCGGGAAAGGGGAGGAGCAGAGGGAGACAGAAAGAGAGAACGTTACGCAGGGCTCCCTTCCCAATGTGGGGCTTGATCTGAGCCCTGAGATCAAGGCCTGAGCCAAAATCAAGAGTCAAACGCTTAAGCCAGTGAGCTACCTAGGCGCCCCACACTTACTTCTCAAAATGATTTCTTGTTCAATGAGAAAATATTCTTTAACTTAATGCTTGTCATTAGAGGGTAACTGTATAATTGCCCACACTTGAAAACAAATATACTCTTATTAAACAATAATTATAAAAATTAAAATTCCTAATATTTATTTTCTGCTGAACATTGTGCTTAGGTGTGTTGAAGATAACTTTCCAGATCTTAAGCCTATCCTATGTCTAATAGTATAAGGACGGTTGTGGGGAAAAAGAGAAAATCCTCGGGCTTCCTTTCATCCCTACTTGTATATTTACTTAACTCCTGTACGCATTTTATAATTTTTAAAGACTTGGTTCTGAATGGAGACTCAGATATGCAAATAGTAAGACCCAGACTGAGGTGCTGCAGGGCATTGCAAGCAAGCAGCGCCAGGACTGGGGCCATGGGGTCTAGTTCACGGCCAGGACTGGAAGCCAGGACTCGGAGGACAAAATGTAGCTCCTGAGGAGAAGCAGGGGTAGGGACCGGCCAGGAGCCCATCCTCCAAATGCAAAAAAAACAGTAGAAAAGTCCACGGTTCTTTAGCGAGCGTAGGAGGAAAGAAGTGGGCATCAGTGAGGAGATACTTCGTAAAAGCTGGGAGGGGGACGTGTCAAACTAGGACAAATGATCAAGTTAACGTTAAGTTCTAGCCCTGGTTCTGCTGCCCGACAGCCGATCCAACTGCTTGCGTTCACCAGCCCAAGATGACCAGTACCCCCCAGACAAGTCCTGCACCAGAAGCAGCACTCCCCGGAGCGGAAACTGGCCTTTGATGTACCACGTAGATCCTCCTGGACACCATCCTGTCAGTCCTGCCTTGGTCAAGGGTTCGACCTTGACCCAGACTGTGTTTCTTCAGGAAAACGACCAATGGAGGCAGGGTAAGAGAATTCCCCTGGCCTGAAAGGGGCCCTGAGTCTCCCAGAACCACAGTAAATATACCAGTGGACCAAATTTGTTAACATCTTTTAGGGAACAACACACTATTGTCATCGCTTTGCAACATAGTATCATTAAGTTATTCTAAGTTGATTCTCACTAAGAATCAACACTAAGTTGATTCTATAATATTACTGATTTGATAGTGCATCCGAGAATTGCCCTAGTGAATAGGCTGTCTGAGTCTTAAAAATAAACTCTTGTCGGTAGGTGTTTGTATCTGCAATTTGGGGTGAAATTTTGGAACATGTAAGATTATCTCCTTAAATGATTTTGTGTCTATTTGTATGTATGATGAATTAGTTGTACACAGTTCTCACATAAAGAGAAAATAAAAAAGCAAAAGCCATAATCACATCATTTTTTCTATCTCCAAATATGGCATCTTGGGATAATTTTTCATCCTGCCATAAATTCATAACTAGATATGTTACCATCTTCCTTTCTTTGTACTGATATTTTCTCTCATAATTATTTGTGAACTCTTGTCATTAAAAATATATACACTTACAGACTGGACTTTTCTTTTAAAGATCACTTAAGGACTAACATAAAATGTACCCTTATATTTAGCAAATTCCTGTCTCACACACTTATCTATTATAACACTATTAGTGAGAATTATCATTCGAATGTAGAAACAGTCTAATGTGGAAGGGGTGGCCAGTAACAACATAAACTCATTTTATTATAATTGAATTAGATACACGCATTAAATAATATTTGAGGGACAAAAGGGACTTGTCTAAAATCGGTTGTGGCAGGCTGCCCTCCCAGAAGAAGAGGGACCCCCTACAAATCTCCCTGTCCTCAAGGCCACTCTTCATCACACCAGAAAGTGGATAGAACTTCCCCAAACAGAAATGTTAATGTGGCAAACCCTACGGCAATCCTGCCCTGTCATTCAGCTCCCCTGTGCACCGGGGACCCAGTCTCCCGATGTCACCAAGGCTGGTGCTGGCCGTCTCCCTCCCCAAAGTGCACTCACTCGCTGGTAGAGGAAGCGGGAGCTCATGTTCCTCGTACCACACTGCTGTATCCTGCCCGCCTCAAACCAGGCGACGGACGGCTGCTTCCGTCAGTCATCACGCTGCTTACAAGCCCCCAGGACCTGAGAGACAAAGCCGCTCCTCCAGAATTGGAAGTGTGGCTTGGCTGGACTGCTGGGTCTGCTCAAGAATGCGTGGACGACCAGAATCCCGCACACCTGCTGCTGTTCCTGTCTCCAGGTTTTTTCCCTCGAATGCCGCTCGGGCAGGTCTGGTGCCTGTGTGCCGTCCAGCTGTGTGCTCTGTTGCCATGACAACAGTGACAATACCAGCTACTCCAGAACAGCTATTTACTGGGCTGAAGACTACCCGCCTTCACCAACACCCAAAGAAGTAATAAAATTATCTTCATTTTAGAGGTAGAAATTGAAGACAAAAGAGGCTGATTAATTTGCCCTCATCTACTTAGATAATAACCGATGGGGTCAGATTTTAAATTCAGGTTGGTCTTTGCTTTGAATCTTTATAGTATTAGCTCAATTATTCAAACTGCTGAAAGGGAGGAAACTTAGCCACTTTGTTAACGAGGTCCTAAGCCAAAGATCCTTAAATCGCTGTTGCTAAAACATGAAGTTTATTATAACGGCTGAAACTCTACAGAGTTCCGGTAGAGGCTGAGCGTTTAAACTTGCCTTGAGCAGCTAAAGGGAGGCAGGGGCCTGCCTCTGATGTGGGCCAGGAGCCAAAGAACACATGGAGGATGAGGTATGTCGAAATACTTAAAAGTTATAGATCAAGCTAATAATTCACAGGTAAATCGTGTTCTGTCCTTCTGCTTTGATAAGTACACTTTAACAGAAATGATATCATTATTTATACATGTGCATCTGGCACACAGCTATGTTTTTCTATGACTGCAAACCAGCAAACCATCAAAAACAGCTTAATTCAATTATTATTGTGTTTGTCTGCATGTTCTCTTTAGGTCTGTTATACTCAAACAAATAATAAAATAAAAAGATACGTAATTCACTATGTATTATATACTTTTTGATGAAATCCATTTCCTTTTGCTTTCACTTCAGGAAAATCACCACTTAGGTTGTTATAATCAATATTTTTACATAATTTAGGTTCTATTGACAACAGTGACGGATCAACCATTCTTTCTCAGGACACTGTAGCTCTTTGATTATTCATTTTAATTAAATTCCATCTAGAGAATCTTCATTTTCCTGAAGGAGTAGCACTTGGAATTTTTAATGACATTTTTTTTAAGATTTTATTTATTTATTTGAGAGAGAGACAGGGAGAGAGAGCATGAGAGGGGAGAAGGTCAGAGGGTGAAGCAGACTCCCCATGAAGCAGGGAGCCTGATGTGGGACTCCATCCCAGGACCCCGGGATCATGACCTGAGCCGAAGGCAGTCGCCCAACCAACTGAGCCACCCAAGCGCCCGGAATTTTTAATGACATTTTTAAAGCATTTCTTGTATTTGGAAATTAACCATGAATTTTACAAATCATTCTTAAATATTGTAATGAGGTCGTATATGATAAATTACTATCACAGAAATTACTGCAAAATATTTTAAATGTAGCATATAAATCATTATCTCCTATATAACAATTTTTCCTCCTCTTAAAGCAATAACTTAGTTCCATACACTACTTAAGTCCTCATTTAATTTTTTAAAAGATATTTTATTTATTTATTTGACAGAGAGAGACACAGCGAGAGAGTGAACGCAAGCAGGGGGAGTGGGAGAGGGAGAAGCAAGCTCCCCACTGAGCAGAGAGCCCGATGCAGGGCTCCATCCCAGGACCCTGGGATCATGACCTGAGCCAGAGGCAGACGCTTAATGACCGAGCCACCCAGGCCACCCTTAATTTTTTTTAGTACTGGAATATTAAAATTTTTTAATGTGGTATCCTGTTGTTGTTTTTTCCAGATCTCTCTTTAGTCAACACTATACTTGATCTATAATATCTCAGAACAGTTCCTTTAGTTTGGGGATTATTTGTATGCGAATCTTCTTCATAGTCATACAAATATTTCCATGCCCTTCTTACATCGATACATTTTCTACACATTTTAAAGAAATGTCATTCTTGTTGCATATTTTATTTGAAGTTTCTTAAAATTGAGAGAAAACACCTTTTTTCTATATTAAAAAATAAATCCTTTTTAAAATTGAAATATCCGGTTTTTTATATCCATTAATTGTGAATAGAACAAATTCAAAATTAATTTTGTTATCCATGAAAGTCCATGATTCACTTTTTTTTTTTTTAAGATTTTATTTATTTGACAGACAGAGATCACAAGTAGGCAGACAGGCAGGCAGAGAGAGAGGAGGAAGCAGGCTCTCCACGGAGCAGAGAGCCCGATGTGGGGCTCGATCCCAGGACCCTGGGATCATGACCTGAGCCGAAGGCAGAGGCTTTAACCCACTGAGCCACCCAGGCGCCCCCATGATTCACTTTTTATTTGAGGATGTTTTGGTTTTCAGCTTAATTCTTCCAGTGTACCTCATAACTTTTCAGAATGCATTCTAATTGTTTTAAGCCTTGAGTTAACATTCCCTTCTGTATCTGAGAATTCTCATGAAGACATCAGTAGGCAGGGAGACAAGGGAATAACCACCTGGACCTCACGCGCTTCCTTCTTGCTGATCACCTGCTCTGGCTTCTGTCACCAAACCCAAGGGAACTCAGAAAGCCCATGTATAAGCTGTTAGTTGCAACCCAGAGCACTGAACTCCCTCCCAAGGATTTGGTTGGTGTGCCCGTTCCCCAGCTACTGTGGGTACTTCTGTTAAAGGCTTACACCTACAACCTTCTCAAGAGGACAATCATTGGGTGATTGAGGTCGCATTTCCTGGAGGTGCCTGTGAGTTACACATCTTCTGTGACTGGTGGAGAAGGTGCTACAAAAACCCCACCCCCCTGTCTCAGGTTGGAAAAGGCTGCGTCACAATTTATATTCCAGAGCCCCCCATGGGATCATTTCAAAGCTACAGTGCACTTGAAACCACATTCTCCTGTAGTTCTTTCCCACTTGCCATCTGCCTCCCTCACTCCCCCGCTGGTTTGTCCTGAGAGCACCGTCTTGATGCGTTGTGTATACTCCAATCCCCATCCTAGGGTGTGCATCTAGGGAACACGCCACAGGAAAGAACGACGACGTGTTCAGTGTCGTCCCAAAGACCAGTCCCTGGAATAGAGAGCAGAGTGAAGAAGGGTGGACAGCAAACCTGAGCACATGCTCGTGGGAGACTGGAGTAGTAGGCGTCTGCAGGAGACACTGCTCAGTGCTCCCCCCAAAATGCACTAGCCCAGCCTCTCTCATTAACAGATCCTAGCTTCAGGAGTAAAAATGACTACATTTCTCAGTATCTCTTAAAGCTAGGGATGACTGTGTACCCTGGTTCAGACCAGTGAGGAGTCCCAGGAGAAGCCTGTCTTGCTCATCGAAAACCCAAAGCTGCAGTAGGAGAAAGACACTTCCCTTTTCTCCTTCCTCACGCCAGGGGCACAGGGACGGGAAGCCTGGAGGACAATAGCTGTCTGGTCGTGATTTTCTGACCATGTTTTTTTTCATTTTCATGATCACGGTTTTCATGATATGAAGATTATGAGGACAAAAGAAAATAAATATGCTAGGATAACTTAGTAGTAAAAGACTCTGGGTCCCTGTTGTACCAGTCTGGACTGCCTACCCATAGATTTCTCATTGTGCAAGAAAAAGAAAGCCTCCTCTTCTTAAATAACTCTTAGTCAGATTTTCTGTTATTTGTGGCTGAACTCATTGGTGTTACAGCAACCATGAAAAGAATAAAATAAAGTTATACTCGAGACTCAGAGTTTTGTTTTCTCAGAGCAAAGTCCATCTATAACATCATACCTTTCCAAGTCTGGGCATTTAGTCTAGTTCATGACTCCTCCATCAAGTGCACCGAAAAATAAAGCCAAGCGCGCTGGCAAGACACATCGATGTTTTAGTCATGCACAGAGTCAGGATCCTGCAGACGGAGACAAAATACGTGGGGAGTAAGGAGGCCATTCGGCATGCAGAACAATTTTAACAGGTGCAGGAAAATTAGCCAAATGGAAATAGGCTGAGGCCGAAGGCAACTCTCAGTGTCTTATCCAAGTACATGTCTGAGAATTATTGCCCAGTGTCAATGCTCGTGGTTCTGGTTTCAAATCCTGCCCAAGAGGAGAAATAAGTCTTGTCACAACAAAGTATCCAAGTGCCTTTTGGGCAGATATCGTGCATATTTTCCAGAAGGAATAGTTTTCTGGGTCAAGTCACGTTTGTCTTGTATGGACACAGACATAAGTGCCTTATTGAAATAGCAAAGTACAATGTGATAAGTGCTAATACTTCTGACAAGTGTTAAAATTGAGAATCTATGTTTTTAAAGCCTTGAGGGTAACATCTTTTTGTCTTTGTGATAGGTACATAATCTTAAAGTCAAGCACCAGGAGCAATGGCTCTGGGCCTGAATTGAATATTTTGGGGATAGGGGAATTATGTGAAATAACTGAGTAACAGTAACCCAAACTGATTTATCACATCCTGTATTCCAGTGCAAAAGAATTTCACATAATTCTCAGACAAAGACAATGAAATCCTATTTGGTCCAAAAAAATGCTGTACAGGGTATTTTTGTGTTACTAGAAGTGAACCATTAGGACGCACACTATACACACACCTATACACACACTATGCTGGCAATCTTCTATAATCTTTTACTTATTTTATAGTTTGAAGCGAATGTTCCCTCTGGCTTTGAATACGAGTCCCATACTTGGAAACCGAACTCAGCCAACATTTATATGAAAGAGAATCAACCCTAAATGATGTAAGAAACTTTATTCCCAGAGATCGTAATTCCTGGATGTAAAATACTATTCTGAGGAGAAAATTTAAACTCCATTCTTGCCAACTACAAAAACAATGAGTCTGACTACTTTTGACTGGTGTGTGAATCAAAACACATTGGACTGGTGTGTCCGATACAGTAATGACCACATGGAGAAGCAATTTGTGAAGAAACGCTCACTTTAGACAAGAAATGTTTGACCTAGTTTTTGTACTCTCTAATACTCAAAAAAGTTTCTATTCAAGGATATAGTGAACCACACAAGAGGATTCAATTTCTAGCCTGAGGTCGATGACCTGATTCATCTCTCATTCATTCATCCATTCTTTCGTCCATTCAAAATAGATAAAGACCGATTTAATGTGTGACGAGCTAAGTACAGGAATCCCAAGTCAAAAGTGGCAAAATTCCTCAAAGAGCCAATTTAGTAGCAGAGACAAACTGTAAGGGAACAGTTCAATTATAAACACATGCACCCGACAAGGACACACACCAGGGCTGTGGACACTCAACAATCCAGAGGGAAATGAGGAGAAGTGTTAAGAAAAGCTTCACAGAACTATTTGGACAGATTATTAGGGAATCAGTGAGAATTGTCGACTTAATACCAAAATTAAGAAGGAAATAGCGAGTAAACCGCATCACACAGAATAAAAATGTCCACAAGGACAACCGTAAGCCCAGGTCTGTAAAGACAGAATGAAGCTGGATTATGAACGCTCATGCCTGGCACATAAGGATTTGGATTTTAACAGGGTGATTGGGACCCAGTGAGGGCCTTTTAGGTGTGGAACGTGAGTAGATGTTTATTTTAGAAACCTGACTTTGACAAATTTGGTTATATTGGAGGTGAGGGAGAGGAAAGACAGAAATGTCATGCAATACAAAAGGAATGGGGATAGACTGCACTAAAACAGTGATCTCGAAAATAGAGATAAACTGTGAGATGCTGAGCTGTGGGTACAGGTGAAAAAGAAAAGTAATCTTGGATTTTTACTCTAGAGGTTTAGGTGATACGGCATTTAATAATATAGGACAGATACTGGAAAGGAATGGAGAAGATAGTTCAATTATGGTCACAAAGGACACCCTGGTAGAATTTTTTTGTGGACATTTGGAAATATAGACATGAACTTGAAAAGAAAGGTGAAAAATGGAAAGTGACGGTCAGTAAGAACAGAACTTGAAGTAAAAGGGCCGGACATCATCTCTCGCAGAACACGTTATTGAAAAGAGAAGAGAATTGAGCATAGATTCTTAGGAAATATTCCATTTAAAGGTTGGACAAGACATGAAAGGGTGCTAATTTTAATATCAGCTATTGGATCTGGCTTGCATGGGTCCCTTTTTGTGTGCATTTGTTATTCGTTGAATTTTCCAATCTAGTCAATTCAATTGACCAGTATGACAGAAAAAAAGCGTAAAACTGAATATCATTTCAATAAATTGTACTAAATTTTTTCAGATGAGTCTCAATATGGACATATATTAAAATATGATGCATATTGTTCTGCATTTGCGTTAACAGTTCTAACAGTTTTGAAAGGAAAGAGAATCATCAACACATCGGCTTTATGAGAATATCTTCCAAAAACTTCTCCAAACTATTCAAGAACTATAATACTATAATACAATGTTAAGCGAGTGTCCAGATCTTAGCTTATAAATTCGAGAATGAAAAGCTGGCAATATGCTTAGGGTAATATAAAGAATATGTAAATCTGTTTATGAAGAAACAGCACATCTTTAGGTATACATGTTTCAATATTTACCCCTGGTTTAATAATCACACATTTTTAATTTTCAGAGAATCTTTTTTTTTTTTAAGATTTTATTTATTACTTGAGAGACAGAGATCACAAGTAAGCAGAGAGGCAGACAGAGAGAGGGGAAGCGGGCTCCCCGCTGAACAGAGAGCCCGATACGGGGCTCGATCCCAGGACCCTGGGATCATGACCCGAGCCGAAAGCAGAGGCTTTAACCCATTGAGCCACCCAGGCGCCCCTAATTTTCAGAGAATCTTAAAGGAGAAGAGATATTCAGAAACTGCAGCCCTCCTACCCGTAGACTAACAGGAACAACAAAAGACAATGTCCCACTTATTAACTGAAAAAGGGAAATTTAACTGAAATCAGAATGTCCTATGTACGACACCGAGAAGTTTCACTTTAACTAAATCTACCTATTGGTCTAGAACAATGCAGCTTATCACTGACAGATGGCAATAAACATGTCTTCCGACAAGACATTCTCTGAGCCTTAAATTTTGATAGTGTTTTCCAAGTATTTTTCTGCCCCTCCGTGAAGAGTTTATAAGATCTTTTATAGATACTTAGTTTTAAATACCACATTGCTTCATTTGATACACAAAACACCTATAACATAGGCAAAACTGATGTAATTATTTCATTCTTAGGGATGAGGAAACTGAAAAATAATAATAAAAGTAATATTAATTAGAACTTTCCAAACCTAGCATGTTGCAAGCAACGTGCTCTGAACATTCCTTTCCGAAAGCTGTCTTATCTTCACAGATAACTTAGGAGTTAGCACTAATTTTATTTTCAGTTTCCAGATGAAGAAACTGAGTGTTAGAGAGTCGGGATCTTTTCCAAGGTCATATAGCTAGTGGGTGTTAGAAATGGGACCCAACTCGATCCATCAGATGCTAGATTCCACATTCTAACCTCTGCCCTGCTTTCTGCATGTGGAATGGCTTTGGGGGGTCCTTGTGGAGAGAGCAGGTCAGGAGAAGACAGAGAATCAGGACTGTGTAGCAACTGTGAATTATCTGTGAATTGTGAATTACTACTAAATGCTAGCAGTGGGATTAACTCCAGGTTCACAACTACAAATGGTGGGACACGGAATGCAAGTCTTCACAAAGTACCCTGAAGACGGACAGAGTTGAGTAACATAGAGGGCAACCTAGACAGGTTTTGACAATATGATAACATCTATTGAGCACGTCCCATGTTCCAGGTACACTGAGCTGTATTATTCACAAATGTCAACTTATGTAATCTTAACCCTCCCCAGTATCACATGTCAAGTTTATTTTTTATGTATTTAAATTTCAAGAGGCATTAGGTTTTCAAAGGACCCTACGTCCAGGAAATGAAATAGAGCTTCAAGTGTCAAATAAATGTCTAAGAACTACCCAGAAGCAATGGATAGGTTTTTCCAAGAGCTTTGCTGAGTCCAAATTGCTGCATGATGAAAATGTGCTCTCATCACTCCTCGTCGGGAAAGGCGGCCGACACTGAGACATGCTCAGCCGAATGGCTCAGTGCAGCCCTTTCCTGGCCAGGATGCATTTTATCCCCACGGTGGCTGGGCTCTTAAACCAGAACGCCATTTTCAGTCCAGTGAACCCCTGAGATAGTGTGCTTTCAGGGTAGTCAGCGAGCTATAAGGTCTGGAGAATCTTGTATTTTGAAAAATACTGCAAAACAGTGCCATCACGAAGAAGAAAGAGAAGACATTCAAACTCTGTCTTATCGCAAGACGTAAAGTACTCAAAAAGTACAGCGTGACTGTCTATTTTTATTCAGTAGACAAACGCACATAGGAAAAATTCCGTTTGCTCACCTAGTGGTTATATATGAGGAGGAGTAGCAGCTTTGAAATTAAAATAAGACTGTTCTTTTTGGTGAGTGTACATGAGCATAATATCCCATGGAATTTTTTCCCCAGACAGTTAAATTAACTCATTGGAAATGTGGCATACTAAATGATGCCTTCCAAGAAGTAACATGCAATCATTTCTTTTTCAGGCTTGATTAAATTCCCTCTGCCTGTACAAATTTTATATCTGTGCCCAAATTTTATGTATCCATTTCTGATCATTGAACAGAGCACAGACTCTGGCTGATCTATCCCCAGTATTTGATAAACTCAAGTAAGCAGCAGTTTTCATCTTGTTCTAGGGAATTGCATGGCTCCAAGGGATAAAACCCGTCTGCACCGTGTCTGAGGTCGTGCTTTAAGGGGCCATAGGTTGCGTAGGTTATTGGAATGTGCCCACGTCCCAAAAATTGTACAACAGGATCTTGCCCTCATCTGACGATAGGAGAGCTAACTGAAGCCTTTGTTGTGAGTGAACGCAGAACCGACATACTGAGCAAAATACCTTGCACTGGTCAGACTTGGCGTACATGGGATTCCCACGTGGAGTGGGAGACTAGAGCACAATCCCAAAGCAGAGTCCAGTAAACAAGCTCTACCTTTCAGATCGAAAGGTACATTCCAGGGAGTGACAAAATCAATAAGATCAGAAGCATTTAGCATCAGAGTCCCCATTTTCTCCATCAGCAAGGTGGAGGTACACTTCGACTATGGGGACAGCAGGGCAGCCTCTGCTGCCCCAGCCTCGCCAATCCTCCTTATGTGGCCATTTCCCTAGTCACTGCACCGACTACCCCTCAGCCACAAGGGGAAAGGGCTGGGGGTACCAGGGAGCGCTGCCAGTGCTTTGCTGAGTGACCAGACAAGCGATAAGTAGAAACCAAACGTGAAAATCCACAGCACTTGGTAGAGTTGACTACCGTGTGCTCCTTTAGTTTGAAAGCATTGCAAGCTATATAGCAGGTTCATGGAAATTATTTAGGTGGTTTATAAATCAAATTGACCTTTATTTTTATTCAGAAATATGGAATGTGAAATATTCAGGTATGTGCAAAATACAAGAAAAAGCCAGCAAAAAAATTTTTTTCAGACCACCTGGGTGGCTCAGTCGGTTAAGCGTCTGCCTTCAGGTCAAGTCATGATCCCAGGGTCAGGGGACCCGGTCCCACATCTGGCTCCCTGCTCCGTGGGGAACCTGCTTCTCCCTCTCCCTCTGCCCCTCCCCCCTGCTCATGTGCTTGCGTGTGCTCTCTCTCTCTCAAATAAATTAAAAATCTTGAAAAAAATATTTTTCTATCTTAAAGAAAATCAAAATCAAGGTCAGAAATTGAGAGTATCTGAACTCATTATAGTTTAATACCCAGAAGTAAAGATTGTAATTAAAAAAAAATAGTTAATTCAGAAGGAACCTGTACAAACAGTACCGCCTGATCTTTGGATTCCGTTAAGACGTGCCCCAGCGTCTTTCTAATGACATTCATGCCTTCTGCTTCACTTTGCTTGAGTAAGCCTTGCCATTTGCAAATAGAAGAACACCAGCTAGCAAACCGGCATGATGACCCTTGTCTCGTAGGTTCTGATACGGTTTGTGTTATTTCTTGGAAAGGGACCAGCGTGCAGTAGGCGCTCCAGACCTGGTGGCCGTTGTTAGCAGAGTAAACTGACCACGTTAGGTTTAGCCGGTTTATCTCTTTATATTTTAGACTCTGTGAAAGACGGGCGAAGCCTATTTAATGTAGGAGCCGCGGGAGGAGAGAGGGATGGATGGGAGAGGAAGGGGACATCGGCATGGAAGCAAGATCAACGCTGGTGGTCAGAAGGGGACAACTACTGAGGTTACATCACTCTCATGCCTTCCTCGGTCACCTCGGCCTCTTAATGCCGGATGCAGCTCTTTAACAACACATAGCACCAAGCTGAGAGTTTACATCTAAGAAAAACCTCGGATTTCATATGGGCTTCTTTCTCGGTTCCTAAAAAAAGCAAATGAAATTTCAAGTCAATTTCCAAGAAAAATGTCAGTTCTTTGCTAAGGGGCAGGTGATTAGCACTCAAACAATAAAAAAATCTAGTAATCACATGGGGATAAGGAAGACTCTCCAGTAATAGTGTTAGGCTAGTAATGTTGAAAATAACTGAAAAGGATTTCTGATTATATTTTATTTTCTTCCACTGACTTAAATGATTGAAGTGTAATTAGTTGTTAAAAATCAGATATCTAAATACACACAAAAATGACCCAAACATAAAAGTACCATAGGTCTTAGTATATATAGGCTAAACAGAGTAAACGTATTTAAATATGCATACTAAAATATAGTTCATTTAAATACCCTCATATGAATTAATTTGTCAACCTTAAATTGCCTTTTTTCTCTGTTTGAGAAAAATGTTTAAAATAAAAATACAGGGGCACCAGGGTGGTTCAGTCATTAAGCATATGCCTTCGGCTCAGGTCATGATCCCAGGGTCCTGAGATCGAGCCCCGAATCTGACTCCCTGCTCCGCCAGACGCCTGCTTCTCCCTCTCTCTCTACCCCTGCTTGTGTTCCTGCTCTCACTATCTCTCTCTCTCTCCCTCTCAAATAAATAAATACAATCTTAAAAAAATAATAAAAAATACACCCATCAGGGAAAAATAACATATGGGAAACCAAAGTAATAGACAAACGCTTTTGTGATTCTATTTCAGGTTTTCATTAGAATGGTGGAGAATGTGGTTTAATTCTGTTATAGCCATAGCACCTTTATATGAAAGGGTTGAAGAGTGGATGTAGACAGACTTTTTAAATAAATGGGAAGATTTTACCTTAAATAGGAAGAATTATATGTACTTGCATGCATATGATAGCTGGAATCTACAGTTCCTTTAAAAAGAACAACTCCTCTTATGATTTGTAAAAGAAATCAGCAAAATGTCTGGCATTTTGGAGGATTCACAAGCAAGGAGCGAAAAGCAACCCTCTACGGTTTACATCTAGTACAGTTACCAATCAGTAGAGGGCTCCCTCGTCTGTACAAGACCCGCATTACAAATGCACAATCTGTACATGTAGCCAGTCACACACTGTGCACACACAGGCACACACACACTCTTACACACGCCAGCTAGATTAATAAAGCTGTCATTTTTCATTGTTTTCAAATCACCTTTAATATCAGTTGATTTTAAAGCTCAGGGAAATGAATGCATAGGCAACACCCACTGGCAATATGTTAGAACATTCTCTACCTAAAAATACTGATAGGTGTTTACAAGTTTCCTTCATCTCACTGTGACTTTCCTCAGCTCTGATGTGCATTTGGCTGCTCTCCTGAATTCACACATCTCTGTTTGCTCATGTGCTTGTGCATTTTGCAGAAGTGTCACTACCCAAGCTTTGCAAAATAATGAACTAAATCTTCTAAGTGATGCCGTTGAGGCTGTGTCTTTATTATGCCCTCCAAAACTTGAGAGTACAAAAAAAAAAAAAAAATTCCAACTAGTGATGTTTGCTTTTGATAGAAGTCACTGAAGCCAGCTGTATTTTTCTCCTGTTGAAAAATTGATGAAGATGTCCTAACTGGGTTGACTTTTATTTGGGAGGGGGGTTTTTTGGTATATTTTTCCCTTCTCTCCTTGGCCTGTGGGCTAACTGACTCACTGATCCATAATGAAAATGCTAAAACTATGAAAACCCCACTGGGGCAGAAATTTGTAACAGAAAGGGAATTTCTGGCTGCACAAAGCAGGGCTGCCACAGTCTCGGGCTGTACCCCCAGGCCGGTTTTCATGATATAGTTAAAAACGAGCTGGGCTGCAGCAGAATCAACTGTGTCAACATCTTGCTGATGGTTCGCTGCGGTGGCCCAACAGAAGCTTAAAAACATTAGTTTGCATGGACCACTGGTGGAGCCCACTTATATCCAGCTGATCCTAGGTTACTATTTTGCTCAGCAGCCAAATCCAAGAATTCATTTGGATGCTCTTACACGAGATAGAAGGGAAAGAGCCTGTGTTTTTTTCCTTACTTCGTCAACCACCAGGCCTGTGAAACTTTTCCCGCACTCTCTTCATTTAGGGCAGGACTGATTGCTCCTCCCTCCTCTGTGCCCCCACAACGCTATCCACCTCTGTGATCATGTCACTTGCTTCTTCCGGTTTCACGTATTTCCATCCGCCACTCCATCATGGAGTTGGAAATGGAGCCATTTTTATAGTAATAGGCTGCCCCTTGCCCTCTATCCCATTTACTCTTTGCCAAAGTCAAACCCTTGAAGTGCCCCTCATCTCATCACCTAAATATTTCTGGGCATATCCAGAAGGTGTCCGTCTCACTATGCATGAAGTCAGTCAGCTCTCAGAGAGTGACGGCTGAATGCATCGCCCCTTCGTTCAGGACAAGGAAGCTCATCTATGCCACAGGTCTGAACCTTGTTTCACAATCCAGAGCTCCCGCCAGTGAAACGGACATTTTGATCTCCTCTCCCAATCCTGCGTTACTCTCTCAGTGGGTTATAAAATTGGAGTGGAAGGAAGAAACGTGTTTAATTGTAACCATCTCCCCTCCCCAACCTCAGGAGCTATGCAGTATCATCTTCGTGGAAAACCTATATCCAGAGAGGTTAAGCAACATACAAAAATCATCTGTTAGTAGGCGTCGGTCTTAGAATTCAACCCAGCTCTTTCTAGTTAGAGAATCCCGTGCTCGTTTCACAGCTCCCGCAACATTAGGTGAGATGTTTACCCTCGCATAGCAAGGGCTCATATCTACAGTATCAGACCTCTCCTTACAAAACAAGAGGTGTAAATACAATGGCTTCATAGACTGTGATGAGGTCGGTCTCAGCATCATTCTAAACAAAGCCCAACCCCTTTGTTTGGCACCAAAGTCACCCACTCTTCGTGACTGCAACTCCCCACTGCTGATGCCCATGCTCTGAAGTACGCTTGTCCGCTCAGTAAGGCATTTCCAGCCCTTCCTCTGAGCCTTTGCTCCTGCTGGCCCTCTCAACCTTCCCTTGATTCTCCCTTCGCCTCACCCACCTCGTTCCTGATCATAAGTTAGGATCTTGGTCCTGAACACTTTCTCCACTTACCTTGGACTTTCTCTGCTCTCCTTCAACAGTTACTGTTGTAAATTACATTTTGCATGTATGCACACTCTCATATTGTTGCAGAGTTTTGCAAATGCATATGCCATTTTCACATGTCTGGATAGTAATTTCTGGAGATCATCAACAGTCTTCACTGTATGTGTATATATCAAGTAGTTTGTTCATATTAGATACAGGTGGCATATCTCATCACTTACAGATGGTTTTCACTCTGTTGACGGGTAAATCACCCTTTCCCACTTCAAAACTACTCAAGCTCTAGAACTCATCTACCTAGAAACAATGTTTCATATATCCCTGCCATTTTCTTTTTTAAATAAAAAGTTAAGGTTTTTTTTTCTAAAAATTAATCTTGAAATAGAAAACAAGAGGATGAGGAGAAAATAGGTAATATTTAATTGTTTTTTAGAGTTTTCTATCTTCAGAAAATGTTTAAATGTGAAATTTTGATACATGGGGCAAGACAAAGTTCTTTTGATCAGGATGAAGAATACTAAGATTGGGTTGATTTAAACTAACAAAGAACACATACATTTCCATTGACTACCAGGGGATATTAGCATTATATGCATAATTATTTAACCATGGGTAAACATCAGTCCATGAATATGAAGTCTTTAGTAAAATTATAAATGTCAAAATACTTTGTGGAGTATTATATAACCGATTATACCAACAAACATAGCAACTAGATCTCTGGTGATAAATATTTAAATTTTCAGAATAGCTTAAGTTTCCCTTTGTAGTCAGCATTTTAAAAATCTTTCTATAACTTAGGGAAAAATTATAAATTATACTGAGAGGAAAGAGAGGGATGAGTAAGAATTTCCGATGCTAAAAGGGGTGGTAAATAATGTCATCTCTTACGGAATCTGAATGGTTGGCAATGGCTGTGTAGACCCTAAAGCATTAGGTTGAGGAAGATTCTGGGGTTGAGCCAGCTTCCGTCAGGTCATGATCGATTAGTAATGTCTGCCGCAAATGAGGAACTGTAAGGGAGAGCACACGTGTCATATAGTTCTCTCCTTTATATAAAAGGACCCACTTAAAGTCCTATTGGTGAGATTTTGTTATTTTTGGTTCTTCTTTGGGAAGAATGAGAGGTTCATTCTCATTGATGTTGACATCATGCAATATGCATGTATATGCATGTATATGTATATGCAATATGAGATGTATAAAAGATGTATAAAACCCTCGGTGTTTTGGAATATGCTCATACTGGGACATAATGGTAGTAGATCGCTGGCAGTGTTGTGGAAATAAACCAGATCTCCAAATGGTGGGGCAAGGAATGGGGGAGAAGGTGTTTGCTTTCCATGGTATAAATAGGTCTACCACAACTGATTTCAAGTTACCAATGCGAAGCCATTACAGTGAGAGCTGGGAAGAGTGTGCACAATCCAAGCTAGTATGAGAGGCTGTGGCACACCACTGATTGTAGATAGACTTCTAGGATTGAGTGTGCTGAGTAAATGCAGGGCCAAAGAACACAGGACAGGCACAATGACTCAGGGAAAGGCCAGGAGTCCATCGGTAATCAACTGTCTACAAATGGGCAACAGTATCAGTTATAAATCAGAACTCAAGCCAACATAAGAATCAGTTTCAGGGCCATCCTTCACAAACATGCAACGTACCTTATCAATTGACATGATGTTCAAATGTTGTGGGGCCATATGCTAAAGCGGCATAGCGTAGCAGTAAGTATATGGCTTCTGCAGCCAGACCCCTTGGAGCTGAATCTTAGTGATGACATATATTAACTCTCTAATGTTGAGAAAGTAATGTATCCCTTTTGTGCCTCAGTTTCCCCATCTTCTAAAATAAGGATATTAATAGTACCTATACCGTGGGGGGGTCATGCTTAAGATTATAGTAGTAATTGTAAAGTACATAGAATAATATCTGTATCCAGTGCATTAAGAATAGCGCTTAAGTGTTGGTAAAATGAAGGTGCATAAAATGTAGTTTTGAAACTTTTATTGAGACATCATTATCAATATATAACTTGCCTTTGAATTTAGGACACAGCAACAGGGTAGCCAGGATAAAAATGTTCACTGCGGTAACTGATTAACTCACATTCATAAACATAACTTTATTTGCACTTTTATATTATCCCAGTAATTTGGGAAGATAACTGGGAATAACAATTATAATAACAAACATACAGCAATTTTCTAAAGTTCTTTTATAATTTAGAATTTTATGGCAAATTTAGTTACAAGGCCCAAATTTACTTACATTTTTATTCTTACAAAGTCCATTTTAAATTGTGAGTTATAACTTATTTTAATGTTAATTATATTACTGAATTTCATGATATCAAAAATTTATAGCTTTTAAATCTAAAAATATCATTATGGATATAATAAAGGACACTTTTTTTCCTATTAGAAATTTAAAAACCTTCCATTTTCCAAATATAAACTCATGAAAAGAAAAGAATTCTGGTAGTGGTCAAGCTCATTATCCCACAGTGATCTTTTTTACCTCAGAACTAGATTTCTAAACACTTAAGTCAATGTAAATTCTACATTTAGTCGAGTTTTTAACTAAAACAAGTTAGAATAAAGGAGAAAGAGCCTTTCCTGCCAGTTCTATTCAGCAGCATGTTAATCAGATTGCAGTAATAAGTATGAAACAATGCATGCAATTAGCAGTGGTTAATTTGAAACTACTTCATGTCAGTTTCTTTCAGAGCAATACGTTAGTAGAGTAATTATTTATTACCCTGAGGACATGATCAATGATATCCCTCCATAATAATGTCTGCAAAGAGAGGAGCATCTTTATCTGCATAAAAAGGAAGCCATAGAAACTGGTATTTTTTTCAGCTAAATAAAAGCAGAACACTGTTTCTAAGCTGTTTCCAACTACTTCATTAGTAATGATAGATAAGCAAACCATTTGTTACACTTCAATATTTTTATGGTAACATAATGCTGAGGGAAAGAAAAAAAACCCAACGAGCATTAGTGATTTAAATCCACAAAGCCTATCTTTATTGAGAAAGGGAAAAATGACCCATTTCTAAATGTCATTACAGTCATTAATGTGTATGGGCTAGGCTCTTCCACACACACAATAATTCACTAGTCCCTTAGCTGGAGCTTGGGGATAGAATTTATGGGAAGCCCTGAGTGATAACACATGGTCTACACAGCTGAGCCATGGTTGTCCAAGGCACGGAAGAGATGCCAGGTTAACCAGGTGGCGGCAATTAGATGGTGCATTTGAATAATTGGGAAGGTTGTATTAGAGGCTACCATTTTGGCTTTCTGACTTCACAGGATACTGGACAAGAGATCTGTTATGTCTTTATATTTAATTACCTCTTTGTATAAGGTGTCATTCTGAGAAGGACTAGAAAAAAAAACTCACCTTTGCAGGTTGGTAGCCTGGAAAATGAAGGGGAGAAAACTAGAGAATGGAGTAAACTGTGAAGGACAACACTAGAAGGTGGACACAGCAGCAATGGTTAGAACGATGTCCGGATCTAACATAGGGCCTCTGCATTACAAAATTCCAGGAGGCTCCGTTCGTTGGGGGAATGGCACTCCCAGGAGCTGGGCAGCTGACAGCCTGTGCAGCCACGTGTGGGGGACCCAATCTGAGATGACGGTTTGGGAGAGAGGAATGTATTATATAGAACAGGTACGTGTGTTTAGCAAGATATCTGAGGGAAACATCCAAGTAAAAATCCAGAGTAAGGACCGATGGAAGACATGAGTAGGTTTTGGAATTCAGGTGAAGCAAGCGTTTACATATGCTATTCATGACGTGTCATTCTGAGAAGGACCAGAAAAAAAAACTCTCGTTTGGAAGTAAATAGCCTGGAAAATGAAGGGGAGAAAACTAGAGAATGGAGTAAACAATAAGGGATATCACCAGAAGTCAGACTATCATGTCAGAAGCTGCCCTCTGAAGGGGAGTGGTGGCTCATAGCTCCAACGGCATCAAAGATCGAGCCAAACCACTAACATTACAAGATACGTAACTTACGGTATAGTACAAACATAATGTATAGATGCAAGAGTATGACCACTTTTCCAGTGGATAAAGTGGTCTATACTTTTCCAGTATGAAATGGAAATAATAATTTTGTAATGAAGTAAAAATCTTTTACTTTTAAGGGGTTTTATGTGTTCTGTAAGAATTATGTGGGTAGTGGACTTCTATGTTATGACTGCCCAGACCTTTTCCTTCTCTGGGAACAGCATTCCCTTTTTATAAGAACCGTGCTCCCTCTACTCCATATTGTAATTCTGTGGGGTAGTAGTATCTTGTGTATGACTCAGGTCACTTAGCCATATTTTTTCAGTCTGAGTATGGGAGCTACCTGCCCTGGTAGGCCAGTTTGAGGGTTTTTTTTTTTTTTTTTTTTGTAATGTTTTGCATTCCTATCAGAAAAGACAGTAGCATCTGGTGTGGTACCCATGATATGTGAAGCTAAGATCTGTCAGCCGCCATGTTCCCACCATGTTAAAATTGTAACCCAAATTTATTTACTGGCTAACTGATCAAATAATCTGCTTCTGACATTCATTTTTAACTTTTTCAGGGCTCTGGATTACCGCTTAGTGCATTCAGAGTAATGACTTATCACAGTTTGTCAATGATAGACAAGATTAAAGGTAACTCCGGGGAGCCGTTACCAGTTTTTCCGACAGATTGGGCACAATATTGGTATCATTTCATGTGTTACTAATTTGGCAAGAACGGTTTCACTTCAAGAAAACCTAAAATGTAATGTGGAATTTAGGCATGTTCTTAGTTTATCCACCAACCAATCAACTTAATAAAACCTAGAGGAATAGTCAAATCCCAGACTTCTAAGCAGAAAAGTCCTGAAAGTCAAGTTGTTGAGATCTTTTAGATTCCTCACCCAGTAAATGAAGTAAGTACAGTTAGCAGCAGTAGAGAAATGTTTCCTATTTGATTTTATTAACTGATTGATATGAATTAATGCATTAGGATATTTGATTGTGTCATAAAATGTGTATATGAGCATCATGATTCAATTTAATGTACCTATTACTGGTTGATGTGCCATTATATTAGGCTAAATTAAAGGAATTTTATGGAAAAAAAATTACAATTAAAGACTCAAAATTGATTGCATTCATAACTTAAAAGAAGATATTCTGTTCCAGTAATATTTTGAATAATTATAATAATATATCAGAAAACAATGTGGGAAACTCAGGAGGTAGACAAAGTAAAGCAAAGATAAATAGATTAAAGAGTAAAAAATAGAGTCCACTTTCTGTACTAAATTCAATATTTTCTCTTTAGCCCAAGTTTTTAAAAATCGAAAGAGCAACTGAAGTCACAGAGTTAACAGCTTATCTCAGCAAGTAAGTTTTAGGTCACATTGTCATAAAAGAGATTAATTTTCTTCTTTCATCCTCCAAATTACAAAATAAATTATTTCCAAATAAGGCATTTTAATTTTTTAAAATGATGTTTTCATAGATAATAAGTTGACACTTTGAACAGACCATATCAATTCTCAAAATGCAATATGTACTTTCTGAATGCGGACCAACCACTATTTTGGACAAGATTAAGAATTTTTTTTGGGTATGGGACATTCAGTGCTAAAAACAGGACAGTCCCCTGGTTGCTCCTCTTACATGTGCAAATTGTTTGCTTTAGGTCTGAACTTACGTATCCAGGAACTGATTTAGAAAATGTTGTGATCCACTCCTAAAGACTTAAGCATGTTTCTCTCTCATTATAAGTCAATGAAAGATGAGTGTAAGTAGACGAAGCATGATTCCGTAGGGAAACATGGCACTGATATTTGGAACTTTTCTAAGAATTCTTGTTTCTCTTAATACTACGGAGGAAAGAAGGATTTCCGGTCAGGAAACATTCTACCTTTCTTACAGGGAGTATGGACCAAGGCCAACAGCACCAACATCATCTGGGATCTTGTTAGGAGTTCTTAATACTAAACACAAACCTACTTGTCAAAATATGCAGCATTAACAAACTTCCCAGCAACTCATACGCACATAAAAGTTTGAAAACACTGCTCTAAACTCTTTTGCAAGAATTTTCTAAATGGACCCCAGTTTTTCTTTATTATCAGCTCACTTCTGCATTCCTGTCTAGTCCACTACAAAGTTAGAGCAGCCTCATTAGCTCAGCTGCAATTAATTTGGGATTGGCAATCATTTGACCTGGGTTGTACTAACCCTTTTGCCCTACAGCCTGTGCCCTACATTCGAAGAAGAGTTCTCCAGCAAAAGGGCATCCTAACCAATTGAGGAAAGCCAACTCTTTTTAACATGTAACAAATTAACTTTTCATAAAGTAATGGATGCTATCTGTACATTGAAGTAAACTGCCTGTCTCACAAGACCCTTTTTTGGAAAGTTTTTATTTGTAGGCAATTCCAACTAGTGAAAAAGGGAAAGCTGCATGGGAATGCAATGAAATTTACAGTCTTCCCTCAGCCCAATTTTAAGTTTTATTGACCATTTTAGCAAACTCTTGTCTAACCTCATTTCCATACTTTCTTTGTACACTAAACTGTAAAACTGAGTGTAATCGTTAGAACCAGATCTGCTTTGGGGGGGGTCTCCTTGATTTGCCATTTTCTCATGCTTGGAAACGCTCTCACCACCACCCTCAACTCCCAACTCCCAGACTAGAAAGTTCACACTCATGCTTCGGATTATCACTGTAAATACCATGCCCTATAACTAATCATCCAGATTTAGGTATTTGCATAGCTTCCTCCTCCACTAGCTTTAAACAATTATATTGAAGTATTACTGTTTTAGTATAGGAGGTTCTCCAAATGGTCCTCCAAATGGAAAAATCGAGTCCTGGAGGTACGATTTCCTTCGTATGGTGAATGCCTAACTCAGATGAGGGTTTAATAGATTTTTGTTGAATGAATAAATGAATGAATGAATGTGTAACTGAGTAAATAAGTGAATAAATTTTAAATTATGAAAAGGATGAAATCTCACTGAAAATGAACACTTTGAATGCTCTTATGTACTTTTTTCAATGAATTCTGATGGCCCCAACAGAACCAAAAGAGAGAGGGGATAAGGATATCGATAACCGTGTCTACAAACTTGACGTAGACCCATCATTTCAGTACATATAACACATCTTATTTTTGAGGTGAAGTTGAATTAAATTGATGCTCCCTGTACTGTTGCATCAAAGCTTCCTTTGTTTAAAGTCAGCGCATTTCTGTACCACAATCCAGGCTGTTCTATGGTTTGTTCCAGTTTCCACTTGTCCTCATCAGTGACTATATGGCCCACACAGGTCTGTCTTTCTCATCACATTTCAAGTAAATATGTATTTAATCTTCTAATGGATTACGTTGTTACTTGATTGAAGACGGAAGCTTGAGATTTGTTAACACTGGGGGAAACGCCTTTTAAAATTTATAAACAGTTATAAACTTTGAAGATGGAGACTGGAATTTAACTTTAGAGAAAATTACACTTTAGGAGGGAAAAAAGACCCCTTATCACAAATTGTTAAATGTGAATTCAAATCAAGTCCTTGCCCTTATTTTTTAGAGAAGACCTAGAAGTAGTAATTTTGAAGTAACCAAAATGTACCATTCCATATCAAGAAGTGTAGTAGTGTTTTCAATAACAGTACAAATCGGGTATATTTAAGTGTACTTACTCCATCGTGGATTTTGGAGCAGAGTTTGTATCTCAAATGCCTTCAGAGGAAAGGTGGATAAGTAAATGAGTGAAGTGGCTGGGTAGTGCCTAGAGTAACCCAAGAGTTCATGTTCATGTTAGAGGGGTACATTTTACCCTGCCTTCATAGATTATGACCCTGCAGAAATATAACTTTAGGGTTACATGTTTCAATTTTTCAAAAGAAGCTAATATTCTAGATACTCATATGAAACATCCAATTGTTTAAATGTTGGTAAGTATTTCGAATTTTTATAAAACATTATATGAGGTAAATGAAATATGTCTACAGAGTGGATATGGACCACGAACCAACAGTTTATAACCTCTGTTTAAAGAAATATTTCTCTTCCAAATCTAAATTTAGCCTGCTCTGTCTCTGTAAACAATAGGATGTTATTACACGGTAGAATGTGTTCTGTAAGCAGGTCTTTCCCAGGTGCGATGGTTAGACAGAAGTACTGCACAAAGGTCACAGACTCTGGAAAGGATCAAGACAGAGCTCCAGGCAATGCAACCTGGAGTGAATTGTTGGTGAGTCAGGCACAGTGTTGGGGGGCTACTTACAGCAGTTGGTTAGAAACTCCAAACTTTGGAAAGTGTATTGTGGGATCACAGTGATGTTTTCTTGGAGTATCAACATCTATAGGGGTATTTCCCCAGCAGAGAAAAGTTGTACATGTGGCCACTTTTAATAGGCAATGAAAATGTCTCTGTGTTATACTTCAAATTCACCATCCCCGAGTCTTATTTAAAGTTACAGCCTGGTCTCTTCTGTGTCATGGGGAAATTAAAATGTGCCTGCACCATATTTTGGAAAGAATAATTAATGAAAGTGTAATATCCTCTCCCTAAGGCCATACTGGGAATTTCAGCCATGGCTGGAAGTAAAGAAATGTACCCAACAGTGAAAATCTATGAAAAGTTGACCGGAGGAGAGGCAGTACTGTAATAACATGTCAGCAAGGAAGGAGAAGCCAGGAGAAAGAGTTCCCATGAATAAGCCCTTTGGGAATTCTTTGTGCCTCTCTCCCAAAGAACTAGGAGTATACTGAATATCTAATTTGTGACAATTATGCTTGAAGGGGAGAAATGCCATAATCATGTATGTATAAGAGAAATCGTGCCTTATATTGTACTTCCAGGCTGATAAGGCATAAATTACATGGATTACACTATACAACGTACATTTTAACTTCATAGTATAATGTTTTTAATTTTGTGAAGGCTCATTAACAATTTTACATAATTGCAAACTAACATCAACATTTATGAAAATCAGCATGATTGCTGTTGGTTTTATAAGAAGGAAGTATGGGATTATGGGACATATCACTCTTATTCCCTGTTTGCCCAATACATTGATGCTACCCTTACTGCTTATCACTTTGATAAACCAAAAATCATTCTATTTTCTCCCTCTCTTCTCAGAATCTCCTCTACACCACCTCACATCCAAGTCTACAAAACACAAGATAATTTTACTAAAATAAACTGAATAGATTTTTTAAAGATTTTATTTATTTATTTGACAGAGAGAGAAAGATCACAAGTAGGCAGAGAGGCAGGCAGAGAGAGAGGAAGGGAAGCAGGCTCCCTGCTGAGCAGAGAGCCCGATGTGGGACTCGATCCCAGGACCCTGAGACCATGACTTGTGCCGAAGGCAGAGACTTAACCCACTGAGCCACCCAGGTGCCCCCCATTTTCACATCTTCAGTGAATTTCAGTTACAATGTCACTTTCTTGAGTACAGCATATGGCCTACTACACGAGCTTCGGAAGAAAGAAGCCATTGAGGAAAATCAATCATACTAGAGGGCCTCACCTCTATACGAAGTGAATAGGAAATGGAAGACACATTTTGGCTTCTATTCATAGGGCACTGCCTCCGCTCCTTGGTTTCTGGATAGCAGAAACAATTAGGATGGAAATCGAATTTTCAGTGGAATCAAAAGTGATAGGTCACGACCCCAGTCCATGTATTCAACGCTAGTTCGGCAAGACTCGTCTATCCACGTTGTATAACCAGATCCTGAGGGGCTGAAGTTCTCACGTAACTCTAAATGACAATTTGTGTTACACTAAAACGCTTGTATTATGCACCTATATTAATTACCAACCAGATCAAAGATCAGTTATTACTCTGTTTTCATTTTGATTGAAGGATGGGGTACATGTGGGGGGTTCTTTCCATTCTAGCAATCAGAAAAGACCAAGGTGACTTTGGTGAGGAAGTTGCTTTGTGATACTATCATTATCAGTAATTAGCCACAGTTAGTAAGCTTCTATTAATCAAACCCACATCTGGAAAGACTTTCACTAATTCTCTGAGATGAACAGTGCTGTTTGCAAAATTTAAATCATGAGAGGTAACATTGCATAACTTTAGAAGCCCACACAAAGAAAAGAAGAGAGAGAACCTAATCCTTAATACTTAGATAATCTTATTTAATTAAACTTACTGCCTATAAAATTATATATAACATCTATATACATATATAACAGAATGGTTAAAAATATCCTCTTTGACAAAATTGGAAGCTTCAGACAAAAATGTTTAAGCTTTTCTACATATATTCTCTCATATGCTAGTTAACAAGATGCTACAGTAAATGTCTAAGCATGTTATAAATAAATAGACAAGATGAAAATCTCAGTTTCAGGGCCTGGGAATATAAATCCTTGGCATTCTAGGAAGGGAGGAAATGTCCACATTCTAAGGAATAATGAAAGAATGATGAAGCGGTGTTATTATATCCAACCTAAGAAAGGTAGATAAAGAAACTTGTGAAGAATGAGCTACAGAGCCCCTACTCTCCTGTGCCCCCTGTCAAATATTTTGGGAACTTAGGCACCTCCGTAGAGACCCACCAGAAGACATAGAACTCCCCAATGATACAGAGAAAGATAAGACTGGAAAATGGCAGCATTCTTTCCAGCTTTCTAGAGACTAAGACAGGCACAAAAAGAAAAAGATACCAAAGAGGTAACTATTTCAAACAATCTAGGATTAGGAATATTCATTTCTAACATAGATCATACTCATCCCCTGGAGTAAATCTGGTACTTTGACTTATCTTTTTTTCTTCCCTTTTTTTTTTAACTGAAGTATAATCAACATATAATTTTATATTAGTTTCAGGTGTACAATGGTGGTTTTATATTTGTATATATTAAAAAATGACCACCATGATAAGTCTATTCAACATTTATCACCATACATAGTTAAAAAAATATTCTTTATCTTGTAATGAGGACTTTTAAGGTATACTCTTTCAGCAACTTTCCTTTTTTTTTTTTACCTTTTTTTTAAATTTTTTATTTCTTTTCAGCATAACAGTATTCATTGTTTTTGCACCACACCCAGTGCTCCATGCAATCCGTGCCCTCCCTAATACCCACCACCTGGTTCAGCAACTTTCAAATATGCAATACAGTATTATTAACTACAGTTGCCATGCTGTACAGTAGATTCCCATGATTTAATTTTATAATTGGAAGTTTGTACTTTTTGACTCCCTCACCCACTTCACCCACGCCCTGTTGGCCATCTACATGTCTTCTTTGGAAATATGTTCACTCATCCACTATTATCCAGCCCTACTACTCCATGCTTTATTTAATTTTACGAGCTCCTGATCCAAATCCTTCCTGGGAACTACATTTAGACCTCAGTGTGGCATGGCACCTACTACATAGGCTTCGTGCTCTAGAGATGGACGAAAAAGTACAGGTTAATCTCAGTCGGCCTGGATAAAAATCCTGAAGCTACCATTTTCTAGTCAGGAAACTCTTGACAATTAATTATACCTTACTGAGACTTGTTTTTCTCCTCTAAATCTTCTGCAAAGGTCAAGTCATGTCACACTTTTTAAATTTCTCTACAAACAAGGGGCCCCTGGGTGGCTCAGTCATTAAGCGTCTGCCTTCAGCTCAGGTCATGATCCCGGGGTCCTGGGATCAAGCCCCCAGTCACGTTACCTGCTCCACGGGAAACCTGCTTCTCCTTCTCCTGCTCCCCCTGCTTGTGTTCCCTCTCTCATTATGTCTCTCTCTGTCAAATAAATAAATAAAATCTTTTAAAAAATTTCTCTGCAAATAAAAGAATGATGCTATTAAGAAAAGAAATAAAAATCTGAAAATTCTTCCAACAATGCCAGCAATGCATCACCCACTATTGCATCCCCTTCTTTAGGCTATTATTATAGCTTTTTCTCTGTGAAAACACATCTCAGTTATTAATGGAAGTTAATGATAACATTGGATTCAATATTTCTACATTTTAATTCATTGACTAACACTCCTATTTTACTATAGCCATTCCAAAAAATCAGTGGTGCTAATGTTATTGTTACTATTTTATGATAAATACATCAATATGCCTAACATATGTACTGTATTTTACTCACAAATTTAATAGGAGTTAAAAAAAACCAACCTGGCCCAACCAACTGATATCATTGTAATACCCATTCCTGGTATTAACATATTTATAATGGGGTTCCAAATCACTTAATGTGGTAAAAAACACACAGTAAGATGTGTAGTAACTTTCCAAAGCAAGCTCCCCTTGGCTAAAGGTAAGGTAAGATAAGATAGATAAGATAAGATAAGATAAGATAAGATAAGATAACAAAAAATAAAATAAAATATCCTCCTCCCACAGATCTATGGTTGGCAGACAGACAGAGTTCTTGAATGGTCCACTAACCTCAAACACTTGATCCTAAACTCACCGTTCATCTACATTTGTACCTTCATCTCTTTCAGTTAGCTCAGCAGCTCAGTATTTCTTGGCATCATCTTCTTTTCACTTAAATATCTTTTTGCCTTCTCCTCATGTGTTGGTATATATGTGAAGACACCTAGGGTGCCTGGTGGCTCACTTGGTTAAGTATCCAAGTCTCGGTTTCAGCTCAGGAAGTACCTCATGGATTGTGAGATCAAGCCCCCCGGTCAGCAGGGAGTCTATCTGAAGATTCTCTCCTTCTGTCCCTTCTCACATATGGCTCTCATGCTTGCTCTGTCTCTAAAATAAGTAAGTAAATCTTGCCCTTTTTAAAGAACACTTAAAATAACACCACTTACAATTCAACCTGATCCGTAAGACTTTTACTGCCATATTTTGCCTCAATGCATTCATTAAATAATTATTTTTTAAAAGGTGACCAGATAATGCCTTAAGGACTAGATATAGTAGTGAACAAAACAACAAAGTTCTCTGCCTTTATAGTGATTTCAGTTTCTGGAGGAAATGGAGAGAAATAATAATTTAATAAAAAAGTAAAATTTGTAGCATATTAGATGATAAATACTATGGAAGAATACATCAGAATAAGAGAATTAGGAGTGCCAATTTGAATAGCAAATGGAGGAAACAAAGTAGCTAAGTTAGGCTTCACTAAAGCTCCAAGTTCTGGGCAAAGCTTTGGAGCAGGAAGGTAGTAGATGTCACAGACACTTGGAGTGACAGCGTGCCTCCTGGTAGGCACCTTGGTAACTACCATGAAGGGAGAGTGGCCAAGGTAACTGAGGCTATATGATAGGGTAATTTTAGTAATTGTTAATAAATATTAATTAAAGGGGGAAGTAGATACAAGAATAAAACAGTGGAAATGAAAGACTTTTGGAGTTGAAAATATTACAGATGGAGACTGCAAATACAGAAATGGTGAACAGAAAGTTACATGCTGAAAACTGACGTAGCAGAAGGGTGCATTCCTTGGTATTGACAAAATCTGGGATGTGACCATGTGCAAAAGTCCTAAGGTGAGGGAATGCCAAGCTTGTTCAAGAAAAAGCAGAAGTCAAAGGGGACTTAAGAAGGAAATGAAATCTTTAGGGAACAAAACACAGTGGCTCTGAGGGTTTATATTTGTAATTAGTAGTTTATGGCTTGCTTTTCCTAAGTGAGAAATAAGGAAAGTTGAGCCCTAATGTTCCAAATATTTTCTTCTTTATATCTAAATATTTGCCTGTATTCTTTTTTTTAAATTTATGTATTTATTTTAATAAACATATAATGTATTTTTATCCCCAGGGGTACAGGTCTGTGAATCACCAGGTTTACACATTTCACAGCACTCATCATAGCACACACCCTCCCCAATGTCCATATCCCCACCACCCTCTCCCATCCCCCCTCCCCCCAGCAACCCTCAGTCTGTTTTTTGAGATTGAGTCTTTTATGGTTTGTCTCCCTCCCGATCCCATCTTCTTTCATTTTTTCTTTTCCTACCCCCCAAACCCCCCCACATCGCATCTCCACTTCCTCATATCAGGGAGATCATATGATAGTTGCCTTTCTCCGATTGACTTATTTTGCTAAGCATGATACCCTCTAGTTCCATCCACGTCGTCACAAACGGCAAGATTTCATTTCTTTTGATGGCTGCATAGTATTCCATTGTGTATATATACCACCTCTTCTTTATCCATTCATCTGTGGATGGACATCTAGGTTCTTTCCATAGTTTGGCTATTGCGGACATTGCTGCTATAAACATTTGAGTGCACGTGCCCCTTCGGAGCACCACGTTTGTATCTTTAGGATATATACCCAGTAGTGCAATTGCTAGGTCATAGGGTAGCTCTATTTTCAGTTTTTTGAGGAACCTCCACACTGTTTTCCAGAGTGGTTGCACCAGCTTGCATTCCCACCAACAGTGTAGGAGGGTTCCCCTCTCTCCACATCCTCACCAGCATCTGTCATTTTCTTGACTTGTTAATTTTAGCCATTCTGACTGGTGTGAGGTGGTATCTCATTGTGGTTTTGATTTGTATTTCCCTGATGCCGAGTGATGTGGAGCATTTTTTCATATGTCTGTTGGCCATCTGGATGTCTTCTTTGCAGAAATGTCTGTTCATGTCCTCTGCCCATTTCTTGATTGGATTATTTGTTCTTTGGGTGTTGAGTTTGCTAAGCTCTTTATAGATGTTGGATACTAGCCCTTTATCTGATATGTCGTTTTATTTGCCTGTATTCTTTTCCTCTTACTATTTCTTTGCACCACTAACTCTAACTGAAACTCAGCTTTCTCCTGAAGATAGTCCTTTCCTCAGAGCATTGCTTCCTTCAGTCCTTAGCACTATGACTATGAAGATATGGTAGATGTCCTCCTTGTTTCTTATGGATAGTTCTAGACTATGGTTTCTCCCTCATCCCTGAAATCTCCTGCTTTGAAGCTCATGCCGTTAGAATATCTCACTCTTTTCCTTCCTAATACATTTGCAGACCTTTGGCTCACTTGCCCTTGTTCTTTAAAAATTTTAGTTTCTGGTTCATTCACTGTCCTTCTCTTATATGTTTTGGCTACACAATTCTGGACATTTTAATATTCGTGTAAAGAAC
This sequence comes from Martes martes, assembly GCF_963455335.1. NCBI lineage: Eukaryota > Metazoa > Chordata > Mammalia > Carnivora > Mustelidae > Martes > Martes martes. The sequence goes on along the minus strand of NC_137889.1, from coordinate 202,688,112 downwards.
ATTTCCAAAAACCTGGCTATCCAGTTATTAATCAAATATTTATTGAGGACTTAAAATGTGTCAGGCACTATTCTAGACACTGGCTCTATGATGGTGAATGAGAAAAACAGACATGAATGGAAAGTGACATCAGCAAGATGGCTGAGTAGGAAGCTGTGGACCTTCCTTCTCCACCCAATTATGTTGATTCAGCAACAATTCATGGGCAAATGTCCTTTTTGACAAATCCAGAAACTAACCCTGTACCTAGGTGAATATGAAACAAAACACACCAAAGTTGTTAGAGAAATTCAGAAACCCTCTCACCAAAATCCTTGCTCCCCACACAGGGGAAGAGATCCCCAAGCTCCCAGCTTCTCCCTGGGGAGGGAAGAAGTTAGTTCATGTATCCAGCATGCCAACTTTTCCGAGGGGATTTCTTAGAGGACTGACCTCTATTTTGACAATCTTTGAGCTCTAACTGGTTTAGCTACCTGGGAGAAAAAAAGATATTGGTTTGGATTGATAGACATCATAGATTCTCCTGCATGCTCAATACAGAGAAAGCATACCAAAAAATACCTGCTTTCATATAGCCCCTACAGAGGGAAAGAGTCGATCTGTGCATCCAACATCCCAACTACTCCAAAGCTACCTAAAGAATTGACTTCTATCTCGCCAGTCTTGGAGCTCTGAGGGGTCTGGCTCAGTTCCGTCACCTGAGAGAGGAGAGAGGTTACAGTTTAGACAAATAAACACTCTACCTCTCCTGACAACCCAGAGCACTGCAGAGCAAGCAGATTAAAACCACAGATGCCAGCTTCTCCTCAAAGATGAAAGAGTTGCTAGAAGCTCCCAGAATCTCTGCCCAAACTGACTTTCAGAGATCTTCTCCTGTATGAAGTTCATACATGAGAACTGTGAGAGGTGCCTACTTTGTCTAATGTAAAGACATCAGCAGAGTATCAAGGAAAAATAAGATCAGGCACAGATGTTGCAAACATGGGAATAAGATAAATCTCAAGAAACTGACCTTAATGAAATGAAGTTATATGATTTATCTAGTATAAAAATTCAAAATAACTGCTTTAAAGACGCTCTTTGAGTTCAACAGAAAAGTTCATGAACAACAGAAGAATTACAACAAAGACATAAACAAATATTAAAAAGTACCAAACAGAAATCATGGTGCTAAAGAACATTATAATTGAACTGGAAAATTCACTACAGGAACTCAGTAACAGACTAGAACAACCAGAAGAAAGGATCAATGAACTTGAAAATTGATTCCTGGTGTATTCAATCAGAGAAGCAAAAAGAAAAAATATATATAAAAAAGAATAAAGAAAGGTTAAGGAAATTCAGAGACATCATGAAATAGATCAATACTCACAAGGAAGAACATCCCAAAGGATCTATAAATACAATCAACCAGAATTGATAGGACTAATAAATGAGTTTAGTCAAGTCAGAGGACATAAGGTCTCACACAAAAATCTATGGTATTTCTATTTGAAAAAGGTAATCTTAAAACTCAACAATAAGAAAAAAAAGAGCCTGATCAAAAAATGGGTAAAAAATTTGAACAGAAACTTCACAAAAAAATATAGAAAAATATATGTAATATGGAAAAAATCTAAAATATAGAAAAATATAAAATAAATATAAATATATATAAAATATACATTATATATAAATATAAATAGAAAGTTAGTAGATGAAATGATGTTCAACACCATGTGTCATAACTGAAATAAGTCAAACAGAGAAAGACAATTATCATATGGTTTCACTTATATGTGGAACATAAGGAATGGCATGGAGGACATTAGGAGAAGGAAGGGAAAAATGAAGGAAGGGAAATCAGAGGAGGAGATGAACCATGAGAAACTATGGACTCTGGGAATCAAACTGAGGGTTTTAGAGGAGAGGGGCATGGGGTGATGGTTTGGCCCAGTGATGGGTATTAAGGAGGGCACATATTGCATGGAGCACTGGGTGTTATACGCAAACAATGAATCATGGAATACTACATCAAAAACTAATGATGTACAGTATGGTGATGAACATAACATAATAAAAAATTATTTAAAAAAAGAAAATTAACAATGAGATACTAGTACATGCCTGATAGAATTGCAAAAATCCAAACACAAACACCACCAAATGCTGGCAAAAATATGGAGCAACTGGAATTCTCATCACTGAAGGTGGTGTAAGACAGTTTGGCAATTTCTTATAAAACTAAACATACTCTTAACATAGGATCCAAAAATCATATTCCATGGTATTTACCCAACTGAGTCAAAAACATACACACAAAAGCCTGCACATGAATGTTTACAGCAGTTTTATCCATAATTGCCAAAACTTGGAAGCCACCAAGATGTCCCTCAATGATGAATGGACAAATAAACTGTGGTATATCCAGACAATGGAATATTTTTCAGTACTAACAAGAAATAAGCTATCTAACCATGAAAAGATACGGAGGAAACAAATCCATATTACTAAGTGAGAGAAGTCAATCTGAAAGGGCTACAAACTGTATGATTCTAGGTGTATGATGTTCTGAAAAGAGGCAAAATGATGGAGATAGTAAAAAGATCAGTGGCTGCTAGAGTTGGGGGCAGGGAAGGATGAATAGATAGAGCTCAATGGATTTTTAGGGCAGTAAAACTCAGCCATATGAGACTATATTGGTGAATGCATGTCATTATCCATTTGTCAAAACCCATAGAACATAAAACACCAAAAGTGAACTCTAATGTAAACTGCAGTCTGTGGGTGACAATGATGTGTCAGTGCAAGTTCACAGAGCATAACTCTGTTGTAGGATGATGACGGTGGGAAAGATTGGGGAGTGGTGTACCGTGAGTATATAGGAACTCTAATTTCTACTCAACTTTGCTGTGAACTTAAATCTGTTTTAAGAAATAACATCTATTAAAAAAAATCAATGGTCACATCAAGATTAAAAAGCACCTGCTACTTGAAAAACACTTTGAGAGATGAAAAAACAAGCCACAGACTGTATGTTATGTGTGTGTATGTGTGTGTGTGTGTGAGAGAGAGAGAGAGAGAGTATATCTAGAGTAAGTAAACATCTAGAGTATATCTAGAATAAGTAAACAAACTCAATAATAAGAAAAACAACCCAATTAAAATGGAGAAACATTTAAACAAATACATCATAAAAAAGGCATTCATGCATCACACAAGTATGTAAAAAGGGGGCTCAACATCATTAGTCACCAGGAAATGAAAATTAAAACCATTACGAAATACCACTACACATCTTAGAATGGCTAACACTTGAACGCCTGACTATATCAAGTGTTTGCAAGGATGAGAACTCAAACTCATACATTAGTCCTGAGAATATAAAATGGTGCAGTCAATCTAGAAACAGTTTACAGTGTAGCAGGTACATGTTTCATATGTCCTAGCAATTTCTTTCTAGGTCTCTATCCTGGAAAATGAAAACATCACCATAAAGACATAAACTAATGTCCATAGTGGCTTCAAATAGCCATTCTAAATGACCAAAAAAAAAAAAAAAAAAAAAGAGAGAGAGAGAGAGAAAAGAAAAGAAACAAGGAAACAATCCAATTGTTTTCTTTTTAAAAAATACATTTAAAAGATTTTTTGTATTTATTTGACAAATAGAGACGGCACAAGCAGGGGGAGCTGTAGCAGAGGGAGAAGGAGAAGAGGAGAAGCAGGCTCCCTGCTGAGCAAGAAGTCCAATGCTGGGCTCCATCCCAGAACCCTGGGACCATGACCTGAGCCAAAGATAGTTGCTTAACCTACTGAGCCACCCAGGCACCAATCCAATTATTTTCAATAGGCGAACATATAGAGAAATTGTGGTGTATAATACAATGAAATATTCAGCAATAAACAGGAATGAAGAAATAATATATGCAACAACATGGATACTCCCAAAAATATCATGCTGAGTGTAAGAATCCAAACACAAAAGAGTACATATTGTATGGTTTCATTTACATGAAACCCTGGAAAGACAAACCTAATCCATAGTGACAGAAAGCAAATCAATGGTTACCTATGGCTGGGAGCTGGGGGGAAGATTGGGCAGGGAAAAAGGGGAATATTTTATGATGTTGTACATTTCTTTTGAATCCCTCCTCTTTATCTTGTGTGTTTCTACTGAAAGTTTTTGCTTTGTTTTTATCATGAAGGGTATATGAAACACCATAATAGTCTGATAACAACTTATTTCAATTAACTTCAATTGTACACAAGAATTTACCTTTTTACTTCTCCCCCTCCCAAATGTTATGTTTTTGATGTCACAATTTACCTCCTTCTATATTGTGTATCCATTCACAAATTATTATAGACACAGTTATTCTTAATACTTTGTTTTTTTTAACATTTATACTAGAATTAAGTGATTAACACAACACCGTATTATAGTATTGGAGTATTCTGGATTTGACCACATGCTACCTTTCCCAGTTTGCTTTATATGTTTTCATATTGTTAATCACCACCCTTTCATCTCGGCTTGTAAGCTGGATCCAATGGTGATGAACTCCCTCCACTCTTGTCCATTTGGGAAGGTCTTTATCTAAATGCACCTTGAACTTGAGCCATGAAGGAATTGATTGATTCATACGACCAAATAAATAGCTCACAGAACCAAACTATAGGAAGGCAAGAAGGAGGCCTTCCTCAAATAAAAGAAGAACCAGGATTTCAAACGTTGGCAGGATTCTCCATTTCTCTTTTCAGAAGTAGCTCTATTTCCTGGCCCCAATTTCCCAACCTGGAAGAAACAGGCGCAGCTGCAAGCTCTTGGAGTTAAATTCCTACAGCTTCATGAACAGGAAAAAAACCTTTCCTATTGGCTCACATTTTTATTTTATTTTTTTAAAGATTTTATTTATTTATTTATTTGACAGAGACCACAAGTAGGCAGAGAGGTAGGCAGAGAGAGAGGAAGGGAAGCAGGCTCCCTGCAGAGAAGAGAGCCCGATCCCAGGACCCTGAGATCATGACCTGAGCCAACAGCAGAGGCTTTATCCCACTGAGCCACCCAGGCGCCCCATATTGGTTCAAATTTTTAAAACCTAAGAAAAGATATTGATTGGCTCAGCTTGGACCATGTGACCATCTCTGGCCCAGTTACTGTAGCTAAGGGTTTAGAGTACTGCCCGCTAGGCTTAGTTGAGTGGTGATTTTTTATCCAAATACTCTAATGAGGAAAGGAGAGATATTTAAAGAGAGATTTGGTACTTTTAGAAGACACATTAAGCCCAGAAGTAGGGTAGAGGAAGTTTTTTGGAAAGATAGAAATAGCACAAACAAATTTACTGAATAATTTTAAACTAAAAATCTACTCCTATTTTTTAATCCCAATAGTAGAGATTAAAGAAAAATATTTTAAATTCTCTTAGGCTTGTATCCAACTGGGATAACTAATTCATAATGTATTTATTTTCCATCTCTAAACTTCTTACCTACAAAGAGTGTGAACATTTTAATTTGCCAAAAGTTGGTAAGGATTTTCCACACATGTCATAAAGGAAGAGGACAATTTTTCCCATAACTGTGTAATTGCTGAGTTCAAATAAAGGGAAGAAACCACTGAGACACCACCAGGTCCCTTCTCACTTGCATATTGTAACATTGCTACACTGCTGGATCCCTTTTCATAGGTTGGGTTATATTCGCTACAGATGGTACATCTGACTTCAGAGCAGGTGTTGTAGCAGGTCTGGCCCACAGTATCATGATGCTTATCACCTGGACAGTTTCCAGCCACAGATTGGACTTTGAGTTGTTGAGGAGATTGTCAGGGAGATTGATAGTGTAAGCCATATTGGAATTACCTATGATAAATGATATTTTCTTCCACTCTTCTCAAAGGACAAGCTGTGAATCACAAGACCGTTCGGTTAAACTTGATGAGTATCTCCTTCCAGGTGGAAGATGACTGAAAACACATTCACATCCAGACTGGGATCACCTGAAAAAATCAGAGAACCTGAGCTTCACTGACTTACTGCTGGGATGTGGAAACTAACAGAACACAGTCCAAGATTTGCAGATCTGAAGGATATTTGCTGTAAAAATTCTTTCTGTGACTCAATTTGGTAACAGTTATGTCTTTCAAGCTACTACTGAGCTGGGTTTCGTTAGGCTAGGCTAGCTTGCAGAAACAAATGAAGTCTGAATCTCTGTAGTTACGTATAATACAATTTCAAGGCTTACTTATTTAACAGTATAATGATACTGATGGTGTGGGAGAGGAAGGATGGTGGTAGAATCTGCTCCAAGCAGTAATTCAGAGACACAAGATTATTCTATTTCAGTGCCTCCAAATTTAACAGGTCCCCAGAATCACTATGGAAGATGGAGAAAATAACAGATTATATGTGGGAGATTTTTATGGGACAGATCTGAAAATATTTACCATTTATATCATATTCATTGTGCAAAACTGGACTACATATCCCTAATCTAACTGCAAGAGAAAAGAAAATGTTATTAAGTTGTATGTCCAGAAACAAAAGAAAATGGAAATGGATATTGATGATTATTAGTAATCTTGGATACAGTCACTGCAGGAATGCAAATGAGAAAATGGCAAGCCAACTGAAAATTAAAATCTCCTAGAACAACAATGGTGATTTTTCATCTGCAAGGATATTTCAAGCTTTTATTTATTTTTCTAATACCAACGGATAAAATTTCCTTCTTAGAATGGGTTCAATTATTTCTCAAACCACAAAAGAAAAATACATTAAGATCTCCAAAATTTCAATATTACCAGCTCAACTATCACTGAGAATAAGTAACTTGCCAACTTTAGTATTCTTAAGCTAGAGAGCAAGTCAAATCAGTTAATAGATTTACCAAAAAAGAAAAGGTGCATTACAAAATTCTCTATTCATTCAAGAAACCAGTAATACTATCCATTACCTATTTCATAATAAATTATATATAAATTATAAATAAGTCACAAACAAATCCACAATAAGGAAAATAATATGTATTCTTAATCGCTGTTCTTTTCATTGCTCCCCACCCCGATCTCGTGAAATTTAGTAGAAGGATGGGTGATTTTCTTATGGCCAAGTGTGGTGGAAAACTCAGAGTGTAGTTTACTACTTCTGGAATGTTAGAAGAGGCATCTATCATGATCGCTGGGGCTTTGGTAGGAAGAACAGTAATGTCCATGCTGGCCCTGATTTTATTCACCATAGGTTTCCTTGACTAAGGAACACAACTCTACCACATCACCACACATCACCACATCTAACTTTATAGCAGTTTATTTTCCTGGCCATGAGGTTTCCTTGATGAGGTTACAGATAATCCCAATTTCCTTTAGTTCATTTGTAATAACTCAGTTTTTTTTAAAATAAACTTTTACTAGGAAAAATAGAAATAAAAGAAGATTCTAAAGAGAAAGTATATATATATATATTAAATTTCTTAGGCAAATTCAATCCACTGCTAGTAACATAAAATATAATATTATGTCATATTTGCTAAGTTCTTATTATTCACAAGGCATTATTCTAAGTACTTTGCATGTATAACAGGTGTCTAATGTCGACTGGACAACACCACTCTTTTCCAAGAACTCCTCTGCACCATAGAAGTGAAGCTGAGAAATTTGTTTCCCAGAATTCTCCTATCCAAAGATTCCTGGTAAGAGTTAGTGAATGATGGAAACTGGAGGCAATTAGGAAGATTGAAGTAAAGAAGTTCTTATTTTTCAGATGTCTCTGCAGCTGGACTTATGGGCTTCCTGGTGAGCCTTTAAGATTCACCTGGTTTGCTGCTGCAGACAAAGAAAAGAGATGAACCATTCCCAAATAGTCTTGAGAATTATAGCAACTTCTCTGAGAACTTTTATGAAAATCACACATTTTGGTGCGTTAGTCTGCGATCTCCAATGATAGCTTCCCTGAACTTTGAGGCAGTTTCTTTGACCTACAGTAGGGGTTTAAGGGTCAACAGCCATGAAAGCCTCTACTCTGATAGTAAACCCTTTATATCCAGGATACATAGGATGACTGCTGTTTTCCTGACCCCATCCCTGACAAGTTATTAAAACCACCTTGTAAGACAGACATACCAGCACATCACCTCTATTTTTTTTTTCAGATGAAATCAAACCTTAAAGAATGTAAATATTGTGCCAAGAATTACAGGGCCAAAATTTGAATCAAGATGCTTGACTCCAGAAATCGTGTCCTTCATTATAATGTTATACGATCAGTCAATTCAGTACAAATGACAGAAAGTATTTTGTAATTAAACAATAACTCAGTGGTAACCAGCAAGCACCTTTCTAATCAGCCACCATCTCCACTTTTCTTCTGAAAAACCCTTCCTGTGAGCTTCCCTCCTACAATGTCAACACTAATCATTTGCATTGATTTCTTTGCCATGTCTATAATCCACCAAATTTATTGGGAACAATTGAACTTTCTAGATTCATGGACTTGCTCTCTATCATCTGGAATTATTGGTTGCTCAAGCATTGTACTTCCCTCTCAGTTGGCAATTACTCTACCCAAGTGCATGTGCGCGTGCGCGCACACACACACACACACAAATTTTTTTTTTTAACCACAGAAAACTGAAATTCACTAGCAAGTGAGCATGATGGCATTGCAAAAGAACTTGGGAGACTTCATCCATTAAAGAAATGGCTCAAAAGCCAAAAAAATAAAAATAAAAATCAATGTTATGAGGCAAAGTGATTAGGATTAAAGATCAAGGTGCCCGACTTAGAAGAGGTATTAATATTTGGGGTGTCCCTTTAAATTACTGCTCCTTCAGATAATTTATCTCTAATTTTCCACTTCCCTGAAGAATGAAAAATAAAGCATATGTGCGAACCTAACTTGCTCGCAAGAAACCTGTTCATTACAGGTCTCTGATCATGTGTTTGGGTATATAATCTACTATAAGAAATTTAACTGTGTCTGCTTACTAACTCTTCTAGAAGAAATAAACACATGATTGAAAAACTCTTTTCTCTGAGACCTATAACTAAAACCAATTTATTATTTTAAATTCTAAATAAGTTATACTTTAAATATTATGAATAGAAACTTCTATGATGCTTTCAACAAACTGCAGTAACAGACAGGGTAAAATCCTTCATTCCAGATGAGATGAAGACATAATCAGTTATTCCTGTCTCTTTTCTTGCTCTTTACAATGTATTTTCTTAAATTCCCATGGAGGTTTTTTTTTTATTTATTTATCATCTCATTAAAAAGAATAAGATATTGAAGCTAATACAAATTTACCCAGAATCACTGAAATATAGAATGGAATATCTGGATTATCAAGCTAACAGAAAATGGCCATACCTAGGGCAGAAGACGGACAATCTCACCATAAACTTAAACAGAAAAACAATAATATGTACTTACTCAAACATGTATCCCTTATTCTATGCATGTAATATTGATTCCAACTTTTCCAGATCTTTCCAAAAATGCATTTGAAGTGGTTTTGTGTTAACACAATTCCATTACAGAAGTCCTAGATGGGCTGATATTAGTACTATGCCACAGTCACTAGATCATAGTATTATTGCCTTATTCTAAACTTGATTTTGATAGTAAATGTATCAAAGCATCTTAATGTGAATGCAAAATTTCAGAAGTTAGTATTTAGATGTTATACCTGAATTAGGGCTCCTAGATCCTTGATTATAACGTTGTTGCTAGTTGGTATTGTGCCTTTGGGAGAGCAAGAAAAGGCTTCCTCTGTAGGGGAAGGCAGCCCTGTGGCTGCAAGGCTTAGCAAGCAATTAAAGTCAGGGTGAGTGGTAAGAAAATCGTGCCCCTTCTCCCCAGCAGATGTAGGTGCACACCAGGCGCTTGCAGGGGGAGCAGAATAGGAACCGTGTTGCAGCCCCTACTCACTCCAGGCACTGGGACCCTTGTGTAGGGCAACACCAGCACCGCTATCAGCCGTGACTCTGAATAAGCCCCCACCTACTGTCAGTTGAAGTCAGTAACCACAGCATCACCTTACACTGCTCACACATCCCCGCTGCAGAACCCAGGTCTCTTGACTCTGCATTATGAAACATTGTGTGCTTTTTCCTTAAAGGAATATAATTGATTAGCCTTAATTCTTGCTTTGTAAAATGCTTATTTATAATGTTTCCAATTTTAAATTATCCTATCTTCTAAATCAGAGAGCAATCCCATTGCAAATAAACAACTTTCACCCTTACTTGAGCTCTCTGGGACTGATCAGGAATTAATTAACTAATTAACTAATTCAGGTCACCTTTTGCTATTTTTCTACTTAGCTTCCTTAGATAATTATTCCAAGTATTATTTACTTTAAATTTACTCTCAATCCCTAGCTCTTCTACTCTTGTCACTACAAGTAGCCTCACATTTTGCTTATATGAGACAAGAGTATAATTATTATATGAACTTCAATTTTCTTCTCTTCTACTTGGAAATGTATCTGTATTAGTATTCTATGCATTCCTTTTCTTTCTATGTTAGAATTTTTGAATTTTACTTTTGAAGACTAAACGTCAGTGTATATTCTTTAAATACAAATGAACTTAAGTTTCCAAATAAGCCAGGTCCTGTGCTATCTGATAGAGAAACATTGGTGAAAGATATTGACATATTTCCTCATGAATATACAATCTGACGGGAAAGTAGACAAGTACCAGGCAATTAATGACAATCAGTGTGAAAGTTACTCAAACAGGGAATATGGCATTATGGAAGGATAAATCAGAGACTTCCACACCAGATCTGGTGAATTAGGAAGGTTTCTTAGAGAAAGGGTTGATCTCTGAAGGGTGGGGAGGAGTTGGCTAGGGAGAGATAATGTAGGTAAGAGTAAGTTAGGGATTCTTCGGAAGAGAAGAACATATATAAAGGCCCGAAGGTAATTATTGTAATTGTCTTTGGATATACATAATTCAAGAACATGAGACTGACAGAGCTAAGGGAAGGTCAGTATAACTGGGGCACCGAACGCCATGGAGGAACAGTAAAGGAGGGGAAAACCGAAGTAAACGGGTCGACAGTTGAGTGTCACACAAGTGATGTTTTCACATTATAGCTTTTTATTTCAAAACTTGATTTCAAGATTATAATTTTCCACTGCTCATTTGGCGAATACTTTATAAGCATCTACTAGAGGCGAGATTCCGCCATGTGTTAGTCACCTAAGTTCCACCTACTATGTGGTAGACTGTCAAGATTCAGGAGTCAACCTGAAATAGAGCTGAAACCCCCAGTCTTTGTGGAGCTTAGATTTAGGAAGAAAGCACACACCCAAGAAAGGAATAAATTCTATAGTATGATAACAGCATGGAAAAAAGCAAAAGTAGAATGGAGGCAGGGGATTGGGAAAGCATTTTAAATGCAGTGATGTGGGTAGGCTTCACTGACGATCCCTGCCCTATCTCTCCACACTCCCTAACTTGGTCGAGAGCATCCCTGTCCACCCTGACACCCGAGTAAGAAGTCACAGGCTGCTAACGCCTTGAGACATGGTTCTTCTCTTTTGCATTCTCACTGCTACTGCCTTAAACCAGAGCATCCTTCTCCCTCATTCAGATTATTTAACAAACTCCTGCAGGCTCTTTGTCTCCATTCTCTCTCCACTATAAATTCTTCTTCACCCTTGATTAGAGTTTTCATTACGAATGACCATTATTTGTTCAAAAACATTTGCCCCCTCTGCACTGTCTGCAGATAGGCATCCTGACACTAAGTACAGCATTCGGTGCCACCCTCACCTTTGCATTCTGTCCACTGGCTAGCTATGGAGCATCGTTTTCTAGAACTCCTTCTCACATAGCATGTGACATAAACTCACCAGACTAATAAAGCTCTGAAGAAAGCACGAGTTTTCCTTCCTTTGGACGGAGTTCTGTAATACTCTGCTTATCATATCCATGTCCCATGACTCTGTTCCCCCCTTACCATATTTTCGGCTGTCCAAATCTCACATGTCTCTAAAGCCAGCTCAATTTCCCCTTTGTTGGCAAAGTCTCCAGCTTCCTCCCGGGCATTCCAAATTCTGTTTTCTGTTCTCCCATGGGGTTTTGTTTAATGCTTTTTATGGTGTCCAGGTGTGTACTTTCATTCTGAACAATTCTGCTTGTCATCATTACAGGCAGAAGACATTATAGATATTAGAATATAAGCTTCCTCAGGACAGGGAACTTCCCATTTCTCTTTGCCCCGTACTACCCTGCTTTATACCTGCCTTAATGCTTTCTGCAGAGAAGAGGCTTAGTAAGTTTTAAATTTATATTCATTTTCTTAAACTCTAGGGGAAAAGAGCTTCTTCTGGAGGTCAATGTATTAGCGGTCTCATTCACAGAATTAACATGATGGATAAGAGCATTTTTAACAAGCATCTTTTAATAATTGTAAATGCCAGATTTCATCAGAAGCCTAGAGCAAGTATTATCACTGTGAGACAAACTAAATGCTACATGTGTCAATATTTACACAAGCAGATTACAACAGTGTGGTCTCATCAGTTCAGCTATTGTGTCTTGTGAGCTTAACTAAATTTCAAACTCCATGAGGAACTGCATTTTCCCCTGAAGTTATTAAAGGGTAGATTTCTTTTAATTAAACTCATTTGCATGACTAAATTAGATTTAATTACTCTCATTCATTTCACTAATACCTTTCTTTGATTGGAGAAGGAGAACTTTTATAATTGATTAAAATAAGATGCTCTGGTCTTCTCTGTTGATCCTGGAGAATAGTTCTCATTTATGCTTATAAATGACCAGGGGAGCAGAAATTTCTCTGACCCAGCTCCACCACACACACTCACCGTGAGCCTGGGATGGACACACAATCCTCTGCTCCTCAGTTTCTCTATCAAATAAGCTCTGTAACATCAATGACGATAACAGCTGTTTTGGCCTTCCTTGCAAAGATAAATGATGTTTTTGATGTGAAAGTGCTTGACACATTCACAGAAATTCTGACCTACAATTTTTATCAAAATTATTTATACCAGAAATTAAAGTTTTTCCTCTAAATGTTGCCTGATAATGAAACTCCTCATTGCCTTCTGGGTAGTAGTCGTTGATTTCTCCATTTCAGATTATGAAAATTTACTATCACGTGTACTCCTTTACTCACGCCTGCATGTATTCATTCAACACAAATTTGTTTTCATACGATGTTTCAGACATTGTGATTGCCTTTGGATGGAATTCAACAAACCCTCAAGAAGGCCAGTAACTCTAATATAACGTATTTCTCCTTCAGGAGTTGAGTCACAAGGCAGACAATACATAAACAAAGACATTTCAATAAACCCAATAATAGAATCACGTACAAAGTTCACCGTTGTAAGGGAAGAGTAAGACTTGAGTGTACCTAAAATAGATCTTGTGGGAGAAGTTAAAAAAGATGGGAAAGGAAGGTTATTCTAGGACAAAGGAATTCTGTGTTCAAAGACACTCAAACAAGAATAGAATGACACATTTGGAAAACCCGAGCTTCATCTGGCTTAAGCTTTTTTGGCTTTGAACGTAGAGAGTGAAGGAGTTTGGAGAAGAACTCATCCTATGGATGAGTTGGCTTAACGCATATCAGCAAAATGACTATACTTACATATTAGAAAGACGGTGAGGTAGCAACATGGAAAACAGATTCAAGGGAGGTAAGTCCAGATAGAAGACTCTTTAGTTTAAAGATAATATGGGCCCAAACTAATGTAGTAGCAATACATTTGGGGAAAAGAAGTATAACATATTTGTCGGTATTTCTAAGACAGACCTGAAAAAAAAAATTGGGGGGTTGAAGTTGAAAGAATTCTGAGGTTTTAAGTTGGTCATGTGATTTTGAAATATCTGTATTCATTCACAAAGATAAATATATTGGTCTGTATTTTAGAATGAGGATACAGAAAGTTATAGATTTGGGACTTGTAACAGAGGTGTTTTTGTTTTGTTTTTGTGTAAGTCGGCACTTCACTTCCTTTTGTGAACATATCCTCAACCCAGGTTACTGATGCTGGTTCGGCCATCAATCCAGGGGCTTTGCTTCTCCTTTCCGGGTTTAGGGTACATGTCTTAAACCAAGTCAGTCAGGAACAAAACTATGCACTGGTGAGGATACTGGGAGAGAGCAGGTCACATTCTTCTCAGTGGAACCGCTAACTATAAGAATAAGTAAGCCCAAAGTAACTGATGGCCATTTTGTTTCCATATAGGTAAGTCTGCAAATGCAGCCAATATGGAAGAAAAAAAGCTAACAAATTGAGAAAGTCAGAGGTCTGCTGATATTTCTAAACCACTGGACCAAGCCAGACCTTTAGTTAACCTTCTCCTGAATGTTTTGGTCATGTGAACCAGTACATTTTGGGTTTTATGCCTTATGCTTGTTTATATTATATTTCTGTGATTTGTTCCCCCAAAAAGTCTAATTCAAGGATTTTCACCAAGTTAGAGTAGTAATTCACATTGTGAGAAATAGCACCATAGCTCAGATCAGAACCTAGTAACTGAAAGTGAAAAAGACCTAGTATGGATCATCAAGAGGAGCATGGGCATTACAAGGGAGTTGGGGGGAAGGATTCCATAAAGAAACCCAGAAAAGATCAACTACAAGGCCCAGAAGAGAGCAGCATGACAGAAACCAAGGAAAGAAAGAGAATATCAAGAACAATGGAATGGAGAGAGGTGAGGTCCCATTAAATAGTCCGTCTGGTGTAGCAATCAGAAGGGCTTAGATGAGGTGAGCGGGAATCGCTTCAGCGGACTGGTGGCCCTGAGACAGATCGAGGAGGTGTGAGAAAGTAAGGTCAGTGAACTGGATTTATCTTTCTTTTTTTTTTTTTTTTTAAAGATTTTACTTTTTTATTTGACAGATGGAGATCACAAGTAGGCAGAGAGGCAGGCAGAAATTGAGAGGGAGAAGCAGGCTCCCCGCTGAGCAGAGAGCCCGATGCGGGGCTCGATCCCAGGACTCTGGGATCATGACCTGAGCCGAAGGCAGAGGCTTTAACCCACTGAGCCACCCAGGTGCCCCTGGATTTATCTTTCAAGAAGAGGATCTGTAAAAGGAAGTGGGAAATTGGACTACCTAGATAGGAATACAAGCCAGAAATAGGGTTTCTTTTTGAGTTGGGAGAGATGGCACCTGTATATATGTCAAGAGAAAGCACCATTTTCTCCTGTCCTTTATTGTTTAAATATGGTACTTTTACTGTGATAGGAGATGTGTAGAGATTGAACTGACATAAACGTCAGGTGGATAAGAACTGTGGATCAGCACGAATCAGAGGTCTGCTGGTCCCTTTCATTTACTTATAAAAGTCCTAGAGGATTTCATATTTTGATGCTTCATTTTTCTTTCATGCTAAAAAGTAGAATTGTTGTTTTTCACCAAAACAGGCACACTAAGACGTGCCAAGGCACACTTTGTTCGCACAAGTGAGAGCTAATGGCTGGCTCATTCCCATATTTTTAAAACAATACATTTTATTTGGAAAACTTTGCTTTATTTATTACTGAACAGAGCCGTATTTCCAACAGACAATTGTCGTGATCCATTTTAAAATATCTGTGTTAGCTGGAGTTGAAATAATTTTATTTACTTCAATAAACTAAGCTCAAAGCTTTGCGTTAGTTGGTGACAGTTCTACTGATTAGCTGTCATCTTTTTTAACCCTTTTATTACAATAGCAAGGAACATCTACCGAGCAACTTAGGATATGAATTTACTTGTCAGTTTCCTCTTTTCGTCTTTAAGAAAATAACCGCAAGTATGGAAAAGAAAATTTTAAAGGGAAAGACAGCATTGCTTCTTAAGTAAGGCAAAAGTTTTTATTAAGTGGTTTATTACTTATTGAAAAGGAGAAACCTTAATTTCCTGAACAAAATAATATTCTAATAGTCTCTTCTGGGTCTTCTAGCCTGTAAACAAAATCTTGGGTAGGATAAGCTAAAAGAACTCATAATAGATTTTAGGAGCTTGAAAAGTCCGTCTGCACTCCGGCTGCCCTTGGACACCTGATTAGAAGGCACGTGGAGGTGAGCACCTTTCCTTCCAGCCTGCATTTGTGTATTTGGCTTGGGTTTCCACAGTCACAAAAGAGAATGTGTCATGAAAAGAAATGGAAACAAACAAATCACAATACCAAAAGGAAGAAAAAAATCCCCAAACCACACTTTCACAGTCCTCTATTTATACTAGCACATTCTGGGAAAATCACTCAAAAACCTGTTACTAATCATTTAAACCTTAGGCTGTCGACATTTTTCTGCTTTGCTAGCCAAATAGTCATGTGCGGCAGCCAGAGGGTTAAAGAGCCAGATTTCCCGTCCCATACTGTAGCTTTGTGTGAGCAATATGGAGGACCTCATCATCGCCACAGAGGCTCCTGTTGAACATGAAGGGGTCTGTCCAGGCAAAAATATGCGCAGCCTTCTGGGCCAGATTTGCTCCGGAAGGGCTTCTAAGTTGGCTGGGCAGTGGACTAGGCTGTCCAGACCTGCTGCTCCACAAGGCCAAGATTCTCCCTCTGTGTGTCTCGTTCTCCAGCCAGCAGACCACACAAAGCCTGCCTCGCCTGGGTCCAGACACCCTCTAGCACTATGAGAGAGTCTTTGTGTCGCTTTAGGAAATATAATATTAAGTCTAATGTGAATGCAATTATTTGGATTTTGGTAGGCCAAAACCAGAACGACTTCAATTTTCACATAGATACAAAGAAAAATGAAACACAATACAGAACTAACGGGTTTCTAGGATTTGGACTGTAGAAGACAACAGAATTTTCTTTCTTGATTAAAAAAAAGGAGCGGCACCTGGGTGGCTCAGTGCATTAAGCCTCTGCCTTTGGCTGGTGTCATGATCTCAGGGTCCTGGGATCGAGCCCCGCAGAGACCCACATCCCCTCATCAGGCTCTCTGCTCGCAGGAAGTCTGCTTCCCCCTCTCTCTGTGCCTGCCTACTTTTGATCTCTTTCTCTCTTCTCTCTCTCTGTCAAATAAATAAATAGAAAATCTTTAAAAAATTTTTAAAAATTTTTTTAAATTTTAAAAAGGAGAGTCAGTCAAGTATACAACAAATTATGTCTCCAGTGGCCTAGGTGCATTGCTTTAATTGTTTTATTTTCATGGAAGATTTTTGATATGCTGGTTATATAGACTGTATTCAATTTCTTTAGTAAATATGGGGGGGGGGCATTCCATGCAAAGGGAAAGAGAAAATCATCCTCTGAAGATCCTCATCAACATCATTATTGCACTTTGTGACCTAGAGTGCAGAATTCTTAATTTTAGTTTTCTCCGTCTCTGTTCCTTTGGCTCCTTCTCCTCCATGCTTGATTAACAAAATGAGGACAAAAATCTTGAAAGTTGGCAATATGTTATGGACAATTATCAGTATTTTTCACTTCATAAAAAAAAATAAAGCTTCAATTCAACTTGACAGGAAATCTGCCCACACTATCCCTTCTATGAAGTTCCCTAGTGAGAGTCAAGCCTTCGAAAATCTGGTCTCTGATAGAATAAAAGGTGACGGAAACCTAAAAACAAGCAAGAGAAGGCTCAAGGTTTCACACAGCCTGTGGCTGGGGACAGTCCTCATCGATACCTACTGGTTCTGTCGTCGTGACCAGAAGCTGGAAGGCAGGCTTTGCAGGTAAAACCATAACCAGGGATTTGTCCTCGACGTCTGAGCATCGGATCCTGCGCGTTCGGAAATCTGACTGAACCAGATCCGGATGTGTTCCCTGCGGGGTCCTGCCATCATAGTCAACGCTCAGGGATCGAGTGGAGATGGAGCTTGACCCTGGATTAACATAAGCCACTGCGGGTCCTTCGAGTCAGACTCAAAACCTTAGATTCCATCATGCCCTTAATTATCAAATGTGCTTCCTGTGAAGAAAGGAGGACTGTTTAAAATGTTTGATAATCTGACAAGGCCATAAGGCTTAATGGAATCGATGATTACACACAGATGGACGATTAACTCTCGAGGTTTAACGTTAAAAAAAAATGTAGCTATGCTGGATCGCTACTTAATGGAATTACACTGCCCATATGGAAAAGAACTATACCCTAAATATACCCAGAATGATGGAACAGGTGGCAGAATCTGGGCAAGACTGCTTGGAATGCACAAAAGCATTCTGAACTTGTAACTGCCAGAAAAGATTTTTGGAGGAAAAAAAAAAAAAAAGGAAAGGAATCTTAGAAACTGTGTTAACTTTTCTACATTTTTGAAATATGAATTGCAAAAATGATTAGAAAACTGAACCCCAAAGTATGCTTTTTCTGGCAGGTGCTTTTGTCACACGCTCTTCCAGAAACCTGCAATCTATGTCTATTTGTGCCTGAGGTACAGCTCGGTGTACTGGTTATACTTAGCTCTGACATAAATTTGGTAAGGGCAGACATCATATCTGCCTTGGTAAAAGCTATATCCCCCAAAGTTATAATTGGAAGAATGGGGTTAAAATTATTAGTGAAAGTGAGGATTGGGTATTATTTCTGCATTTTTATATTCTTAATAGTGACTTGTGTCCCCACTTCATGGATTAACCAGAGCTGCATATGTGAAAATGATGACGGTGAATGCTAGTGAGCATTGACACGTACGTAATCAAGTGGTAGGTTGTATAGTCCCAACTAAGAAACTCGTTCTGATCGGAGGTAATTTATTTGTGATTTTTTGCTCTAACTCAGCAGAGGTTTTATTTTAAATATTAATAACCTTTCAAATACCAGAAGACTGTCTTCTGGGCACGGAGGGTATGGGGATAGAATTTGGAAGGTCTAAGTAATGATCAACTTAAAAGGTATCACTGAGCATTGACTATGTGCCAAGAATGAAGTGCTTTATTTACATAATTCAGTTTAATTTTTAATATGACCCTTTGAGTTAATTTCCACTTTACAGATGAGGAACATGACTGAGGGCATTCAGTAAGCTTTCCAAGTTCACAAAACTAGCGGATAGAGTTGGGATTTAAAAAGTGATTGGTCTTGTCAGGGTTCTTTCACACATAACCTTTTTGGTCCATGTCTTTGAACACGATGATCTCTCCCTGTTTCTGTCTCCCTTCTCTTGATTTGCACTTGTCTGAGCATTGTTGGGCTTCTCTCTGAACCTGATGCCTTCTGGAAGCCTTAAGGATCCATCCTGTTTGCCAGGGCTCTATTAGGACCTTCAGAAAAGCATGTGAATATGCAAGAGACCAAGGAAGGAGTGCTCCCAATCAGAGAATAGTTAATTAAAAAACGAATACTACATAAGAAGGGTGTGAAACAGCTCCACAGCCTCGTTTCTCCCCCATAGAGCTTGATTTTTTCTTTTCTTTTGAAATAGTAAATATGAGGGGTGCCTGGGTGGCTCAGTTGGTTAAGCATCTGCCTTTGGCTCAGGTCATGATACTGAGGTCCTGGGGTCCAGCCCCATACTGGGCTCCCTGATCAGTGGGTAGCTTGCTTCTTCCTCTCCCTCTGCTGCTCCCCCTGGTTGTACTCTTTCTCTCTGTCAAATAAAGAAATAAAATCTTAAAAAAAAAAAAAAAGAAATAGTACATATGAAATTCTTCAAAACAATTTTTTGGTGCCTCCATTTTGTTGATACTTTCAGCACATGCTTGTTATGCCCACTGAGAAATTCAGTAAAACTTTATCCTTAGGTTCCCTGAACGATTCTGAAAAATAATGAGCGAATTACCTTAGTTAAATCAATAAATGCATTTTATGAAATTTTAATGACTAAAACTTTCAGGTCTCTATTATGAATCTAGCATAAAAATGGGACATGCTTAGGTGTCTACACTAAAAATAATCTTGGTATGATCACCTAGACCAGTTGGTTACTGATGTATAGATACAGTTCCATCTAGAAGTACTTTTCTAGAGCATTCTCTTTAGCTTTCCATACACAGTATCTTCATATGTTTAGCATATGCATATTATGAAAATAATTTTTTCAGACTCTGTTCCCTACCCAGAGAAATTTTACCACTGATGAGAGACAAGACAAAACAGAGGAAGGATTTCTAGCCCAGTGAGGAGACCTTTCATTTTTTAACAGTTTATTTTCTGCTACTTAGCTATAAACCTGTTCTTTTAAATATTGGGCCTCCGGTTCTCATTTAAGATACTTATACTAATTGTATGGTAAGAATTCTAAACAATTTAAAAAATGAAATACGTAAAATTGCTTGAAAAGGTAAGATAAGCACATGAGCCAGTGAGGCCTGGGGTTACGTCTCTCCTTCACAGTATCCTATGGACAGGTGACCCACTGGCCTCTCTTAAGTGACCACTGAGGACGATTCTTGCCCAAACAGATGTAAAGTCCTCAAGGGCTGAGTATATTTGAGTGAGGCCTCAAAGAATGTCAGCTTTGGTAAGAGAGGCTTCAAAACACAATTGAATAGGAAGTGCAAGTAATTTAGGTAGAACTTCTTTTCTGATTGCACTATTAGCATAGTAGCCTTTGTTATTATGGAGATGTTTTCTTTCAAAGGAATCCAGACTCTTCTTTATTGATATGACCTTCAGACATTCCGTGCCTATGTAGAATTCTTAAAATGATTAAATATCAATTACAGTCTTATTTTTTTTAATTATTATAGCTTCTAGCTCAATATGAGGTACTTCTTGCATTCCCTGACAGAGAGTCTACGGCTCTAATGATGTGAAGTGAGGGAAATATGTCAAAGGAGACTAGTGTTGAATAATGAATTATAATCCTTTTAACAGTTGGTAGTTGTACTTTTAGCAAGTCTAGAATCACTGATTTCCTTAAAATACTTTCTATTTAATCAAACTGGACATACTTTATAAAACATCCTGTTAGTGATTTTTAAATGGCAAATCATTTTTTTTTATTTTTTGGATACAGTATACTTTTGCCCAATACTCAATCTGGTGATTGCGGTGGAATCTTAAAAACTGATCCCAACGAAGAGTGACTGCTCCAAGGGGGGAGATTAAGTAAGATAACTATCATTTCATGCTGTTTTTAATGAAAACCTAACTCCTAAGGAAAAATCTTAAGGCAGCCTGTGAGATAAAAGTCCTCTCAGGATTCGTGCCAAGGGTAAATGGGGTGGTAGAGACATTACAGTTGCCTAGACTAGGACAAAGGAAATAATGTATATTCCTTTGGGAACTGATAGCAGGATTTTATTTGTTTATTTATTTATTTATTTATTTATTTTCAGGATCTCTATTTAAAGACACTGTCTTCACCCCAAGAACTCCAACATGTTTTGTTATGTCGATCACGTTTGTTGGTTCTATAAAATTAATCATAGTCCTAGAGA
Organism: Martes martes; assembly: GCF_963455335.1. Taxonomy (NCBI): domain Eukaryota; kingdom Metazoa; phylum Chordata; class Mammalia; order Carnivora; family Mustelidae; genus Martes; species Martes martes. Next base: position 202,666,812 of record NC_137889.1, on the reverse strand, counting down.
TGGCCCAGGACACTTACTTCTTGATCAGTCCAACTGTCTTAACCTTCTTCCTCCAAAGACCAGATACAGAGAAAGACTGGTGATGTTGTCTATTAGATGGACTTCAAAACCCGGAAAGTAGAAGTGGTTGTTTCCCGGTTTTATACCATCAAACAAGATGGGGAAGAGGGTCTGGAGAATATACATAAAATTAGTCAAGGAACAAATGATCGGGTAGAACGAACATTAAGTCCCGGTTCCCTAGTATCTGTACAATAGTTTCATACTACCAGACATGGCTTTCTTATCAGAGCAGAGGGAAGAGTATTTGTACCATCCTGGCCACTCAGCGCTCAACCCCACAATTTAGGAACATGCACTATGGAGAAGATGTAGGTGGGGAAAAAGTCAAGAGCTTGAATGTGTTAGCAACTACTGCTTTTGAACCAATTTTCTTGTCAGTCTAAATGCATAGCCTTCAAAACCTGAGGGTGAGATGAATACAGATGTGGATAATTCCTATGCAGAACAATACTTCCCTGACAGACAGTATGACTGCTTCAAACCACATGCCACGAATGAAGCTGAACCCTTAGAGCATTTTCCTGACTCAACAACGAAGGTCAACCAAACACAACAGTCATGAATAGGTAGGAAGCAACCATAAATGTCAGTAGTTGCTCTCACCCCGCCTTGGTATAAATGTTGCCTGACTCTAGGTAATTCCTGCCTTCTCCCATTCCCAGCCTCCACTGTCTTCCCTTCACTCCAACTACACCACTCCAACTAAGCATTATTCATCTCTTCCTGCTATGGTTCTAAAGCTCCTCGAAATAGTTTCTGAATTTTCATATTTATAGATGTATGTTATGCGTATAAGTATATAGTCCCATTGTGCACATACCAACGTTAAACACATACAATCATGTGATACGGAAAAAAGAGAAAAAAGAGTATCTCAAGTCATGATAAGCAACCTTCCCAAAACAAAACTGTGTATGCCAGATCCAGGGAACACAGCATAATGAAACGTTCCCAATTTCAGCTTCCTTTGAAAATCAGCAGTCTGGGGCTGAAGACGAACACTGTTTCTAATCAGAAATCTTCAAGATGGTTTTTGTTCAGGTCTGCTTAGCCCTTTTTCTGTAGATGATTCCATAATTGTTTTAGATTGCATGAAAGTCAGAGTCTATGAAACCTCTTTAGGTAGGACTTTTCTTCAATCATTAATACATATAAAATGCCATCATATTTTAATTTCAAAATCTGGATTTTCCTCATCATGTGGTTCTAGTGGATCTGGTGTTTCACATTTACCTGCCTGAGTCATATGGGCACTATCATTTATTTAATAATCTGAGTGATTTTTTTCTAGAACCATGGGGGGGTACCTGGAGTCCACTGATATAGACAAGCAAAGACTGTGAGTCCTATCACTTTTCTAGAGGCTACTTGTGAGCCTGTTAAAGATTTTATACATTAAGAATATTCTTTTTGTTTTGTTTTGTTTTTACCATTGTCAGAATTCTTTATTAGTCTCATAGCTTCTGGGAATAACTTACGTAAAACTCAGCACAAAACTCTTGTACAACTTCTCCTTCTGCCTCTATTGCCCATCATCACACATCCTGTTGGTGTCCCAGACCCAACATGTCACAGGGAAATATGCTGTTATAAGAAAAATATTATGCAGTGTCAGGTCAATAACATGTCACTTGCGTGTTGCTACATACTTATATTTGAAAACAGAATAGGATGGTTATTCCAAGGCCCATGATATGTCCAAAAGCAAGAAAGAATAAGGTCTTTACAGATACTTTCAAAATCTTAATCCAAGCTTAAATGTACTACTTGAGACTGGTTCATTTTATTTTTTAACTGAAAGTTATTCTGGGGTTTATTATTTCTTATTTTTTGGCCTCTTTTTCTTAGACCATTTATTTGGAGATTTTTTAAAAAAATATTTTTCCTTTGCCAGTTATTGATTATCAGATTGTAGCCCTCAGCTTGTGACTGCAAGAACAGATGTCTCCTAGTTGGAGTGAGACCATAAAATTCCTTTTGAATGAATGTAAGGAAGATATAGCATGCACTGAGTAGATCAAAAATTGTGTGCCTCCTGGACAGGTGAAGACATCTACTCAGGATACAACCTAAACCAGAGTTAGATCTTGTATTTTACTTTAAACCACTCAATGACCAGTTTAGAAATCAAGGGAACACATATGGATCTTTGACAATTTCATCCATGCAGTTTCTCCAGAAATTTTAATTCACTCATGTTAGAAAATAACACTGTAGGTAAAGCTCTGCTCTTCAATGTCCCTTTAATAATTGCTATCCCACAAGTATTTACTAGGAAAACTAAAACCATCACTTCAAATCTCACTTATTATGCATTTTCACATAGCTCACCTTCTGATGTCGAGAGTATATTTAGGTCTGTCTAGGCCCAATGCTCTTCAATATTTATTTATGTATTTAACACTTACTGAGAATGTTTTTTATGACATAGGAACATGGTGTCTACCTTGCATACTGAGGATGCTATATAGAGAAACAGATATAAATATAGATTGGGAGATAGATTTATAAAAAGAAGTACAGAAATGAATTTATAAAAATAAATATGGTACAGTGATGATGCAGCATGGATATTAGGAGAATAGAGAGCTCATTTAATTAACGTTTACTCATTTATGTATTTTTAAAAGATGTTATTTATTTATTTATTTATTTGAGAGAGAGAGAGAGTGGCCCCCCCTCTGTCAGCTGTCAGGGGGGCAGCTGACAGAGGGAGAAGCAGGCTTCCCGCACAGCAAGGAGCCCAGTACAGGACTTGATCCCAGGCCCCTGGGATCAGGACCTGAGCGGAAGGCAGATGCTTAACTGAATGAGCCACCCAGGCATCCTGAGAGGTCGTTTTAAATGTGTTTTATTTTAATACACTTATCTTGTTATTTAACAACTATTTATTTGTAAGCCTGGCAAATAAAGTTGTCATAATTCGCAAATATCATGGAAACTTCAAAACAGGAATTATTCCTAGATTCTGTTCAATAGTTGAAAATATTTATTAGAATGAATGCCAATTAATCTCCTATGTAACAGCTCCATTTTAAGAAACTTGGAAAAAAATTTCTACCAACCAAATTCTAAAAAAGATTTAATAATTCATTTTATTCATCTTGAAGCAACGTGTCCAGTTTTAACCTTTTTTGTACTGTATTTTTATTCTCTAATTCCAGATCATTTCTATAATCTCTTTCTCCAAATATGACTTTTCCTCTATTTTTTTTCTGAAAATGACTGTATTTTCTTATGAACATAGCAAAAGCTAATACAAGTTCTCTACTGTTAAATTAAAAGGTTCAAATTTCCAGACTTGCCCATGGAATTCCCCAGTGTTGCTGTCTGTATTGTTCCAGCATAAGTCAGTGACAAAACATTAAAAATGACCAATCCCAGAGTGCTTGGGTGGCTCAGTTGGGTAAGTGGATGCCTTCAGCTCAGGTCATGATCCCAGGCAGGACTGAGCCCCTACCTGGGGCTCCCTGCTCAACAGAGAGTCTGCTTTTCTCTCTACCCTTCACCCCTATCTGTAATCTCTCTCTCTCTCAAATAAATAAATGAATTCTTTAAAAAAAAAAAAAAAAAGAAGATCAATTCCAGAACATAGTGCAAAGGGAAGGGAAAACGAGGTCGACCCGCTCTTACCATTAGTGATGAAATCTCTGTGCTAAAACTTTCTAGAGTTTGCTATCTCTAATCCATCAGAAATCTTATTATCCAATACTATGTCTGATAATTCCCACCTTTTTTAATTACTTAGTGAAGTTCCTACAGCCACTTCAGAATGAATATCTAACAGGCTATTAACAGTTTCATTCTGAACCCACCAAATACTTTCATGTCCTGTCACAATTCCATCAGCCACTCACTCACTAAAAATGCAAATTTTAAATGGTTTGCAAGAAAAATATGCGATCCATTTTTTGTGTGTCAGAGAGTCCAACCAACAAGGTGCTGAAAGACAAGAAAAATGGGAAAAAAAGAGAGAAAGAGAAACTCACTTTTAAATTCGACGTAACGTTTTCTTGAGCCACTACTAGATTCAATATTCTGTAAAAAACACGAAGGTGTGTAAGACAGACCTAACTCTCAAAGGTGGAGAAGGCTTCGAAAGTATTAGAAAGTCACCTGGGATGTGTTTTTAAGAGGAATGCATAAACAAAACCTTAGAGGCTTTGGGTGAAGGGAGATGGGACGGCTGATGGGTTTAGGAGAGAAAGACAAGGAAATCTTCTGGACTTCGAAGACACTTGGGTTTGGTCTTCAGGGGAAGATGGTGGATGGAGGAAATTTCAGGCAGCAGGAATGAAATGAACAGTTTCAGTAGAAAAGTGCAAACGCCTAATAAATATTTACTTAATGAAATGGTCCTAGCGACAGTCAAATCTTTTCATATTTTAATTTTTTTTTTTTTTTTTTTTTTGGCAATGGGTTGGATTTCCCCACTTTAAAGTCTCCTGAACTTTGTGAGTGTTGAGCGTATTTTGTCACCTCTTTGTAAGTGATTTCGGCGGTGGAAGGAGATGTTTCCATATCCCTCCATCTGCTAATCAAGGATCATCTTGAAATGGAGTGTAAAGAAAAAGAAAAAGAAGAGAGACCATGAAGCTGTTACATCTTGAAGTGCATTAAAATATAAAAACAAAAAATAAGAGCACACTCCAAATGACTCACTTGTTTTTCAGTATTTCACAACTCAGTGACAATAACTGGCAGTATAGTGATTTCACAGTGTCATCCTGGTGGAACATAGGGTTCCCATAAGAATGCATTTCCAGCTCCTGCAACATCACCATTACAATCACTTAGTTGTTTCTGATTAATTAGGACCCCGTTTCTTCCTTCTTGGCATTGCGTTTTTCCTCCTGTTCAGTCTATCTGGACAGGCTAGATCTGCGTGGGCGTGCACCAGTTTGTGAGAGTCTGGATCAGAACTCAGTGGCTTTGCAACAGTGATAAACCTCACTTCTGGTAACTGTGAATTTGTGTTCCAAAGTGCCACAAACCACACGGTAAGATGCCACAAAAAGGAGCAGTAACTAGGTCGGGGTTTTGGCAGTCTCTACGAGGCAGTAGCTCCAATGTTGGCTTGCCAGTGATTAAATAGAGCTGAGAAACATTTTTTCCTTATCTTTCTTTAGCAAAACAAAAAAGCTCAGATTAACTGAGGCAGATTTCACTCCCTGGAAAAGAGGAGCTTAACTGTCAACTACCTAAAGTCCCATTATTTGTGTCCCATAAGAATAGAATTTGAAAAAGGATGCACGCCATAGGTGTAGCCAACGTGTGTGTGTGTGTGTGTGTGTGTGTGTGTGTGTGTGTTTTGGGAGAATGGTTTCTGTTGGAATAGGGTGGAGGTGAGAATTGTCTTTCACCTCTCCACAGTCCTGTCATAGTGCATGGTTGGCTGTCGACAGTCTCCAGAAAGATGCCATTTCCTAGTATATTTCATTTAATCATCTATAGGTAATCAGTAATATATGTGCTATTTTGGGAAAACAAAACAATATGCTAGGCTGCCTAGAGAGACCAAGCCTTTTCTGGGCAGAAGTTACTCCCTCTTGGGAGCATGATTAGAAGTTCAGCTTAGCATGCACCAAGTGTAAATGACCTTGCTGTTCAAATTTGCCCTGGGCAAAGACATACCCAGTTCTCTGGGTCTGAATATACTCTTTCCAATGAGTTCATGATTCACAATGATTACACAATGAATATGTAAGAAGGCAAAAAGCTAAGCAAACCTAAGAGTAGACATTTGGGAGAAAGCATTAAGGAAGCTAATTGACATGCTTTGTAAAATGCTGGAATTATTACCTTTCTGGGTGTTTAGAAAAGAAGTTATCTTAAAATATAACACTTCTTTCTCTCTTCATCCTAGTAAATCCAATTGACAGGATTTAGCACTGGAAAGGAGCCCAGAAGGTTTGAAATTGTGTAAGAAAAAAAGTGTATTTTTAGAATTATGGTAACAGCTGCTAAGAAATGTATTTCTATTTTGTAGTTAGTGTAAGCTGCCTAACATAAATGTGTGGTAGAGAAAGATAACATAGATAAGGCAAGTGGAGAGAATTATAGCAAAGTGAACACTATCTTTGGTTGTTGTTGAAAGAAAAATTGAGTAGTAAAGATGGCATTTTATCAAAATAAAACTATAAATTGTATATCTAAAAGCTAAAATTAGATAGCTAGTCTCTCTCTCAGGCTCCATCACCCACCCCCCACCCCCTCTCCTAGCCTCTCTCTATTTCTTATCTTTAAAAAAAAATCTTTTTCTAATGGAATTTCAGTCACGTTAACATAATAGATATTACTAAAAGTCACATTCCAATGTCTCCAGATATGCCACCACCTGTCATATAATCCACTATCAAATTTTCACATTAAAAAATAATTTAAAGTTTTCTACATACAGCTCTGATTGATTTAATAATTGAATTATTTTGCAAATGACTAAATGAGTTAACTACTGTTTATTTCTTTCTGATGCAATTTTCTTGTCTCAGGTTTATTTTTAAAGGATATAGTAAAAATAAGAAGAAACATGTATGCATGGCAATCCTTTCACATATTAAAAGGGGTAAAATATTCTAGATTTTGTCTTGCCTGTGATTATATTTGTCAAAAAATAATGCCATCAGGTATTTGGGAAATGATTTTCTCTTTCAAATGTCGTATTTGTGGTATGTTTCTAAACCTTGGTCTTGTTTTACCCAGGGAATTGGTGGCAGGGGCCACTTGTCCCAATAAAAGCATACAGGCTGTTTTACTTTGGGGACGTTTCCATTTGATCTCTACTGAACAGCCTGGGGTTGGTTTCAAATTGAGATACTACACACATATTAAGCAATGTAGGGTCTACTATAGAAACCTGATGTATTGTTTCATCAATTATATTAATGAAAGATTGTTGCTAGGGTTAATAACAATTACTAATGAATAGTCAGGAAGGTCAATGTTTTAGAAAGTTCAAAAAATCTCAAAAATGCTCTTAATAATTAATTATTCCTTAGTGTAGAATAACACAGTAAATCCTTAACTTTGGTTTCCTAGATTTTCTTGGAAATGTTCTCTAGTTTTCTCTACAGTTGACACACACATAAAAGTCAGCACGCCATATTTCTCTCATTCATATCCTAGAAGATAGAACTCATCTCCATTATCAACCATACCTCCTTCTATTCCCTTCCCAGACAGCTCACATTCAAGTGTTTATTCTCACTTGCTTTCTCTCCCACTGTCCTTCTGGGTAACTTGCTGTTTCTCTTTCCTCTCTTAAATCCCTTCTCTTCACTGTCACGCACGCCAGAGATCTGGGAGAGCATTTCTCAGAGGATCCAAAAAGGCGTTTGCAATCTGTTTAATACACAGCCCATCTCTGACTCCCACGACACAATCCACCCCAGATTTTACAATGTCATCTTTCTCGCCTATTGGCAATAAGAAAAAAAGTAATTTAAAATAGTGTTGTTCATATAGGACCATAAAATAGGCCCTGGAACCATTTTAGAAGGAAATATTGTGCTCAGTCTAGTACCTTGGGAAAAGATGAATATGAGAAATCTTTCCAGTCTTTTAGAGCTGGGACCACGTCTGATTCTTTGTATCAGCCGTGTCTACCACAGCAACTAACGCAGCAGGGGATAGTCAGGTGTCTGTTGCCCCAAATTTAATGTAATTATTTTCATTTCAAGTCTGAAATATAAACTGAACATCTTATGAGTCTAATTTTCCCAGTCAGTACTGTTTACTGAATTCTAAAGCACTTCTTCCCCCAGTGAGTTATATTCTCCCATGGAGACCAAAAACATAGGATAAGAGGTGGTCAACTAATGGTCCTTCGGCTAATAATCAAAATAATACCCATCAGATATTGAGTACTTCTATGTGTCAGGAACTGTTTCAAGTGCTTTACGTATTTACTTAATTTAATCCCTAAAACAAACATATAAGGCATATACTATTATTATCCATTTCACAAATAAGGAAATTCGGGCACAGAAAAGATAAGTAAATTGCTTAAGTTTATACAGTTAGTAAACAATGAGGTGGCATGGGAATCATGAAATCCACAATGACAGTGGACAAGTTTAAAACTAGTTTCAGGTTATATGACAAATTATATTTCCACATCTGATAGTAACATGTGCTTATAACCTCAAAAATGTCACTGAACTTATTTATTTAAACTTTCTTGTTAGGTACTGTTCTGACTGCTGTAATTTTCACAAGGGAAATATAAGCCACTTGTCACATAAGGATCTCTGGAATATTCACAAATAAGTAAAACATGTGCACGTAAAAACTATGTATTTCCAGAGATAGACTCCAGAGATAGACTTAATGAATGGGATGGAGAGAAGATAATAGGAAAAGAATATTCATCCTGGTGAAAAGCTGTGAAAATAAAGTCTGGTTGGGAAATCAGACTTATCTGAAAAGAGCAGATTGAAAAAAATGGCCACAATTTTTCTCCGCTCTGAATCTGAGCCTCTTGCAAAATAAGTGCCACTTCCTCCAGCAAGAGGACTATTTCTCCATTACTTAAATCTGAGCTGTCCTTTTAACTTGGTTTGTTCAATAGAATGTAGTAGAAATGACGTGTCAGTTCCAAGCTTAGATTTCAAGGGGCCATGGTTTCACTCTGGCCTTTTGACTCTGACAACTGCCATGTGAGCGAGTTCTGGGGAGCCTGCTGGAAGATAAGAGAGATGTAGCTCAGTAGCCCTACTGCCTCACCCAACAACCAACCAGCCCCCCAAAGCAGAGCCACCTGGCTCGTTGTAGCTTAACATAGATGCATGGGCAAACCCAGTCAAGACCAAACAAGCCTGTCCGAGATCAACCACCTAACCTACAGACTTGTGAAAAATAAATTGTTACTGTTTTAAACATCTGAGTTTTTGAGTGGTTTGTTATACAGTAATAGACAACTGATATAACACATATTAGAATTACTTAGATATTAATAGTCCTGCTGTAATGTGAAAATGTGTTTTCTATTTTCCTGGGCTGCCATGATTTAATCCCACTCATGTTTAGCTATTAAAACTTTCCTAAAAAGCATCAAAATAAGAAAAAATTTGCTTATATGACAAATTTCATCTTTGTTGTCTATGGTAGTGGCATTGCCCATAATCATTTGTCATGCAATTTTATTTTCAAAGCTCAAAATTAATTACAAACATGAAACAAATCATGTTGTTAAGACATACATTAAAAACAAATTACAATCTCAAAATGGATAATTTACAGCTTGGAAAATTAATTGATTAAACCTAAAGTGCATAAAAATAATTGGAAAAACTGAGGAGTGAACAAACCAATGACAATATTATCCAACTAAATAAAAAAGAATGTATAATGAATAAAACCACAGCCAAAAAAATCAATAGTTGTAATTAAACCATGAGACCCTGAGTGGAGATAGGTTAAAATCCTGATTTGGGGAACATCACTAAATTACAAGGATGAGCAGATGACAGAAAAAAAATCAAATCCTGTCCCTTCAGCAAAGTCAAAGTGGAAACTACAATGTTGACATTAAAATCAGTTATACATTTAAACAATACAAGATATGTAATAGATATTAGACATTAAAGCAGCACTATAAATATACATGTAATTTAATATATACTCTATCTGTTGTCTCTTACTGACTATTCTATTCCTTTCAATGTTCTTTTAAACTGGCTTTTGTGAAAATATGTATCCATAGAATTTATTCAAGTTAATGTCTGTGATCCAGACATTAAAAGACAAATAAACCAAATAATAATATAACATTTTTATACTAAATAGAATTTTGTGTTAAGCCTTATCATTTCTCATGTTTTATGGTCAAAGAGTAAATTTCAAATAATTGTTTACCTGTTAAAGTTTTCTGTTGGCCAAATTTTGACTTTATTGATGCATTGTTACAAAAGTTCACACAGAGAAATTCAATACAAATAAAACATTTTAAGCATCCTAGTTTGTGTAACAAGTTATTTTCAAATTTTTGTCTAAATTTAATATTACAAAATTGAATTAGATTAGCACTAAAAGTTTCTATGGGCTTAATTCTTTTATTGCCAAAGAATTAAATACTTTGTTCCTTAGTCAGGGATTGGCAGCTTTTCAGAAGAATTGTGCCAGGAATTCATCCGTGAATTCTAGGTTATCCTAAAAACAGATCTGAGGCTGATCCAGGAAGCAAAAGTGATAAAATGAAATGGAGAAAGTGAGCAAGGAAGAGTAAAAGAGTCCATAAATTTATGCTAAATAGCTTTTTGCCATTGTTGGCAACCAAGACTCAATCCTCCAAGGGATATCATTAGAGGTTTTATAAAACATGGAATCAAAAAAAATTACCAAAAAATGGTCAAATCTTAAAGAATCCCTAGACCCTTAGTTCCTGTGGAAAAACCCAATGAACTCCAAGTCATCTGAAATAGTTACAAGAAAATAAAGAAGAAAATAAAGAATAAATAAAGGAGAAAGTAAAGTTCTGCTGGCTTACACAGCAGGACCATGTGTGTGGCCGCGGGGGGGGGGGGGGCGGAAGGGGGGGCAGGGTGGGAGATGACCTACACATTCTAATAAGCTATTTATTTGTGCATTTATCCATTCATTTTTTTTTCACATTTTCTAACTGTTGATTATGCTAGAGGACACTTATGCAAGTCTTTGGTGGTCAACTTAAACTTATTCCTGCATAATAGACCTATAAGCACTTCTTTTACACTCCACTGAGATGTGTACTAATGTGATTTCAGAATTTATTTATGCTATGATTCAGATGTTGTATTGAAAATAACTTTTTAGCTGTGAGTCCCCAGCAAGAACTCTGCTAGGAAGGCAATTCAGGAGAGGAAGGAAGTCTTGTCACAAGCAGTGTTGATGCAATTGGATATCCATTTGCAAAAATAAAAGAAAAAAACCCTTGAAACTGCATCTCATACCACACACAAATATCAACTAAAAACACATTATAGGCTTAAATGTAAAACTGCAAAAGATAAAAATTTGAGAAAACTTCAGTGAAAAACCTTTGTGCCAGGCAAACTTTTTTCATCACGATGCAAAAAGAAAAATCTATAAAAATTAAATTGATATTTTGGATCTCATCATAATTTAAAAAGCCTGCTCTTCAGAAGATAATTTTAGGAGAACAAAAGACAAGCCACAGACTGAAAGAGAATATTTGCAAAGCATTTATCTGAGACAGGACATGTATCCACACCACATAAAGAATTCTCTAAACTCAACAATAAGAGAACAACAACCCAATTTTTAAAAAATATGCAAAGGATTTAACAGCTACATTATTAAAGAAAATAGAAGGATGGCGAATAAGAGCATGGAAAGTTGCTCAACATGATTAATCGATAGGAAAATGCAAATTTGAGCAACATTAATTGAGTGGCTAGAATTAAAAAGACTCACCGTACAAATCTTGGAGAAGATAGAGAGGAACTAGAACTTTCGTACCCTGCTGATGGGAATGTAAAATGGTACAACTACTTTGGAAAACAGTATGTTGACTTCTTAAAAAGTTAAAAATATAACTACCATATTATCCAACATTGCCACCTCCCGATATCTTCCCAAGAGAACAGCAAGCACGCATCTACAGAAAGGTTTGTACATGAATGTTCACAGCAGTTTTATTTGTAAGAAATCACTCTAATATCCACTGACAGGCGAGCAGACGAATTCCTGGCACTTCTATGCAGTGAAAAGCTACTCAACAGCAGAAAGGAATGAACAATTAACACACACAGCAACATGGATGGATCTCAAAAAAAACAAAAACAAAAACAAAAACAAAAACAAAAAACGCTGAATGAAAGACTCCAGACAAGAAAACAATGTCCTTTGTATGGCTCTATGGACATAAAACTCCAGAAAAGACAAGCTAATCTAAAGTCATAAAGATTCTGTCTGTGGCTTCCTGGTGAGAAGGAGTGAGAAGGGATGGGAAAAAAGGGATTTGAAAGGGACACCAGAAGCTTCTGAGGGATTGTAGTGATTATTGCACAAACGTAAGCTTTCCTGAGACTTCAAGTTGTACATTTTAGATATCGGGATGTATTGCACTATGTCAATCATACGTCCACAAAGGGTTGAAAAAAACCCTGCTACGGTTTAGGTTATGTTAAACATACATCAAAATTAGTGACCTTACTAGTCACAAGAATATTGACCAGCCCAAGCTGAGAAGTCTGGGTGTGAATGGACCCATGTGCAGGGCAGAGAATCTGCATGTCCTGGGAAGCAGAGACAGAATCGCACAGTCTGAAGAAACACCAAGCGTGGAAGAGAGTGGTGGCCAAGAGTTGACAGACAGATTAGAGCCTCAAGGGAAAAAAAGACATCGGGTGGAACTGGCCCAGGTTCTGCCCTTTATATTATCCCGTGTGCCATCTTTGGCTGAAGCACACGGCTATCACAATGGTAAATATTCCCATTTCAGGTGAGCAATCGTGGTTCCCCAACCCCCACCCATACTAAGGAATATATGGGCCCTACGGAAAGGCCTAGATTTTCGCAAAGCGGATTCTCTGTTTTAGAATTTGATATGGTATTTGGTGAATAAACGTGTAAATGTTCAGGGAACTTTATCACTATGACGATTCTAAATACCGCATTTGATAGCTCCGTTGTCAGATAGGGTGCGTTGTGTCCTACTTCCCAAAACCAGTAAGGTAAACCTATCTGAATGACTTTCTGAAGCACAGTGGTCAGTGGTTGACTGTGGAGAGAGGGTTCATTAAACCGAGGGCTGTAAAACTTTAAACCATCCGGGCTTCCTCCTGACAGATAACTTCAACACACGTTTCTCTTGCAGCTAAAGCTCTTTCTTCAATGTAATCCTCTTTCAGACTCTTAGATGGAGTGCTATGCCATATTTTGCTGTTAAATCATGTAAAATGATAGCATCTCTATCCCTTTTCAAGACTCATTGTCAAATTATACCCTCCAATAAGTAATATACCGCCTGAGTCAGTAATTTCAACTATTTGTATGCATTTCAGGTTTGCCAATTACCCTTCCAAGCTGTAAATTGCCTATTTTGAGAGCATAATTTGATTTTTAATGTTTGTCTTAACAGCCTGATTTGTTTTGTCTTTTGATTTGTTTCACATTTTAGTAATTAATTTTAAGCTGACACGGTCTCTCCTAAAAGGAAGGTGGGGATTGAAAGCCTTTTAGAGCTATAGCAGTTTGATGCTAATATAAATTTCTGCCCAGTGCCATAGTCCTTAAGCAAAAAAACTGTCAGGCTCTCTCTCCTTTTCTCTGGAAAGGAGTCACCGTTTCTTTTCCAGGAGATATGCTAGCTTGAGTTTCAAATACACACTGCATAACCCCCAAGTTTAAACACACATGAATAAACAAAATTGGCCATAAGAAGTATATTCAAAACAGAAGTGATATTTTTCAAATCATCAGTCTGAAAATATAAATGAAAATGTGTCTTGGGGTTATGTAAATGTATTTGGCCTCAGATGTCCTCTGATGCTTATTCTCCATTTTAGCCTACTGGCAAAAACTTTATGGAGGAAACAAATCTCTCATTCCCAGACACATCTTGTAAAGTTTCTCTTTATAATTACAAGCACTTCTGTGGCCTTTAGTACCCTCAGGGACTTTTTGAGCTGTTTCTGCAGATCCAATGAGTTTTCCCAGCTATATGTTGGAGAAAGAACAGAGGAATGAAGAAAAGCAAACAAAATTAAGAAGGGTAAAAGCACAAGAATAATCACAGTTTAGATGAAAAGGTAAAATAAGAGACATTCTAAGAATAGAAGTTGGAAAGAAAATTGGATAGTAAAACTTTCCATTATTTCTAAAACATGCAAGGGCCATCTCCCCAAGTCATTTAATAATTCCCTAATGAAACCAAATTGCCCTAATTTTTTTTTTAGATTTTATTTATTTATTTGACAGACAGAGATCACAAGTAGGCAGAGAGGGAGGCAGAGAGAGAGGAGGAAGCAGGCTCCCCACTGAGCAGAGAGCCCGATGTGGGGCTCGATTCCATGACCTGAGCCGAAGGCAGAGGCTTAACCCACTGAGCCACCCAGGCGCCCCAGATTTCTGCCCTAATTTTTGCCAGAACATAGGGTATGCTATGTCTTATAACTAACAAGCAAAAGAGGAGTTGAATTGGAGTTTTTCAAAACATTTAATGTCAATGTGGTACATAGCACACGGGTGAAAGGTAAATAGAATTTCATCCAGTTTGTAACATGGAAAATATGCATAAATCACAAAAAGAGAGTGATATCTGAATGTACTGGATGGAGGAGCACATTTTATATTTCAAGTATTATTTAGAAATATGGGACTGTATCGATAGAATAGATGAAAAATTGAATGGTTAACCACTAGTCTGGAACACAACTGTTCTCCTGTGTTTCTTTGTTGGATATTTAACACTTTACTTCAGTATACCAAGATGGGAACATCCCAAAGAAGAAGTTCCTGTGTTTTGGAAGTTGAGAGTGAATTTGAGATCTATTGTAAGCTAGCTGTTTTTTTTTAATAAAACTTATTATTTTGAGATAATTATAGATTTATATGCAGTTGTCATGAGTAATTTAGAGAAACCTCATTTACCTTTCCCCAGATTTTCCCAATGATAATATCTTGTAAAACTATAATAAAATATCACAACCAGAATATTGACATGGATGCACTCAAGATACAGAACTTCCATCACCATAAGGATTCGTAATGGCACCCTCTTATCAACACACGCCCTTCTCTCCCACCCCACATCCTCTTTGGATTCTGGTGTCCACTAATCTGTTCTACCCTTCTCTAATTTTGTCATTTCAGGAATATTATATATTGTAGTCATAAAATAAGCAAGCATGTGGGATTGGCTTTCTGCTTTTCCTCATCATAATTCTCTGGACATTTATCCATGTTGTTGTCAATGGCGGCTCTTTTCATTGCTGAGTGGTACACTATAGTACGGACATACTATAGTTTGTGTAACCATTCATGCATTAAAGGACATCTGGGTTGTTTCCAGTTTTTTTGCTATCATGAATAAAGCTGTTATGAACATTAGTGTACAGATTTTTACGTGAACCTAAGATTGCTTCTCTAGAATAAATACCCAAGAGTGCAATTGCAGGCTTTATGGCAATTGTACATTTAGTTTTTAAAGAAACTGTCAAACTTGAGTTGCCTGGGTGGCTCAGTCAGTTAAGCATCTGCCTTCCATGCAGGTCATGATCCTGGGGTTCTGGGATGGACCCCCTATGTCGGGCTCTCTGCTCTCTGCTCTCTGCTCTCCCTTTCCCTCTGCCTGCCTCTCTGCCTACTTATGCTCTCCGTCTCTCTGTCAAGTAAATAAATAAAATCTTTAAAAAAATAAAATTAAAAATTGAAAAAAAGAAAGTGCCGAACTGTTTTCTAGAGTGGCTGTACCATTTCACATTCACACAATTGAACATGAGTGATATAGTTTCTCTGCAATCATACTAGCATTTGGAGTTGCCACAATTTTTTATTTTAGCTATTCCAATAGGTTTGTAAGGATGACTCCTTATGGTTTTAATTTGTATTTCCCTAATGGCTAATGATGTTGAATATATTTTCATGTACTTATTTGTCAACTGTACATTCTCATTAGGGAAATACCTGTTTGCATATTTGGTCTGGTTTCTATAGAGATTATTGATTTCCTTACTTGTCAGTTTTGAGGTTTTTTATGCTCTAAATACCAATTCTTCTGATACATGTGGTTTGCAAATATTTTCCCTAAGCTACTCTTATATTTTCATTTTTTTCAACAGGGTCTTTCACCGAGCAAAGTTTCATAATTTTGGAAGTTCAATGTATCATTGTTTTTTCCTTTTTAGAATCATAATTCTGGTATCAAGTCAAGTCTAAGAACTCTCCAACTAGCCCCCGATTCAAAAGCTTTTCTCCTTTTTTCTAAAAGTTTTATAGTTTTACATTTAAATCCATGACGTAGTTTGAGTTAAATGGCAGTTCAGGCACAAGGTTTAGGTTAAATTTCCTCCCCCCCACCTTTTTGCCTAGGGGTTTTCAGCTGTTCCTGTACTATATTCTTATGAATGGACCTTTAAATGCAGTCTGGTGAGAGCTCAGTAAGAAGAGAGGAGAGCTGTAGAGAAAGCCCCAGTCAGAGAATACCTAAGAATCATAAAGAGAATATCGGTAGAAATATGGACGGTGAAGGGCATTCTGATGAGGTCTCACAGAGAAATGAAGAACATGTATTGGGAGCTAGAAGAAAAAAAAAAAAAAATCTGGCAATGAACTTGACCAAGTTGTGTTTGTGTTCTAGTGCTTTGTGGAAGGCACAACTTGGGAGCAATGAGATTAAATATTGAGCTAAAGCTATTTCTAACCAAAGTGTTGAAGGTGCAGCTTGTCTCCTCAAGACTGCTTATGGTAAATGGGAGAAGACAGAACACTTTAAAGACAGAATTGTTAAGTAAAAGAAAGCTTAAAGGTTTGGCAAATTCTCAGCCTATCCGTATTGCAAAAGTGAGGACACTAAGGGTGTGGCTGACTGAGAGTTTGAGGAAATCAGTATGAAACAGGATCTCACCAGAAGTCAGGAGTGATTCTCCAAGACAATGGAAGAAATTCAGGGATGATCAAAGCTGCCACCCTCATCACAGGTTCAGAATGCAAGAACCCAGGGAGCAGAGGACTTTCAAAGGAGAGGCCACTGGAAAACCTCAGCCTGTCTGCCAGTCCCACCTCTTTTTGTGGGCCCTGTTCCTTCACTCCCATGCTCCGTAGCTGCCCCAGGTGCAGCTCCAGCAGGCCCCACAGTCCAGTGTGGATCATGGCGGCCACCCCTCCAGAGAGCACAGACAGCAAACTCTGGCAGCATCTGTACAGCGCTGTCTCTACCATCACAGAGAATGCATGGACATGGAGGACATGGGTCCCCCACCTACGTATTAAAGGGGAGTCACATCATAGGACCTCAGCCCAAGAAAATCAAAGGGACAGAGTCCCATGAGAGAGTCATTGTAGGGGCCTGGGGCACAGGCTCAAAGCCACAGGGGGCTAGTTCACCAAGCTGTTTGTGTCATGTGGCCAACCCAGTGGGACTGGAAGGCATAGCATCAAGCCAAAGAGAATTATTCTCAAAGCTTAAAGATTTTTTTGTTTGATTTTGAGCTTACTTGAGACCCTCATCAATTTTAACTTATTATAGAGCTATGAATTCCTTTACTAGATTTATTAGTTCAGTAGTAAAATCTGAAAATCACATTGGCCTTCCAAAATTAACCAAGTCATTTGCAAAAATGTAATAATTGCAAATGAGAATTTCATGTTAGTCATTGTAAACCAATAACATTATTCTTATATCTTGAAGTTGGGGTAATTTATTCATCATTTTAATACTTATTTTTTTAAGATTTTATTTACTTATTAGAGAGAAAAAGAGCACAAGGAGGAGGAAGGGCCAAGGGAGAAGGACAAGCAGACTCCCTTCTGAGTGTGGAGCCCAATACTGGGCTCGATACCAGGACCCCAAGATGATGATCTGAGTTGAAGGTGGATGCTTAACTGACTGAGCCATCCTGGTGCCCCAATACTTAATTTTTAAGTTGAAAATTAGAAACAAAAATATTATTAATCCAGACCAACTTCCCACAAGAAATGCAAGACAGAAAATTGTCCCTTTATCTAGAATACCTTTCTTCCTTAAATTCGTTATATGCATAATTTAATCAAAGTAATCTACTCTCGGTATTTGAAGAGCCTGGCAATGCAGGTACTCCAAAAATAAATTTTCTCAACTAATCTAACATTTGGATAAATTTTGAGAAACTCTGAAAATCTCATGAACCTGTACTGTCCATTAAATTCCATGGGGGAAAAAAAATAAATTCCATGTAAGATAAAATTAAGAAAACAGTATCTGTCATTTATGACATAGAGGACTATATTATGAGAACATGCAACTTTGTAAAATATTCTACAAACAAAACAATCTCTAAACGGAACGTATACTTCACAGTACTTTTGTATTATTCCAGGTTCCATTAATAACAACAAAAATATATGTTCAAGGTCATTTTAATAGTCCAGTTCACGTACTGCACTATTGACAGCCTGAGTAAGTATACCCTGGAGGACCTTCTGAAGGAGACCAAAGTCCAAATAAAAAGGAAGAATGAAAAAATTATGCCCCGATACACCGTACTGTGTTGCCACAGAGAAAAGACCTCAGACCAGAGAGTCTAGAGCAGCATCTACGTTTTAAATATGGTTTGTGTAGATAATACATATATCATGAACACACAAATATTTAAAAATTAGTGAAAAATTGTGACCATCACTTTATCCCCCCAACCTAATCTCTCCTTTCTTTCCATTAATATAGTCGTTCAGCATTTTTCACTTCATAGCCTCCGTAGGATTTAGTTCTTGCCTCACTTGAGTGGAAGACGCAGTTTACCACGAGGAATCCACGGAGGGCGTGCGGGGGGCTCAGCGGGTCACGCCCCCGACTCTTCATCTGGGCTCAGGTCAGGATCCCGAGGTCATGGGATGGAGCCCGGCATGGGGCGCCACGCTCAGGGCAGAGTTCGCTGGGATCCCCTCTCCGTCTGCCCCTCCTTCCTTTCACACTCGCTCTTTCTCTCTCTTTCAAATAAACACATAAATAAAATCTTTAATTAAAAAAAAATCCGCAGAGCCAAGTCCTGTGAAATTAAGGGTTTGCCTCCAGCTTTGGGGCAACTATCTTGCCCTCCGCGAGCCGGACAGGCTCCCGCTTTCCCCGGACACAGCGCGTGGGACGAACGTCCAACAGCGACGACACGGGCCCCACCTCGGAGACCAGGCCCTGCGGCCCCCGCAGCTTCGGTCTCAGACTCTCCCCGGGAGCCCGGGAGGCTCCCGCGGGGGGTCTCCGGTAGATTCGCCGCTTCTCAATCAGCTCTTGGGTCCTTGAAAATAAACGTCCGGGGGTGCCCGTCGGTGCCGCGTCCGACTCTCGATCTGGGCTCCAGCCGCGGTTTCCGTGTCGCGAGCCGCGGCCCACGGCGGGCTCCGCGCTGGCCCGGGTCGGCCCGGGGCCTCTTCCTCCCTCTCCGCCCCTTCCTCGGCTCGCTCGCTCGCAAACACACGACGACGTCAAAGCTCCAAGAAAATAAAAACAAACAGATAAACATCGTGTCACCCGCAGCACGTCGCTGCTACACGGCCGCGGCACGACCCGGCGGCCCGCGGAGCCCGCCTCGATGACCCGCGGCTTCCGGACGAGCGAGGAAGGGCGCGCACTAACCCGGGTCCGCACGGCTCGCTTCGTCTCCCTCGCGCGCCCGCCCCGTCGCGCGCCCGCCCCGTCGCGCGCCCGCCCCGTCGCGCGCCCGCCCCGTCGCGCGCCCGCCCCGTCGCGCGCCCGCCCCGTCGCGCGCCCGCCCCGTCTCCCTCGCGCGTCCGCCCCGTCGCGCGCCCGCCCCGTCGCGCGCCCGCCCCGTCGCGCGTCCCCCCCTCGCGCGCCCGCCCCCTCGCGCGCCCGCCCCGTCTCCCTCGCGCGCCCGCCCCGTCTCCCTCGCGCGTCCGCCCCGTCGCGCGCCCGCCCCGTCGCGCGCCCGCCCCGTCGCGCGTCCCCCCCCTCGCGCGCCCGCCCCCTCGCGCGCCCGCCCCCTCGCGCGCCCGCCCCGTCGCGCGCCCGCCCCGTCGCCGCCCGCCCCCTCGCGCGCCCGCCCCCTCGCGCGCCCGCCCCCTCGCGCGCCCGCCCCCTCGCGCGCCCCAGCGGACACGGTACGGGCTCAGGCCGCCGCGCGCCGCGTTCCCCTCACAGACGAGCGGGGCGGAAGACGACGGCCGCGACCGAACGTCTGCGTCCCCGCGGCAGCGCCGCCGGGTCCCCACGCGGAGGCCTGACCCCCAGCACGGGCACACGCGGAGGCGGCAGCCCCGGAGGGCACTGGGGCGCGAGGCGGGGCCCTCCCCACGGCGGTCAGCGCCCTTCCCGAGGCGGCCCCCGAGCCGTCCCTCCCCGCCCCTCGTGGGAGGGCCCAGCGTCCGGGAGCGGGTCCTCGCCAGACGGGGAGTCCGCCAGGGCCCCGCGCGCGGCCGCCGCCTGCAGGACTGCGTGACACGAACGTTCGCGGGTCGCCGGCCGCGCCGCGCGGGGCTTTGTCGCGGCGGCCCGAGCGCGCGAACACGAGGGACGCGGCCAAACACGCGTTCAGCGGGACTGCACCAGTGCGCGCAGCGGCGCCAAGAGGACTTCCAAATGACCGCGTTAAACACGAAACAAACCCAAAACGACCCGCATGCGCCCATCTGCGTGCGTTCACCCTCGCCCGTCCTCACCGACGTGCTGTGGAAGGGAAGCGGTTCAACGTCCCCCGGGAGAGGAGGGAAAGCGCGTCCGAAATGCCGCGGGGGCCCTGCAGGGGGCGCTCGCGCGCGGGTGGCTGACGCCGGCGGCGGCGCGCTCCACCCGCCGGAAGAGGGACCCGGAGGACATGCTTCGCGCAGGAACGTCGTCTCCTGCTTTAGGAAAAAGAAGGAAGATCCCTGTCCGCCCCGGAAACAGCCCACGAACCGCTGCTGCCAGCCGAAGAGAAGCCGCCACGACCGCGCACTCCCACCTTCTGTCCAGTAAGACTTTTATTTAACCCCCCCCTTCCATTCCTCCTAAAATCGAAGAGCTGCTCCTCCCTTGTCTCTTTATTTCTCTATTTCTGAACGAATTCACGCTGCTAGTAAAATAATCGGCTGTTCTATTTTGAAGGTTGACATAACAAACATCGTGTATCTATAAAATTTCAAATTTCCTATCGTTACGCAGAAATGAAGCCAACACAGATAATGGGCAGCGTTTCTAATCTTTTTTTATTTTTTTATAAAAATATAATGTATTATTAGCCCCAGGGGTGCAGGAATTGGCAGCATTTTTTAACCTGCTACTTTCTAAATGCTTTGTGATCTCTCTATGTCTGTATTGAGTCATCTATTAAATTACAGTATTTTAAGGAAAGAAAGGATGCGTCATGATTCAGCCCAGCAATGCTGTAGAGCACAGGATGTTCCCAAGCTTGGTCCTGATGACTGCAAGGACAGGGGCCCTTGTCTCCACGTGCCTCTGGACTCACAATACCTCAGGTGTAACAAAACTGAAGGCTTCAGTTGAGGTGTCCGGTTTTGACGTATATTTCCTACGTTTGAGAAGAAAAACTTATCTTTTTTGCTCTGCGTAGATTGACTTTCTTCCTTTCTTTGACATTTTGCTGGTAAAGGAGATTTAAACTCAACAAAGGAGTATGCCTACCACTGACATTATACTGACTTAATCATTTCTCTAGAACAAAATGAATTGTGCATCCAGTTGTACTCAAACTCTCTTGCTTTTTTCAATGTTTGTCCCTGTAAGTGAGACAGCCTGTGAACACTAACGTCTCCTACACAAGAGCAATGAGATGCTCATTTCTGGTTGAAATTTGGGGTTTCGGAGCTGTCTTCTTCCCTCAAGCCCTACTCTCCCACACAGAACATGCCTGACATCACACCCTCACTCCTGAGCCTTTTCCCACCTCATTCACCTGACAGCCTTCTCCACAACAGACATCTTATCAGACGTGACTGATTGCTGTAATCTGTACTCTGGGCAGCCATTAAGCAAATTACCTGAATCATTGCAAGGATTAGTCTCATTAACACATGATTAGCATCAAATTAAAATAATGAGTGTTTAACTTCTGATGTCTTCCAGTTGTTTGAACAGCTTGATCAGCCACACCAGGCTGGCAGGGAGGTGGGGGTGTCAAAGAACCACAGAAAAAAAAAGGGAGGCTGCACCATGTGAGACACAGTACAGCTAGCCAGCAGTAGGAAATGCGATCAGACCCAAACTATTTGGTTGAAAGGTTTCTTCCAAACCGCAAGATGCTGGGTCCCAGCAGAGGTCTCTCTCTCCCACTGGCCCTGCCAGCCATCCATCCGAGCAAGGCTTTACATACTAATGGGGCACCACCTAACCCTTTGCACATCCTGGATGTCATTTCTGTACGGCTTCCATGTCTCAGGAAGCATGAAATGCAGCTTTTCTTCCAAGTTTGATCAGATGGAAGAAAAAGACCCGTGAAGTGCAGGGAATATGGTAGATTGAAGATCCAAACACAGTTTCCAGATTTTTCCTTAGAAATGACTAACTACATATCAAAACAAGAGGTTGCATCATCTCTGGAAACTCTGAAGAGTATCACTTCCGTGAAGGAAAATTAAAAGAGTCACTGCTAGATCTTATGTTCACTTGGAGGAGTTGCTGCAGGCCTGGAGAGCCAACTCACTGTTTCTACCTATTGAAGATTGGCACTTGAGGAGAGTAGGTGGACAGGTCACGGTGGCCCCTCAATGCCAAGACTAATGGCAACTTATCTGTCGGCGAGATGGGCAAGACTACCAGAGAATCTGCATGGTCATTAGGCTACATGCCTGAGCAGTGGCTAAAATGAGGAAAGAGCTGTTGTGATAAATTCCTCTACCATTCCCATGAAGAAAATTAATGTGAGGAGTGCTTTATGTGAAAGGGAGTAATCCAGAATATGTCACCCCAAGATATGCCTCTTTGAGCTAAATAGAAGTTATGTTGAGCGGAAAGCAATTTGAGAAGCAACTAATGCAGGAAAACCTCTCTCTTCCCTGCTGCTTTTCTGCCTTTAGATAGGGTGTAAGTTTTCCTTTCCTGGAGAGGGCTTGACTCTTAGCCCGAAGACAGCTGACACCAGGGAAATCCACAAACAGATCTTACTTCTTTAGTTTTGTCCCATGTATTTACCTTCCCATAGTTTTCTGTGCATAAGCCTAAAACCACTTCCCTTTTCCCTGTCATTTCTCTATAAATTTATGGTTCTGTGTTGAAGAGTACATCTAAGATGGAGTTCTAAGCCACCTCTTTGAGTTACTCACCTCTGGGTATGCCGTATGTTGCCTTGTTAATCCATCTTTTGTTACACAAACCCCAGTTCAGACCCTGTGATAGAGGAAATTTCTTTCTTCTCCTACAGAACAATCTAACATCAGGAAAAAGTGCAAAAATGAAAGTCACTACTATCACTAAAACACTAAAATCAAATGAAAATCACTTAATAGAAACACCTGCAGTTTAGGTGTTTCATTTCAGTCACACAGCCATGACCCCATGAACCATAGAGAGAAAAAAGTGAAGTGAACTCAGATTAGACATTTTCTTTCTAAAATTAAATGATGAGGAAAAAATTCTTATGGAGTTCTGAGGGACTAAGATTGTTTGTATGCCTGTAAGAGTTGTTTTCCGATTTTAGACTCACAGGCAATGTCACCCAAAATTCTCTATAAAAAACAATTATTAGAGTATATATTTAAGTCAATTAGGAAACAAATATAAATGACTCAGAAAATAGAGTTGTTCCTTAAAATTTCAAGCACCGTACCTATAAGATAAGCGGCATAATATTGAACTAGTAATTAATAATTAACTAGATCTGAAATCTGAGATTATATTGGCAAAACCATAGTATGAGGGAGAAATAGGAATAAGGACAGCTTACCTAATGTATCATCTGAGCTGGAGGGGCGTGAATGACAATAGTTACTGTTTTACTCTTTTCACAGAAAAGACAAAAATAGACCCAAGTAAGTTTTAAAACAGAATTTAGGAAACTATGCTTGCTGTGCTTTTCAAATCTCTAAAGGAAAAAAAAAATTAATGCATTCTACATAATAGAAAACAGGTAGAGGGGAAATGGAAGCAAAATAAAAAACTTATGACAGAATAACAAGTCAGAATAATAACATAAATCATCATAATTAATGTAAAAAGCTAAAGACACTCAAACTGAGAGTTTAAAAAAATTCTTTTCAATGGATAAGGAACCAAAAGTAAATGGCACAGAACTACTAACTTAATGTGTAAGTGACAGGAATATATCATACAAATACAGAGAAACCAAGAGTGGCAATAATAATGTAAAATATAATAAAATTGAAGAAAAATGTTAGCAGAATGAAAAAAAAATAAGCTGAATAAAAAGGAGGCAAAAAGTATGAAGTAAAAAATTTATTTGAATGCTTAGCACAAATCAGCTGAGATAGGATAAAAGTCTTCATTACTAAAATTTGAGTCTTAGGTGAATCATTTAACCTTTAATATATTCCAAAGGGACATTTATACTAACCACTGCCACAGATCACAATTTTTTGTTTGTTTTTGTTTTAATATTTTTTATATTTTTTATTAATATATAATGTATTATTATCCCCAGGGGTACAGGTCTGTGAATCGCCAGGTTTATACACTTCACAGCACTCACCATTTCACATACCTTCCCAAATGTCCATAACATAACCACTCTCCCCCTACCTCCTACCCTGGCAACCCTCAGTTTGTTTTGTGAGATTAAGAGTCTCTTATGGTTTGTCTCCCTCCTGATTCCATCTTGTTTCATTTATTCCTTTCCTACCCCCAAGCCCCCCATGTTGCCTCTCAACTTCCTCATATCAGGGAGATGATATGATAATTGTCTTTCTTTGATTAACTTATTTCGCTTAGCATAATACCCTCTAGTTCCACCCATGTCATTGCAAATGGCAAGATTTCATTTCTTTTGATGGCTTCATAGTATTTCATTATATATATATACCACATCTCATTTATCCATTCATCTGTTGATGGACATCTAGGTTCTTTCCAGAGTTTGGCTACTGTGGACATTGCGGCTATAAATATTCAGGTGCACGTGCTCCTTCGGATCACTATGTTTGTATCTTTAGGGTGAATACCCAGTAGTGCCATTGCTGGGTCATAGGGTAGCTCTATTTTCAACTTTTTGAGGAAACTCCATGCTGTTTTCCAGAGCAGCTGCAACAGTTTGCATTCCCACCAACAGTGTAGGAAGGTTCCCCTTTCTCCACATTCTCGCCAGCATCTATCGTTTCTTGACTTGTTAATTTTAGCCATTCTGACTGGTGTGAGGTGGTATCTCATTGTGGTTTTGATTTGTATTTCCCTGATGCGAGTGACGTGGAGCACTTTTTCATGTGTCTGTTGGCCATCTGGATGTCTTCTTTGCAGAAATGTGTGTTCATGTCCTCTGCCCATTTCTTGATTGTATTATTTGTTCTTTGGGTGTTGAGTTTGTTAAGTTCTTTTTAGATGTTGGATACTAGCCCTTTATCTGCTATGTTGTTTGCAAATATCTTCTCCCGTTCTGTCAGGTGTCTTTTGGTTTTGTAAACTGTTTCCTTTGCTGTGCAAAAGCTTTTGATCTTGATGAAGTCCAAATAGTTCATCTTTGCCCTTCTTCCCTTGCCTTTGGCAATGTTCATAGGAAGAAGTTGCTGCAGCTGAGGTCAAAGAGGTTGCTGCCTGTGTTCTCCTCAAGAATTTTGATGGATTCCTTTCTCACATTGAGGTCCTTCATCCATTTTGAGTCTATTTTCATGTGTGATGGAAGGAAATGGTCCAGTTTCATTTTTCTGCATATGACTGTCCAATTTTTCCAAAACCATTTGTTGAAGAGACTGTCTTTTTTCCACTGGACATTCTTTCCTGTTTTGTTGAAGATTAGTTAACCATAGGGTTGAGGATCTATTTCTGGGCTCTCTATTCTGTTCCATTGATCTATGTGTCTGTTTTTGTGCCAGTACCATACTGTCTTGATGATGACAGCTTTGTAATAGAGCTTAAAGTCTGGATTGTGATACCACCAACTCTGGCTTTCTTTTTCAACATTCCTCTGGCTATTCGAGGTCTTTTCTGGTTCCATATAAATTTTAGGATTATTTGTTCCATTTCTTTGAAAAAAAAATGGATGGGATTTTGATAGGATTGCATTAAACGTGTAGATTGCTTTAGTAGCATAGACATTTTCACAATCTTTGTTCTTCCAATCCATGAGCATGGAATGTTTTTCCATTTCTTTGTGTCTTCCTCAATTTCTTTCATGAGTACTTCGTAGTTTTCTGAGTACAGATTCTTTGTCTCTTTGGTTAGGTTTATTCCTAGATATCTTATGTTTTGGGTGAAATTGTAAATGGGATTGACTCCTTAATTTCTCTTTCTTCTGTCTTGCTGTTGGTGTATAGAAATGCAACTGACTTCTGTGCATTGATTTTATATCCTGACACTTTACTGAATTCCTGTACAAGTTCTAGCAGATTTGGAGTGGAGTCTTTTGGGTTGTTCACATAAAGTATCACATCATCAGCAAAGAGTGATAATTCGATGACTTCTTTGCCAATTTGGATGCCTTTAATTTCTTTTTGTTGTCTGATTACTGAAGCTAGGACTTCCAGTACTATGTTGAATATCAGTGGTGACAGTGGACATCCCTGTCATGTTCCTGACCTTAGGAGAAAAGCTCTCAGTTTTTCTCCATTGAGAATGATATTCACTGTGGGTTTTTCATAGATGGATTTGATGATGTTGAAGTATGTACTCTCTATCCCTACACGTTGCAGAGTTTTGATCAAGAAAGGATGCTATACTTTGTCAAATGCTTTTTCACCATCTATTGAGAGTATCATGTGGTTCTTGTTCTTTCTTTTATTAATGTATTGTATCACATTCATTGATTGGCGAATGTTGAACCAACCTTGCAGCCCTGGAATAAATCCCACTTGGTCGTGGTGAATAATGCTTTTAATGTACTGTTGGGTCCTATTGGCTACTATTTTGGTGAGAATTTTTGCATCTGTGTTCATCAAGGATATTGGTCTGTAATTCTCTTTTTTGATTGGGTCTTTGGTTTTGGGATCAAAGTGATGCTGGCCTCATAAAATGAGTTTGGAAGTTTTCCTTCCATTTCTATTTTTTAGAACAGTTTCAGGAGAATAGGAATGAATTCTTTAAATGTTTGGTAGAATTCCCCTGGGAAGCGGTCTGGCCCTGGGCTCTTGTTCGTTGGGAGATTTTTGATGACTGCTTCAATCTCCTTACTGGTTATGTGTCTGTTCAGGTTTTCTATTTCTTCCTGGTTCAGTTGTGGTAGTTTATATGTCTCTAGGAATGCATCCACTTCTTCCAGATTGTCAAATTTGCTGGCGTATAGTTGCTCATCATATGTTCTTATAATTGTTTGGGGTTTTTTTTTTGTGGGTTTTTGTTTGTTTGTTTGTTTGTTTTTTTGGTGTTGGTTGTGATCTCTCTTCTTTCATTCATGATTTTATTTATTTGGGTCCTTTCTCTTTTCTTCTTGATACATCTGGCCAGGGGTTATATCAATCTTATTAATTCTTTCAAAGAACCAGCTCCCAGTTTCATTGATTTGTTCTACTTTTTTTGTGTTGTTGTTCCTATTTCATTGATTTCTGCTCTGATCTTTATTATTTCTCTTCTGCTGGGTTTAGGCTTTCTTTGTTGTTCTTTCTCCAGCTCCTTTAGGTTTAGGGTTAGGTTGTGTATTGGAGATCTTTCTTGTTTCTTGAGAAAGGCTTGTACCACTATATATTTTCCTCTCAGGACTGCCTTTGTTGTGTCCCACAGATTTTGAACCATTGTGTTTTCATTATCATTTGTTTCCATGAATTTTTTCAATTCTTCTTTAATTTCCTGGTTGACCCATTCATTCTTTAGAAGGATGCTGTTTAGTCTCCATGTATTTGCGTTCTTTCCAAATTTCCTCTTGTGATTGAATTTTAGCTTCAGAGCATTGTGGTCTAAAAATATGCAGGGAATGATCCCAATCTTTTGGTGGTGGTTGAGACTGATTTGTGCCCCAGAAAGTGATCTATTCTGGAGATTATTCCATGTGCACTAGAAAAGAATGTGTATTCTGTTGCTTTGGGATGGAATGTTCTGAATATATCTGTGATGTCGCATCTGGCCCAGTGTATCATTTAAGGCCTTTATTTTCTTGTTGATCTTTTGCTTAGATGATCTGTCCATTTCAGTGAGGGGAGTGTTAAAGTCCCCTAGTATTATTGTATCATTGTTGATGTGTTCCTTTGATTTTGTTATTAATTGGTTTATATAGTTGGCTGCTCCCATGTTAGGGGCATAGATATTTAAAATTGTTAGATCTTCTTGATGGACAGACCCTTTGAGTATGAATTAGTGTCCTTCCTTATCTCTTACAATAGCGTTTGGCTTAAAGTCTAATTTATCTGATATAAGCATTGCCACCCCAGCTTTCTTTTGATGTCCATTAGAATGGTAAATTGTTCTCAACCCCCTCACTTTAAATCTGGAGGTGTCTTTGGGTCTAAACTGAGTTTCTTGTAGACAGCATATTGATGGGTTTTTGTTTTTTTTGTTTGTTTGTTTTGTTTTGTTTTGTTTTTTAATTCATTCTGATACCCTGTGTCTTTTGATTGGGGCATTTAGCCCATTTACATTCAGTGTAACTATTGAGAGATATGAATTTAGAGACATTGTATTGCCTGTAAGGTGACTGTTACCGCATATTGTCTCTGTTCCTTTCTGATCTATTACTTTTGGGCTCTCTCTTTGCTTAGAGGACCCCTTTCATTATTTCCTGTAGAGATGGTTTGGTACAAATTCTTTCAGTTTTTGTTTGTCCTGGAAGCTTTTTATCTCTCCTTCTATTTTCAATGATAGCCTAGCTGGATATAGTATTCTTGGCTGCATGTGTTTTTCCTTTAGTGCTCTGAACATATCATGCCAGTTCTTTCTGGCCTGCCAGGTCTCTGTGGATAAGTCTGCTGCCATTCTAATATTTTTACCATTGTATGTTACAGAGTTCTTGCCCTGGGATGCTTTCAGGATTTTCTCTTTGTCACTCAGACTTGTAAGTTTTACTATTAGATGATGAGGTGTGGACCTATTCTTATTGATTTTGAGGGGGGTTCTCTGTGCCTCCTGTGTTTTGATGCTTGTTCCCTTTGCTTTATGAGGGAAATTCTTTACAATAATTCTCTCCAATATGCCTTCTGCTCCCCTCTCTCTTTCTTCTTCTTCTGGAATCCCAATTAAAGATATTTATTTATTTATTTACTTATTTGACAGATACAGATCATAAGTAGGCAGAGACGCAGGCAGAGAGAGAGAGAGAGGAGGAAGCAGGCTCCCTGCTGAGCAGAGAACTGATGTGGGGCTCAATCCCAGGAACCTGGAATCATGGCCCAAGCTGAAGGCAGAGGTTTTAACCCACTGAGTCACCAAGGCGCCCTGTGGAATCCCAATTATTCTAATGTTGTTTCATCTTATGGTATCACTTATCTCTCGAAATCTCCCCTTATGGGAGATTTAGTAGTTGTCTCTCTTTTGCTTAGCTTCTTTATTCTTTATTCTTAGCTTAGCTTCTTTATTCTCTGTCATTTGGTCTTCTATATCACTAATTCTCTCTTCTGCCTCATTTATCCTAGCAGTAAGAGCCTTCGTTTCTTATTGCACCTCATTAATAGCTTTTTTAAAAATTTCAGCTTAGTTAGATTTTAGTTCTTTTATTTCTCCAGAAAGGACTTTTATTTCTCCAGACAGTATTTCTCTAATATCTTTCATCCCTTTTTTGAGCCCAGCTAGCACCTTGAGAATTGTCATTTTGAACTCTAGATCTGACATGTTACCAATGTCCGTCCGTATTGAATAGGTCCTTAGCCTTTGGTACTGTCTCTTTTTCTTTTTTTGTTGTGAGTTTTTCTGCCTTGTCATTTTATCCAGATAAGAATATATGAAGGAGAGAATAAAATACTAAATGGCTGGCAGAGACCTCAGAAAAATGTGTGTTAACCAAATCAGAAGAGACCCCAAATCATAGGGGGAAGAAAGGGAGTAAAAAGAAGTTCAAAAAAAATTAAAATAAAAAAAGAAAATATGTATATTAGACTGGTGAATAGAACAGAGTCACCCACTTAATTTTGGGGGTATTTTGGACTCTTTGAAGAAACTACCTCCCAAAATTTTAAAGAAAGGAAAATATATATATACACACACACACACACACACACACACATATACATATGTATGTGTATATATATACACACATATATACATATACATATGCATATATGTATATACATACATATATATAATATATATGTGTGTGTGATGAAGGGATGGAATATGAGTGTAAAGATATATATAGATAGATAGAGATATAAGATATATATAGATAGATATAGATATATAGACATTTAGATATATGGATGATGAAGGGCTGAAAGGATGGAATATGACTGTAAAGATGAGAATTTTTAAAAAAAAATTCTAAAAGAGTTGATAAGATAACTTGGTTGGGAAAAGAAAGAAAAAGAAAGTGGAGAGAATTTGCGCAGGCTGGAGACTAGAACAAAGCCCTGTGCTAGATTTAGGGTATGTTTTGATCTATTAGAAGAGGTTGTATCCCAAAATTTTTTAGAAGAAAAAACTTTATCTGTATACAAAAAATAAAATTAGATACAATGAAGGAAAAAATATGACTAATAATGAAGGTTCAGAAAGATTTTTTTTTAAATGAAAGGTATTGTTAAAATAAGCTAGTTAAAAAATGTTAAAAAAAAGGAAAGAGTAAATACTTAAAAAAATTAGAATAAGAAATAAAATAAAATTAAAAAATTAATTAACTTTGCAAGACCAAAAAATCATGGGGAAAAAGCCATGAATTCCATGTTCTGCTTTTTCCTCCTCTGGAATTCCACTGTTCTTGATAAGTCAGCTTGGTTTTGTCTGGATTTCTTGCTGATCTTCTAGGGGAGGGGCCTATTGTAGTGATTCTCAGGTGTCTTTGCCCAAGGCGGAATTGCACCCCCCTTGCCAGGGGCCAGGCTAAGTAATCTGCTCGGGTTCGCTCTCAGGAACTTTTGTTCCCTGAACACTTCCCGTAGAGTTCCAGTGGACGGAAATGAAAATGGTGACCTCCCAATCGCCATCCCAGAGGAGCCAAGAGCTTGGGGCTCCATTCCTCAGTGCGCCCTCAGAGGAAAGCGTGCAATCACTCCCATCTCCCTGTCCTCTGCCTGCACTCAGAGCTCACCCAGCCTGTGACCAAGCATCTCTGTCTCTGGCACACAGCCCTGCCTGAAGTCTCCAAACCCAGCAGATCCCTGCACTCTTCCAGGGTGGTCTCCCTGGATCTTGTGGTGTTCCTGCTCAAAGAGCAGTGGTCTGACTGTGCCACGGATCACAGTTTAAGGTAACCCCGAGCTGAGAGCTCACACCTCAGCTCCATCTCTGTAGCCGGCTTCCCTGCTCTAATGCCTGTGAGCTCTGCGACACTAAGACACCCCTGATCCTTCTGTGACCCAGCGGGACCTGAGACCACGCTGTCCCCATGTGGGCTTCACCCCAGCTTAGCTTCTGGAGTGATGTCCCTCAGTGGAGCAGACTTTTAAAAGTTCTGATTTTGTGCTCTGTCGTTCTCCTGCTTGCTGGGAGCCAGCCCCTCCCCCCGCGGTCTATCTTCCTGTCGCTTTGGATTCACTTCTCCGCTGTCCTACCTTTCAGAATGTGGTCGATTTTCTGTTTCTAGAATTGCTGCTCTTCTTCTCTTTGATCTCCTGTTGGATTTGTAGGTGTTTGCAATGGTTTGATAAACTATCTAGCTGATCTCCTGCTACCTGATGTCATCTCAGCCTGTTACTCCTCCGCCATCTTGACTCCTCCCCTCACAGATCACAATTTTTATTTAAACTACAATTTTTTAAAAATCTAAACAAGAATACCAAACCATTTCAAGTTTTTAAAAATTCACACTCCTAAGTAACTCTTACATGGAAGAGACATACAATAGTTATAAAACATAGTTCAGAAAATAATGTCTTCTCTAATGACATATGGCCAAAAATATATTCACAATAAAGTTTCTAGTCATAAGTGTTCACAATATTGATCAAGAAAGAATAGAAACAAACGGAAAATTCACCATCAAAAGCTAGACAAATGACAAGATGATTCTCAATAATGCAGAAATAAAAAGCACTCAATAAAGCTAAAAATTAAAAAACTCAATAAAACTAAAAAGAACAGGGGTGCCTGGGTGACTCAGTCAGTTAAGCATCTGCATTTGCCTCAGGTCATGATCTCAGGGCCCTGGGATGGAGCCCGTGTCTGGCTCTCTGCTCTGTGGACAGCCTGCTTCTCCCTTTCCCTCTGTGCTCTATCTCTTGCTCTCATCCTTTCTCAAGCAAATAAATAAAATCTTAAAAAAAGAAAAAAGTAGATTTTATCAATAAACCCAAGAGCTCTTTCTTTTGCTCTGATAAGAAAGCCATTCTCCAGAAGAGTGGATTAAACCATAAAATTTGTTTTGAAGAAATATGAGTAGAATCTCCAAATTCAGTGAAAGATATGAATGAGCAGAATAAATAAGGTCAAAAAAATCCAATCAGAATTTGAGAAATTTGTGCCTAGATATAAAATAGCCTTATCCATGAAAACCAGAGATAAAGAAAAAAATGCTAAGGTCAGGGAAAATGGATGTTATATACAGAGGAACAACAACGGAAATACTGTAGACTTCTCATCATAAATAACAGTTACCAGAAGACAGTGGAATAGCACCTTCACATTTTGATACAAAACAAAACAAAACACAATGGCAACCTAGGATTTTATATGTAACAAAAAACCCTTCAACAATATAAGTGAAATAAAGTTGTGATAAACTAAAGCAAAGGGGGAAAAAAAAGCCTACAGTAAATGCTAAAGAAAGTTTTCAACAGAAGTGAAATGATAGAGGGAAACTTGACTACTTAAAAATGAATGAAGAGCATCAGAATATACGGATAATGGCACAATGAGGCGTGT
Organism: Martes martes; assembly: GCF_963455335.1. NCBI lineage: Eukaryota > Metazoa > Chordata > Mammalia > Carnivora > Mustelidae > Martes > Martes martes. Next base: position 202,634,066 of record NC_137889.1, on the reverse strand, counting down.
GTGGTGTTAAGAGACCTATATACATTTTATATAGTCTATCATGACTGTAAAGATGCAAGTATTTTTTTGTAATCCCTAAATCAATCAATAAAATACAATGTAAAGATAAATAGCTTAAAAATAATAAATTAACTAAAATGGTATTCTGGAAAATATTCAAATAATCCAAAATGCAGGAAAGGGATAAGAAAAGAACAAAAAAGCAAGAAAGAAATTAAAAAAAAAACAATACAAAAATTGTAATCTAGAACTCGAACATACTGTTTTAATAAACAAAATACTTCAACCAAAGATGAAGAATCCCAGAATGGATAAAACTGCAAAACCAATGTATGCTCTCTTCAAGAAATTATCTTTAAAATTAAGACAAATTATGCTGCAGACAAATAGGTGGAAAAAAAATTATGTGGTAAGCAAAGAAAGGCTTGTGATACAAATAACATGCATGCTGGATGTATAGAGATGGCCAGGAATAAGGAAGAAAAGCAGGGGCTGTTAACAGACATGCAGAGGGAGCAGTTGAAGTCCACAGAGGCCTGCTCTGACAACAAACAGCGGATTTTGCAACTGAAGAAGGCACCAGTGGCCAACAGAGCTACCATTGACCCCTACAGATTTCATTCGTGTTCATGAACATCAGCTACCTGAGTCCCCCAGCTGCCTCCACTTTATCCCTGCCAGAGCCCAGGATCTGCACCAGCTGCTCGCTCAGGCCTCTGTGGCCATGTGAGTGCAAGACACAGCTGCCTAAGGCTCCCCCTGTCTTTACCTGAGCCCAAGAACCACACCCGCAGCCAGTTCAGGCCCCTGTGGCTGCATGAATGCCAGACACCAGCCTGAACAACTCCAGCTGACCCCCTTTGCTGTGTGTAGACTCAGGGTTAGTCACTGCATTTGGGCACCTCCAACACAGCGCACACTGTCAGGGGGTGAGTGGGCTGCAATAGGAGAGTACACTGACAGCCAGGGCCCCCACAGTTGCCATGAACCTGGCCCTTACTACTTCCCCCAGCTGTGACCGCTAAGCGTGTGTCCAGAAACCAGTCCTTGCCATTACATAGGTCCATGCAGCTGGCCCCTGCAGCTGAAAGTGCACACACAGTCAGCTCTGGTCAGCACTGCTATCTGCCCTGGTCCCTTGCTGCTGGACTTGGAGGCACCACTGAGAACCCAAACAGCTTTTGCCATCCTTGTGAACCATCCTCAGCATTCATTGAGAACCTCATAGTTGTCCGTGCTGTGGACCCCAGCAGCCTGATCCAGAGACATCGTGCTCCCTTGGACCCAGTGCTGCCAAGCGTCCAGTGCACTTGGCATCCTGTACTGCTAGATCTGAGACCATAGCACGCTCCAGCATATCCCCACTTGCAGGTGAAAGCATTCTCTTACAGAAGTTCACCTATGAAGTCTGGAAGACTGGACTGCTTCTTCGATTGTGCAGACACCTACACAGACTACAGGGATCGTGAAGAATCATGGGAACTTGACTCCACAAATGTACTGTACTCACCTTTCTTCTTGTGGTGATGGGAGATGACAAAATGCCTACATCATGAGCTGAAGTAAGGTGAGTGACAATGTTATTAGAGGATCATAGGCTTCTAGATCGTGGTTGATGACAGGTAACTGAAACCACAAAATGGGAAACCATGGACAGTGGAGGACTACTGTATATCTTTTGTCCATAAATTGTGCTAAGATAAACATTCCACTTTGCTTAAAGGAGAAAGACGTGGGGCAATACAGTAAGAATAAATAGAGTATCATGCTAGTCCTTTCTGGTTTCTCTCACCTGCCTCTTTGGGAGTACTGATACTCATTTGGTCATGTCTTTAAGATGATACATTTATATTAGGCTAATAATCATAGCCATCCTAATTTTTTATTCAAAATCAATTCTAATCAGACCACTTGGGATTAATAGGAATTGTACAAATAATTTGTTGATTTTTGTACCCCCTAAAATTGGAAAAATGACAAAATTTCTTTTAATATTGTGAAAGGTAAATATCTAATTTGCTTTATGAACAGAATTGTAACCATGTGGGAACATACAGGCAAATTATTTAAATCACCACATATCAGTCACAATAACTAATGACCAGAAACAATGTCTAAATCACAGGTAAAATATTTTTAGGTAGGAGAGTTTGCTGTTCTGTTAATTTCCATTGGAGTGAACGCTAAAAAATTTAATGTAAGGCCAAAGTTAGACTGGTTAAAATGTAACTGAAAACAAACTAACATAAACAATGAACACTCTTCCCCAACCCCACCAAGTTGTACTTTGGTCTTTATACACGTTGAAGTTCAATGACTATTGAGCACCTTCTATATGCCAGACATTGTGATAAATACCAGAAATACAAAAATTAGGAACCTATCCTTGATGTAGAGAATCATGTAAACTTTATAAGATAAAGTGGTAATTAAACCTTGGGATTGCTTTGCTCAGCTGTGGAGAGACAGAAAACTTCTTAAATAAAAGGATGTCAGTTCAGATTTTTGAAAGATGAGTGTTATTTTAGCCAGATAAAGAAAAATGGAAAAGGAATTCTACAGAGAAGGAATTATGAACAAAAGTATGGAGGCATAAAATAGCGATGATGTGTAGAACTAGAGTATATGATAAAATTGCCAATTATGTTTTACTTCATTGAACAAGTACTTCCTATTTACCTACTATGTGCCAGACCCTGTACTAGGCAGTGAGAATCAAACAGTGCATGGATAAAAATGTTCTCCACACTCGTGGGGCTTACTATTGACCAAACTTAGGACATCTTACTTTGTTAAAGAATTTTGGTTTTCTTGATGATTTTAACATTCACAAATTCACTCTTGCAGGTATAAGTTGACATTGGTTTGATAAGTTAACATATTGAGGAAAATATATAATCATCATCACCATCATATAAGATTGAAACGTTATTTAATTAGAGAGTCATCATTACAATTTTTAAAAAATTGATTTAACTATGCAGCCATCAAAAGAAATGAAATCTTGCCATTTGCTATGATGTGGACAGAACTAGAGGGTATTATGCTTAGCGAAATAAGTCAATCAAAGACAACTATCATATGATCTCCCTGATATAAGGAAGTGGAGATGCAACGTGGGGGACTGGGGGGTAGGAAAAGAATAAATAAAACAAAATGGGATCAGGAGAGAGACAAACCATAAGGGACTCTTAATCTCACAAAACAAACTGAGGGTTGCCAGAGGGAGAGGGAGAGGGTGGGAGAGGATGGTGGGGAGAGGGTGGTGGGGTTATGGACACTGGGGAGGGCATGTGCTGTGGTGAGTGTTGTGAAGTGTGCAAACCTGGTGATTCACCGACTTGTACCCCTGGGGCTAATAATACATTATATGTTAATAAAAAAATTTAAAAAATTAAAAATTGATTTAATGAAAGGTTTGGTCCTGAAAAAAGAAAAGGATCAGGAAAACTTAGAAGAACGATGATTCAGTATTGTTTTGTTTTGTTTTTTAAAAGATTTTTATTTATTTATTTGACAGACAGAGATCACAAGTAGGCAGAGAAGCAGGCAGAGAGAGAGGGGAGGAAGCAGGATCCCTGCCGAGCAGAGATCCTGATGCGGGGCTCGATGGGATCCCAGGTCTTGGGATCATGACCTGAGCCGAAGGCAGAGGCTTTAACCCACTGAGCCACCCAGGCACCCCTCAGTATTGTTTTTGATGAAATAGCACATTTTCTCTAATCTATCTCCAAAAAATTATGTAACATCAACATGAGTTATTTAGTATTATTTATAATGAATTGCTAGAAATATTATTTTGCTCTAAGAGTTGAAGAAATTCCTTTATTGGACAATACCCCCAGTTGTTCATTGCAATTTATTATCGCTATAGAAATTCGCTAATTCTGTAATAACTAATTTGGCAAAACAATGGGATTATGAAGAGTTGGAAACAACTGTTAGAATTGTAATACAAAGCATACTTTGGAAATATTGCAGGTTCAGTTCCAGACCACTGGAATAAGGCAACTATCACAATAAAGTGAGTCAAATAAAAGTTTTGGTTTCATAGTGCATATAAAAGATACACTATACTTTAGTCCATGAAGTGTGCAATAGCATTATGTTTAAAAGCAATCTATAGATCTTAATTTAGAAATACTTTATTACCAAAAATGCTAACTCATCTGAGCTTTCAGCAGGTCTTAATCTTTTGCCAGTGGAGGGTGTTGTCCCGATGTTGATGGTTGCTGACTGATCAGGGTGACGGCTGATGAAACCATTGGGACAGCCGCAGCAATTCTTACAATAAGAAAACAGTGAAGTTTGCCACATTGAAACAATTTCTCTGTAGCGTGTGATGCTGTCTGATAGCATTTTACTCACAGAACTTCTTTCAAAATTAAGGTCAGTTCTTGGGGCACCTGGGTGGCTCAGCTGGTTAAGCATCTGCCTTCAGCTCAGGTGATGAGCTCAGGCCAGGGTCCAGGGATGGAACCCCTTGTCGAGCCCCCTGTCGGGCTCCTGCTCACTGGAGTGTCTGCTTCTCCCTCTGCCCCTCCACCCTGTTCATACTCTCTCTCTCAAATAAATAAATAAATAAAATCTTTAAAAAAATTAAAGTCAATTCTCTTAAACCCTGCCACTGCTTTATTAACTAAGTTTACATCATGTCCTAAATGCTTTGCCTTCATTTCAGCAATTGTGACAGCATCCTCACCAGCAGTAGATTCCATCTCAAGAAACCACATTTTTGCTCATCCAGGAGAAGCAACTGATCATCTATTAAAGTTTTGTCATGAAATCTCAGCAATTCAAATATAATAATAATGAAAAAGTTTGAAATACTATGAGCAGTATCAAAATGTGACAAGGAGACACGAAGTAAGCAAATGCTGTTGGAAAAATTGTGCTGATGGACTCGCTCAACACAGAGTTGATACAAACTTTCAATTTGTAAAAGAAAAAAAAAAAAGAAAAGCACTATTTGTGAAATACAGTAAAACAACATTTGCCCATAACCCCTGCTTTAGAGAAGAACAGATACATTAACAAGGTTGACAGTTTTTAATGTGAATTTACAAATCATGTGTTGAGAAGAATGAATCTGGGCAGAGCTTGTCATTTATTCATCTCTAATGTAGTTAATGTTTATGAGTGTTAGTTTCAAAATAGGTTCTGTGTAGCAAATTCAGAAAGCCTTTGTTTATAACAACTAAACCAAACATATCCTTAGGACTTTTGTCTGATTACATCAACCGTGGTCTGTAGATTTAGATGCTAAAAGGCAATCAGATGAAAGAAACGAATGTGAGCCGTAGTATGGGTGTTCATATTTAAACACCTTAGATAAAATAAGTGTATCAGATTATGAAGAGATTACTAATAAAGTTAAATCGTTGGGGCACCCGGGGGGTGCGGTCCCTTAAGTGTCTGACTCTTGGTTTCAGCTCAGATCATGACCTCAGGGTCTGGATCTCAAGATCTCCACCCTCCATGCCGGCCCGGCTCCTGCCCCCACCAGCCGGTGGAGGTCCGAGCTCAGCAGGTGGTCTGCTTAAGATTCTCCTCTGCCCCTCCCCACCGTGCTCTCAGCTCTCAAATAAATAAATACATCTTTAAAAAAATAAAAGTTACATAGATTTTACACTTAAATGAATTAGCAAAAAGTTAAAAGTCACAAATGTTTTTATAAAAGTGGGAAGTTGCTCCTGATCTCAACCGAAATCAAAGGCAGCCTCTGCTAAGGCACGGGGATACTTTAAGCCACGAGGCGGTCAGCCTCCTAACAGGAAAGGGTATGGACTCTCAACTAAGGCGGCTTGTATAGCCGGTGACTGCAATAATCAGGGAGAAGTGTTCTGCGTGGTGCCGCCCTGATAAATATTCATGAATGGAGGATACTAAAACCAGAGCAGGAAGCGCTCTTGTCACCACTTGAGCTTTCATATGTCTTCATTGTCTGGAAATGTACACGCTGCAAAATTCAAGGAACTGTGTCTGAAAAAGAAATGCGGCTTTGTCGTCTGTCCACCCTCTGCCTTACCCATTACAGCATATATTATCTCGTCATTTGCCTTATCAGTTCTTCGTCTTCTCTTCATTATCTCTTTTGAATACAAATGTCATATATTATGTGCCCGTATTAAATTCCAACCTGAAAAAATTTCAGTGTTTATCAGACTAGCAGGTAAATGAGACTGTGTTTGAGTTAAAGAAGGGATGTGATGTCATTACATAAATTGCAATCTGAAGTTATGGACAGGGCTTTCTTATTATTATTATTGTTCCTGATTTACTGACTCTGTAAAAGCATACTAACATATTTATCACCCAGAGGAAAGTGCCCTTGCTGATTAGAAAACTGCACAACTCTGGCATAAAAAAATCATTCCCCCAAATATTCCAAAGTACATTTAAAATTTTGGTTTGCTCTGAAGAATTCTATAAAAAGTGTTGACATGAGGCCGGCATAGTCAACGTAAAATGTGCTCAATAGGGCTCAGGAACCTTAGGTTACTTGTGATGTCAAAATGAGGTATAAGTACTTAATCATCACCAAACAACTTAAAGATTGTCAACACAGATGCATTTCTCTACCGTGCAAGGTCACCTACTGAGACCTCATATCTCCTAATATAAGATCAGTGTTATCCTTATCTGCACAGTGGTAAATCAGATGATTCTTTACCCAGAATCACTGCCAACTAGGAATAAACAATAGAGGTAGAGGAAAGAAATCTAAAAATACTGTGAAGAACATACCCATTTTATAGATGGAGAAACTGAGGCAAACAGAGGCTATAGAATTTAAGAGTTAAGAGGGAATTCAGGGATAATTCAATGCAAGCTCCTCATTTAATTAAATGAGAATACTGAGGACCAGAGAAGCTCACTATTTAGTCCAAAGACATATGATAATAATGTGAAATTAATCAGACAACTCAAGGACCAATAAAAGCTTTTGGCAACTTAGTCTATTATCAAATTTCCACATGATCACCTAGTTTATTCTGAATATTTGAACCACAAATGGGATCCTTTACTAGATTAGAGCCATTTTTTTAAATACTAAAAATATGATTTAATTAATCACAAATAAGGTGGTGAGGTACAAATGGTCATGAATCAAAAAAGCAAGTTAAGATTTTAATTCAAGAATCAAGACTCAGTCCATCTTAGTAGGACTCATGGATCTATTCATTTTGAACATATTTTCTGTGTTTCATTTCATTTAGTCTAGAATTTTCCTAGATCAGACTCTGATTAAAGAAGGCATGTACAGGAGCATCTGGAGAGTTCAAGTCACAAAGGAAAAGCATAATTCTCTTTCTCCACTAATTCAGTTTTTAATGTTCCATCAAATAAAGTTCCAATTATGAGTATAAGGAGGATTCGGTAAATAACAACACTGCAGATTTTTTTATTCCTTTTTGACACGAATTTCTCTATTATCACAGAGGAAAGCAAATAATGATTAATGAGGCATGATATTCTTTTGTTTCCTATCTCAATATTATTCACCAGCCTTGCCAAGCTGCAGTAATGCTTCCACAAGCCACGAGAAAGGCACCAAATTATTCCACCAAAGAACGGAACCACTGCATGTTTTGCCTTCTTGCTCCTTCCTTCAGTGAGACAGAAAACTGCTTCATTCAAATTTGCATACCCTGTTTTCATGGGATTCCCCCTTTCTCTAGCACTCACTTCTGTCTGTTCCCCAAGACTCAGAGTGCATCAAAACTTGACCAAAAAGTGTCAGTCTTCAGAGATGTATTTCTAGCCACCAAGAAGTAAAGGGCTTTTGTTCGGAACCAAACATTCATTGTGAAAATTTTACTTTAAACATATTGTACAAACACATGGGCTATCCTCACGCCTCCGGCTTTGAGGCTAGGCCCTGGGGGGGTGGGGGGTGGGCAAGAAACCTGCTGAAGGGTAGCCTGTAAGGAAGATTAGGGAAGAAAGTCCTTAAAATTCATTTTAAGAGGAAAAGGAATTGGAAAGGCTTAGTTTCTGGCATTTGATGTTTTTATATAATTTGTATATGATTAAACCCAGATGTTAAGTTACAATAGTCTATGTGCTAAGTGCTAACTATTATCACTTGGGCTGTTCAAATACTCAATTTGCATTTTAAAAAAAATCTCTGAAACTCAATCTGGTACTTATTAGTGATGTTACCTAAAATCAATTTAATGAGTTACATTTATTCCTACCAAACCTGTGCAATTCAGTATGCTTTATTATTAGGATTATAATTCTATTAAAAATCGAGCATGGTAATGTTCTTACAGCATTATTCACAACAGCCAAAGGATAGAAACTAGTCAAATGTCCATTGATGAAAAAATGGATAAACAGAATGTGGTATATTCAGTCTTAAAAGGAAATGGAATCCTGACCCATACTACAACATGGTAGACTTTGAAGACATTATATTAAGTAAAATAAGCCAAACATAAAAGGACAAATACGGCATAATGAATCTACTTTTATGAAGTAACCTAGATTGATCAAACTCATGGAGACAGAAAGTAGAATGGTACTTACTGGAGACTGTGGAAAGGAAAACTGGGAAGTTATTGCTTAATAATTCAGAGTTCTGGTTTCGGAAAATGAAAAGGGTCTAGAGATGGATAGTCGTAAGGCTGTACAACAGTGTGAATGTACTCAATGTCACTGAATTCTCCATTTAATAATGATGAAAATGCTAAGTTTTATATATATTTTTCCAGAAGTTTTAGGAAGTGTGTTCAATTATTAATAAGACTTTATATTTTAAAACTCACTGATTCCAGTAATAGCTATCGCTATAGGTCACCCTTTAACAAGGTAGACGACATAAATTAGCTTTACGTCACAGTGAGGGAAAAGACATACAGGATAATAACCTCTGTACAACCTCAGAGGACATCAGAGTCCCACAATAGAAGACAGTTATGTGATCGCTTCTCGGCCTTTTGGCTAAGATCAAGTGTAGAAGACAGTTATGTGATGGGGCACCCAGGTGGCTCAGTTGGTTAAGCATCTATTTTCGGCTCAGGTCATGATCTCCGACCCCTGGGATCAAGCCCTGCATGAGGCTCCCTGCTCAGCCAGGACCCAGCTTCTCCTTCTCCCATTCCCCCTGCTTCTGCTCTCTCTTCCTCTCTCTCTCTAATAAATAAATAAATAAAATATTTTTTAAAAAGATGTCAGTTCTGTGATTCTTCTTTTCTTCCCAGAATGAGAAATTATGCCCATAACCCAAAATACAACACTCATCTTTCATAAAATTGAAGTTAACCGTCTATTCTTTCTTGACTCTTCCCTTTGGGCCACAACCCTACCTCTAATGACCGATTCCTTCCACTCCATGCATTTATTCCAAGGCAGGGCTCCTTCTGATCTCCTTCCATACTCAGTCCAGTGTCCTGAAAATTCCTTCTGACCTACCCTCTCCAACACCAGATAAACTCTGGCTCTTTCCTGGTCTCTCGCCCAGTCTTGCCCATCCTCCTCCAGCCAAACTGCTGTGGCCTCCTTCTGCCAAGACTAATACAATAAATTAAACTGGTTCAATTGTGAATGAGTCATGTCATAATAATAAAGTTTTTTTCCAGAAAATATATTTGTTCTTTTTCTAGGGTTCTCAATACTTTGATCTGAAGAATACCTATTGAGCCATTGAAGTATTGAGCCAATACCTTCTAGGTAAAAATTTGGGGCATGAGAAACATTGAGCACCACCTTTCAGATTTGTGACTTTGGACTCCACCTGAAGTCCGCTTAGGCTCAAAGCCTAGTTTACACTCTGATTTCTTCCTTAGTCTTTAGTGGTTTTTAGCAGGTCATTTCACGTCATCCTTGGGGACCTAGAATGACAAAGGAAAACCACACTGGGTAATGTGGAAGCTGCTCTACTTTCTAGAACTTTATAATGACAAGAGACAGCACACACATGTCAGAAATAAGAATTATCATAAGAAAGATACAGATGGACCCTCATGAGAAGTCAGAAAAGAGAGACATTATTTTGTTATAAACCCAGAAAGAATTTAAGGAGTATGCCATGTTCAGATAGCCTATAATCTTGAAATGGTTTTGTGTTTTATATGCACTGACCTAAAGTACTTGTGTTAGTCCATTGGGGCTGCTATAATGGAATAATACCATAAACCAGGGGACTTACAAACAACAAACACTTACCTCCCACAGTTCTGGACTCTAGGGATTCCAGTATCAAAGCACCAGCAGATTTGGTGTCTGGTGAGAGTCTGCTTCCTGGTCCATAGATGGCTGTCTTCCATCTGTGTCCTCACATGAGGGAAGGGAGCAAGGGAGCTCTCCAGGGCCTTCTCTCCAAGAGCACCGACCTCATTCCTGAGGGCTCTGCCCTCATGACCTAATCACCCCCTAAAAGCCCCACCTTCTCACACCAGCACACTGAGGATTATGTTTCAACATAAATGGGGGGGGGCACAAAAGCAATTTAATAAGAATACTTTATGTCAAAAATTCTTTTGCAAAATAAAATAGCCTTTCTTTTTTTTTAAAAATGCATTATGTATTTATTGCTTAAAGATACATTGTCAATTCTTAAAGAAGAATATTTGATTTCATTTCATTTTTAGAATTCCAGATGGTATTTAATAAAATATTTAACAAAAAATTATATATGCCCATGTGAAATTAAAACAGTAAACAAGGCAATAACTTCTGCTAAGGCCTAGCTTTGCTTCTGTACTTCTTAATGAATAGAAAAGCATATATGTATATTTATGTGTGGGTATATGTACATGTATATCTGCATATATTATTGAATCCACAAATGGAAGTCTATCCTCTCTGTACAGTGTACTGACATTTATTTGATTTTTTAACTTAATAATACATCTTAAAGATAATTTTTATTTTATGAATACCTATAATTCATAAAGTCTCAATAGTATTCAATGTATGACTATGCCGCAGTGTGCAACCATAAATGTTTAAGTTCTTACCACCATCTTTCTATATTTAAATCAATGCTATAATGAATATCCCTATACACACATCTTTCTGCATGTGTGAAAAATGTCTGTAGGCTACATTTCTAAAAATAGAATTGTTGGACCAAAGGATGTATAGTTTTAAAGTTTTTTGTTTGTCTGATACTGGTTTTTTAAAACGATGGACATATAGCTCCAAAGACATTGCACCAATATATATTCTCATCAATAGTATTTAAGAGTGTGGTTTCTCACACCCTGGCTAATCCTTTTTTTTCCCCCCCTCAAATTTCTTTCCCCCCCTCCTCTGATCGATTTAAAATGGATGGAACTAGAGGGTATTATGCTGAGTTTTTTTTTTTAATTAAATTTTTTATTTATTTTCAGTGTAACAGTATTCATTGTTTTTTCACCACACCCAGTGCTCCATGCAATCTGTGCCCTCCCTAATACCCACCACCTGGTTCCCCCACCCTCCCACCCCACCCCTTCAAAACCCTCAGGTTGTTTTTCAGAGTCCATAGTCTCTCATGGTTCACCTCCCCTTCCAATTTCCCTCAACTCCCTTCTCCTCTCCATCTACCCTTGTCCTCTATATTATTTGTTATGCTCCACCAATAAGTGAAACCATATGATACTTGACTTTCTCTGTTTGACTTATTTCACTCAGCATAATCTCTTCCAGTCCTGTCCATGTTGCTACAAAAGTTGGGTATTCGTCCTTTCTGATGGAGGCATCATACTCCATAGTGTATATGGACCACATCTTCCTTATCCATTCATCCGTTGAAGGGCATCTTGGTTCTTTCCACAGTTTGGCAACCGTGGCCATTGCTGCTATAAACATTGGGATACAGATGGCCCTTCTTTTCACTACATCTGTATCTTTGGGGTAAATACCCAGCAGTGCAATTGCAGGGTCATAGGGAAGCTCTATTTTGAATTTCCTGAGGAATCTCCACACTGTTCTCCAAAGTGGCTGCACCAGTTTGCATTCCCACCAACAGTGGAAGAGGGTTCCCCTTTCTCCACATCCTCTCCAACACACGTTGTTTCCTGTCTTGCTAATTTTGGCCATTCTAACTGGTGTAAGGTGGTATCTCAATGTGGTTTTGATTTGAATCTCCCTGATGGCTAGTGATGATGAACATTTTTTCATGTGTCTGGTAGACATCTGTATGTCTTCATTGGAGAAGTGTCTGTTCATATCTTCTGCCCATTTTTTAATATGATTATCTGTTTTGTGTGTGTTGAGTTTGAGGAGTTCTTTATAGATCCTGGATATCAACCTTTTATCTGTACTGTCATTTGCAAATATCTTCTCCCATTCCGTGGGTTGCCTCTTTGTTTTGTTGACTGTTTCTTTTGCTATACAGAAGCTTTTGATCTTGATGAAGTCCCAAAAGTTCATCTTTGCCTTTGTTTCCTTTGCCTTTGGAGACATATCTTGAAAGAAGTTGCTGTGGCTGTTATCAAAGAGGTTACTCCCTATGTTCTCCTCGAGGATTCTCATGGATTCCTGTCTCACGTTGAGGTCTTTTATCCATTTCGAGTTTATCTTTGTGTACGGTGTAAGAGAATGGTCAAGTTTCATTCTTCTACATATAGCTGTCCAGTTTTCCCAGCACCATTTATTGAAGAGACTGTCTTTTTTCCACTGGATATTTTTTCCTGTTTTGTCAAAGATTATTTGACCATAGAGTTGAGGGTCCATATCTGGGCTCTCTACTCTGTTCCACTGGTCCATGTGTCTGTTTTTATGCCAGTACCATGCTGTCTTGGTGATCACAGCTTTGTAGTAAAGCTTGAAATCAGGTAACGTGATGCCACCAGTTTTATTTTTGTTTTTCAACATTTCCTTAGCAATTCGGGGTCTCTTCTGATTCCATACAAATTTTAGTATTATTTGCTCCAGCTCTTTGAAAAATACTGGTGGAATTTTGATCGGAATGGCATTAAAAGTATAGATTGCTCTGGGCAGTATAGACATTTTAACGATGTTTATTCTTCCCATCCAAGAGCATGGAATGGTCTTCCATCTTTTTGTGTCTTCTTCAATTTCTTTTAGGAGTGTTCTGTAGTTCCTCGAGTACAGATCTTTAACCTCTTTGGTTAGGTTTATTCCGAGGTATCTTATGGTTTTTGGTGCTATAGTAAATGGAATCGATTCTCTAATTTGCCTTTCTGTATTTTCATTGTTAGTGTATAAGAAAGCCACTGATTTCTGGACATTGACTTTGTATCCTGCTACATTACTGAATTGCTGTATGATACGCTGAGTTTTAAATGTCAGTCAGAAAAAGACAATTATCATGATTTCACTCTTGAGTGGAATTTAAGAAACAAAACAGAGGATCGTAGGAGAAGGGAAGGAAAAGCAAAATAAGAGGAAATCGGAGAGGGAGACAAACCATAAGAGACTCAACTCTAGGAAACAAACTGAGGGCTGCTGAAGGGGACAGGGTAACTGGATGATGGACATTAAGGAGGGCACATGATGTGATGAACACTAGGTGTTATATGCAACTGATCTTTGAAACTAATAACACACTATACATTAATTATTTGAATTAAAATAAGAAAATTAAAATCATACCTCATTAATAGTTCATCTTGAATTTATTCAGTAACAAATGGTGCACAATTTTATAGAAGCCATTTGTACTTCCTTCTCTGCCAACTACCTGATTTTTCATGAAAAGTCCTAAATTTTTCCTAAGAGGAAAGAGAATCTAGAAAAAGCAAGCAACTCACTCAAAATCTGACTGATATCTGTTTGGTAGATGTCCCTGCTTGATGTTACACACCCAAGAATTGACTTATTTTTAGGAAATTCTAAAAAGAAACTTGTGGAATTTTGCATCTCGTAATGCATTCATTTTGAGAGGACAATTCCCACTATGAACTGTGAGTCTGGAAGGAAAGAACAAGTGCATGAGGAAGAGGCAGGAGAGGACACTGGAGAAGAGAATCACGGTAGTGAGGGGAGAGGGAGGAGAATATGAGAGAGAAAGAAGAGGACAGAGTGAAGAAGAAGGAGGAGGGGGAGGAGGGGGAGGAGGGGAAGAAAGGAAGGAAGAAAGACATAAGGACAGAAAGAAAAGGGAAGGAAGATAAGGATATCAATGTCTGAACTAATTTCTACTACATTAGAGTAGTGTTGTTCATCAGGTACAAAATTTCTTCATGTGGAATTTTTCTGAATTTTGCTGTTCGAGCTATGGGTAGAAATATTAGGAGTGTTAGTATGTACTTTTCAAACTTATTGTATGTATTTTCTTCCAAAGTTAATATCTACAAGCTTATAGTTTTCTGGGATGTTTAATTATTATCTGTTTCTGACCCACATAGAGTCTATTATAATGAGTAAGTAGATAAAATTTAGATTTCTTAAGGTAACTTACTTTAATGCTTTTCGCCAGATTCTTTTGTGTTCTTGTATCCAAATCCTTATGGATGGGGTTAAAGGACAACTCATACTACACTTTGGCCAAGAACAGAGAGAGTGCTAAGAAAGTCCCAGTGTGTTATTAGAATTAGTGTGAGCATACTCTGAACTAAAGTCGGAATTTAAAACTGAGGGTTGCTGGGGGGTGAGAAGGTAGGGATAGGGAAGCTGGGTTATGGACATTGGGGAGGGTATGTGCTATGGTGAGTGCTGTGAAATGTGTAAGCCTGGCGATTCACAGACCTGTACCCCTGGGGCAAACAATACATTATATGTTAATAATAAATAGGTAAATAGATACATACATACATTTTTAAAAAGTGGGAATTTAACCATTTTTAGACAACTTACAAAGCTTATGAAGTTTTGTAAAATTCTGATAGTTTTAGTTATTCATCCTTTATTTTATGTTTTTTTCTCCTAATTGCTGTATTGTTTTGTTTTATAAAGTACCATAGCAGAAGCAGCACAGCATGAGGTCCACACGTTATCCACCTGTGCTTTGCAAAAACTTATGACTATTCCAAGAACAAGGCATCTCTGAAAGAACAAAATTAACTAGTTATTAGGTTGTAACTGCAAAAGAGAAGATAATTAGTGGCCTTGAGAAAGAAAATTAAGTTCACAAATAAGAATGAAAACTTTTAATTGGCAAAAACAAAACTTAAGACTCCTGAAAGAATTTATTTTAGAGAAAACATCCAAGCAATTAAATTGTAAACACTTACTAAACAAATGCAAGGGAATGTAACGATGGATACATTAATGTGATAAATCAGTGTTGGTAAAATTTAGGGAAGTATTAAGTGATTTGGAAACATCACTGAAAGAAATGAGAACTCATTGTCATAATAAACATGACAAGGGCAGGTGATCTGCCTAGTAAAATATTTTATTCAGATATCATTTCAAACTTTATAAGCAGAGTATCAATGAACAAAGGATTTTCTGGTAATGTCATAATAAGTGTTTTAGTTGACTGCTCTGGCTCTCTGAAATATAAAGGCTTTTTGCATTAACTCCAAATGAAAAGACAAATGGCTTCCTTTTCCTTCGTTTCTAACCAACATCCATTGGCCTATCTCCAGTATCCTGTGTACCATAGAAAGGTCATGTAGCATAGGTTCAGTTTATGAACCTGTACACATATGTCAAGTATGTGTTCTTGCAAAATGAGATGATTAAAAGGGGATTTCTGTTTGAGCAGATGTTAGTATTTAGGAACATAACAGAATTGTATCATCACAAATCTGAATGAAAGGGGAAAGGCACGCACACAAAATATTTGAAAGGCATTTTATAATATATCTGAATATTTGTCAACATCTTCTTTTCCTTTTTCTTCTAAAAAAATGACATGTCTTTTATTTAAATTATGTCTTTCATGAATCCTCCCATAAAAATAAATTATCTTCTTAATAAATCACCTCCTTTTTTCATGAAAATCTGCTTGTATGTGACCAAAATAATTTGAGAGGAGTGTGGTAGATGTATCATGTGTAAGGACACCCATGTCTCAGTACTGACTTTTGAATTTCCTAGAGATTTAACCCAACAAGTTTATTAGAAGATTAGTATACATTTATCAAAAGGTACTGGCGCTCAGAATGTTTGTTTGAAAGATTCAATCTTAGTATGGAGTGCAAGATAGCAGGGGTGAAACTCAAGCTTTGTTGTTACAATTTTTGCATCTGTCACTAGGTAGATATACGACTGCAGGAAGATCATTCTATCTACTGAGGATTTCATTTACTTCATCTGTGAACTACAGGAGTTAAACAAATAATTGTTTCCCCAATGAGTTCCACGCAGAGCTCTATAGAGGAATGTTTGAAAAAGTAGCCTTCTTTACGATATGCAATGCATAGTAACATATGAATTATTCAGAAAAGTTGTTCAGGAAAGAGACATGTGGAACATCGCCTAACTATAAAAATCTCTTCAAGAAAAGGCTACAAACATCCTAAAAACTGTGTCTTGATTAAACAATGGACAAAGGAATCCTTGGGATTTTTTAGCCCTAATCATTTATAATTTATTATTTAACTTATAAGAGTTTTAAAGTTTATAAATTTAAAATTTATAATTTAGTAGCTATTTATAATTCAGTGGTTAGTAGTTTGGTAGTTATATAATAGTTAATTTAATAGTTATAGCATAATTCTGAATGCTGAAACTTAAGGTCATAATTTTAAAAATAAACTGATGAAAAGATCATAATGATGTATATAAATCCAAATAATTTATATCAAAATTAATTCTAATCATGCATTCCCAGTGTTGATAATTCAAATTTAGAGGGTTTTGACATATGTTCGTGGATAGCTCAGTAGATGACTTTAGCCAAGACATAAATACACATCTACTTAAAACCAGTATTTTTAATAGCCAAATGCATTTTAGTGCTTTACTTTCCAAAGCAAAAAAGTGTAAAACTTTTCATGTAATCCCTAAGTCAAACATTAAATTTTATATAATAATAATAAACATTTTTTCTTAAAGAAAAACTCACTAGATATTCAAAATTTCAAACCCTTTCTTAAATGCTCTCCTATAATTTGTCCTTTGTGAGTGTATTGTTGGTACATGAATCAAAAATCCCTATTAGACATTTATACTACTGGTTCTTAATTATACAGCCCAGATTCTACTGAGAAGAGATCTCTGGGTGCTAAAAGCTAATCAGATAATCTCAGAAAGTCCCTCTGACTGCCATTTAACATTTAATCACGCGTTAACCATAAATTAAGCATTCAGTCTCTGGCAGCCTTTGAGTAGTCTGGAGGTGCGGGCTTGCTATTTACAATTTTGACCTGCCACCAAGGAGTCCAGCCCACTTAGAGAAAATGAAAGCTTACATGATTGATATTTACAAGTGGGTTAATGTAAATTTAAGTTGGTCTTTCAGATACCTGTCAACTGTAAGTTTCTCCACATTTCTATTTGGTATCTTTCAAGGGTCATAGCCTTGCCTCCTAGTCTATCAAAAGCCACAAACCTTATTCATGTTCCCTTTTTGTCGTATGCTTGATTAGGCTAGAACGCTCAGCCACGTGTAAGTGATAGTGGGCAAAAAGAGTTCATGATGAGACTACTAAGAGTTAAATTCTTAATCCAAATGTATCATGTCAGGCTAGTTGGCCCTCTTTGGGGAGTTGCTCAGGAAATTATTAGGTTTACCCATACCCGGAGACAGCCTTATGTAGTTTCACTTTCGAATAAATCCCCTTACTGGTTGGTGAATTAACTTTATCTCTTGAATTGTATAAGCAATTTGTGTGTACTTCTTGCGTGGTTAATAATAGTTGATCAGAGTAACAGAATAAGAAAAGCACCAGTTTCTCTAAAACCAACAATGACTTGTTTGGACACAAAGCTCAGTTCTATATACTGCCTACTTTTTATTCCATTCTGCTAACATATACCTCCTTCTTTCTCGTTCCCACATTATTATCATTATCATCTATCCCACTCCAACGTTATTATCACATTTTAATTTACCATCCTCTTCTTTACCCTCCCACTTGGGTTTGTGAACTTACTGCCTCCTGCCTGAATTATAGCCACGGGAGCTTCAATGTCCTTAGTAAGGCCAAGCTCTCCCATCTCCCATTACAGCATTTATAGCATGGCCAAGTTATTCTTCAAGCAGTGTTTTCATCATATGGTCACTACCATAATCAGAAAGGTTAAAGGCTTACTGACTAATACACACCATAGATAGTGTGTCCGTAGGAAATACAGTCAGATATAATCAAATATCAGAGATACCAGCTTCAGCCACTCTTACCTTCTCCCACCCCCTCTTAGTTGCTTTTCTAAACTGTTACCCCCTCAACACAATATCTGTCTTCGACCCTTACACTCATGTTATTTCTTACCTCTCCTACCTCAGCAGGGAACTTGAAGTCACCAGATGTGAGTTATGTAAGTTTTACCTTTACAAACTTACCCACATTGATTACAATTGCTTTTTTCTCTTCTATTTCTCAAGAAAAGATGTTCCTCTACCTGTTTACTGCTAACCCTTCTCACAACACTCTGAGTCACATTGTCTACAGAGTCTCAAGTAATGTGCTCTTCAGCTGTCCCTTCCCTCTTTCCTGTTTCTTCTCCCTCCCTTTCTTGTGGTTTCATCTCTTCATATTATAAACCCACTCAATTCTCTCCCATCTTTAGAAGGCCTTGTCCCAATCTTCTGATTGTCTCCTTCCTTTCTCTTCCAGATTGTTAAAACTTGTCTACATAAAACTCCACTTGCTTATTTGTGTTTCTCAACCACGTAGATCTGGTTTCTGTTTCTACTATTCACTGAACCTCTTCTAAACACTGCCCTGGAAAAGGTCACAGATTGTGGTAGGGAGATTTGTAGAATGTCCTTCCTCCAGTGATCTCCACCTCCTATTATTCACGCCCTTACGTAATCCTTCCCCCTTGAGTGTGAAATTCTTCTAATAGAATATTTCAGTGGTGATAGGATGTCACTTCAATAATTAGGTTTCAAAAGACTGTGACTTCTGTCTTGCCAACACTCTTTATTTCTTTTTTGGCTTTCATTATTTTTTTAAGGATTTATTTATTGATTTGACACAGGGAGAGAGAGAGAGATCTTAAGTAGGCAGAGAGTCAGGCAGAGAAAGAGGGGGAAACAGGCTCCCCCCTGAGCAGAGAGCCCAATGTGGGGCTCAATCCCACATTGGGATTGAGATCCGACCCAAGCAAAAGGCAGAGACTCAACCCACTGAGCCACCCAGACACCCCTTGGCTTTCATTATTTGATGAAGCAAGCAACAATATTGGAGAGGCCCATGTGGCAAGGAACTGAGAGCAGCCTCTGGCAGTCAAAGAACAGTCAAAGAAGAACGGAAATCCTCTTTCCAATGACCCGTGAGGAACTAAATCCTGCCATGTGAGTTTGGAAGTGAAATGTTTTCCATCTGAGTTTTCTTATGAAACCCAGTCTTGGTCATCACCTTGACTGCAACTTGGTAAGACCCTAAGAAGAAGATACAGAAAAGCCATGTTCATATTCCTGAAACATGCAAATTGGAAGCAAATAATTATGTTGTTTTGTGATGGTTTTTTGCTGTCAATTCTTTTTACTTCTCTTCCTGCATCTCCAAGCATCCTGAAGTCCCTCCATTAGATTTTCTTCTGTATATCTACTACATTGCGACATGGCTGAAGAGTTTGTCTTCTGCTCCCTTCTCCTCTTACTCCATGTTCTCTCTACTGAAGATCTCAGATTCTTATTATTTGAGCTAACATTTTCATCTAAAACAAAACTCATGTATCTAGTTGCTTACTATATATCTCCACTCGATATTTCTACTTCAAGTGTAACATATGCAAAATGAAAGGGTTATTATCCCCTGACAAGCTCTCTTAGAACCATAACTGACCAGTCATCAAATGCTTGGCAATTCTCTTTTTTTTAATCCAAACTTTGTCCACCATTCCCATTTCCTTTGTCTTGGCTATGGCCCACATTACCTCTTGCCTGAATCATTTCATACTCTCTGAACAAATTCTTGCTTCCATAATTACCCTCCTAATGTCATCCTGTAGGATGGATTATCTAAAAGATGTAGCTAATCATGTTACAGCACTGCCTAAAATTTTTCAGTAACTCCTACCACCTATACTTAAAAACAAATAAAACCCTCTCTTGAAAGAAAGACCCTCCTTGTTCACTCTCCAGTTTTGTTTCCTGTAATCATCTTCCTTCCTCTCCCCTTTCCCCATTCCCTTGAAGCCATCATACTAGTTCCATTTGCCCAACACAGTTTATTTCAGGACCAACAGTTCTCTCTGCTATAAATACCATTCCTCCCATACCCAATTACTTGAGAAACTCCCAGACAACTCATCTCTCCTATCATTCCTATTCAGTCTAGTTCACTTAAGCAAAGAGGTGTGGATCATTTTCTTTGGCCAGGAATAGGACTGAGTCTTTCAGAAAGTCATGAATCCAATGGCGGCACCAAGAATTCTGAGATGGCCATTAACCCAGATGGGGAATTCAGGAAAGATCATCTGGAAGAGGTTTGTTGTCAGTCAAAAGTAAGACATGAACGAGTTGGGTGACTCACACACCACAGTAAGTGTGGTGTTGAGCCCCTTTCTCCTTCTTGTCTCTCTTTCCCATCTTCCAAGAATTAGGTGAATTGTGATATGCTACATTCTCCTTCAACACACTTCTCTGTTGCATTTTGTGCTGTGGTCACTTCTTGTTTGAATTACTAATTTCTTAATTTGGTTGTGAGCTTCTGGAAAAGTTAGGAGTAAATCTGAGTTATCATTGTAGTTTCAGCAACCAGCATGATTCTTGCCATTTTATATATGCTCGATAATTGCTTCTTTTATTTAAATCGGTTATTGAGGTATAATTTATATACAGTAAAATGCACATAATTTAACTGTACAATTCAATAAGTTTAATAGTTACTTCTTGATTAAATTGATTTTGTAGTCTTTTGTCATCTGTGATTTCATAGATAATGTTCTATGCATCAAAGAGTAAGCTCCAACCACTCACATAGCTGTTCAAACATCGTGGGGACTCAATAAATAGCTTTTTATTAAATGAACAAGCCAGCGAGAGTATTTCCGTGTTATCACCTCATTGTTCACAAAGGAAGGGAAATTATAAAACTTTTGTATCTGAACTAAAAACTGCAAGCATGGTTACGATACACTGGAAATTTATCTTAAATAGCCCAAAGTATTTTTCCTATGTCTTAGAATCTAGGTTGGTCCAAAATATTTTAAAATTTAAATTGAATTCCTTGGCATTTATAATTTTATGTAGTAACTTGTAAGCTGCTTCAAAATCAAAATATCACTTACCTTCTGCTAACCACAATTTTAGAAATTATTCACAAGTAGACAATTACGCATGCCAAAAAATCACCTACAAAAATTTGGGCTGGGTTTTTGCCAGTCAGTATGCCAATTAATTACCCCACAAGGACTGGTTGGCCTTGGATCAAGTAAAGCCTCATTGAAATGCAAGGTCGCTCCCGTCAGAGAGAAGACAGGAAAGGAGAGACAGAAACAACAACAACCAGACACTTAGATCAAGTAAAGCTGATTGGAGAAGAGAAGCTCGTTCTTCAATGTTTCTCAGATTCTTACAGATTTCTAAAGAGTCTAGTCCACCTGAATGATCAGAACTGGCACACACACTCTTGCAGATGGGCCTGGCCAGCGTCACCTGAACGGGAGAGCAGAGACCGTAGCTGCCACGCAGGTGTTTGGTACTGGGTTTGCCCTCAAACAGAAGGCAGTCTTGGGTGAAGGTAGTGGGAGGGAAGAAATGAACTAGTGACATAAATCATAATTTTTCGATGTGATAGGCATGTCAATTTCCCATTCAAGATAAACGAACACTGGGAACCATTATACTCTAGGGCTGATCACTCTTTGATTTACAATCCATTTTTATTACAATGGAAGGTTTGAGAAAAAAATGGCTTAGCACTTTGTTTTTATCTTGTGCATTTCTGGAAGAACAAGAAAGGAAGACCGAAGTGTTTTGTTTGTCTGTTCCTCTTGCTGTCATCAAGCTCTCTCCTTCTTGGAGAGCCGTGTTGTTTACTTGCACTGTTTACTGTTTAAGATTTATTTTTACCAGAGCCTTGACATCTAAATGCTCCCTTGGTATTTTGAAAGGCATTTCATTTTGATGAAGTCACTGGAAACCAGAAATAATTCAACAACTCTGGCCTGTAAATGTAAGTTACTCTAGCATGAAAACTAGAGGGAATATTTGAATATTTATATACTGTATAGAAAAGCCTCCTATTCTACCTAATATAATCATGTAGAAATCAATATAAGGATGGCTTATCTATGCATGCTGCAATTTAATTTTAATAAGAAACAAAAATAAGTAACTTTATCTTACTGGCAGCTTATTCCAAAAAAGTAATTTTTAGGAAGTCTTATGGACTCCTCCACTAGACCAAAAACTTCTCAAAAGAAGAGAAATTACGTCCCCAGTAATTTCAAAGTTGCTGTCTCACACTAGATGCTAAAATAAATGTGGAAGAGTGAATGTTATCAGTGCTTATTAAAACAAAAAGCACTTTGGGTTTCATTGCACAATGCGAAAGATTGACAAGTACTATATGAATCTAAGACAAGCAAGTTCAGTTCATTTTTCTGACAATTATGTTTTATCATCAGATGATGTCCTTTACCTTATCTTTGCCTAACTAAATGTCCCATACAGGTGGTTTTCTACACACACACACATGCAAACTCATAGGTGCACTCACACCCACGCACACACCCATGCACACACACACACAATGTGCCGTGAAAGTTTGTCACCCATCTCTCACAGAACTAGTGTGCAGTTTCAGAAAAACACATGTCTTAGCTTCTATAGTTTACAACAAGATTCCAAAGAGTTAGAGGGCCATATGTCATCAAGGTGCTGGTTCCAATTTCCATAGGTTTCCTTACATTCCTTTCTTCGGCTTGAAGGAAACTTCTCCCAAACATATGACCTAGAGATAGAAGCCTGGCTCCACCCTGAGACAGTGACCGCTGTCTATCTCTGTCCCACGTCTTGTCCCAAGAATGTTTGCTTTTTTCCTATTTACACAAATCTACAGAATACACAAAATTGTGTAGAATCTACACACAACAGTATGCATTCTAAAAGAAGCATGTGGTAAAATCTTAGACAAGAATTCGTGAAAACATATTCATAATACACAGTAACGTACGAATTAACATCCTATAAAGGCAGAATGATCGAGGCAGAAGCAACACCACTCAGGACTGATTCTTTCACACAGCACGAGAAAACAAGAGTCAAAATCAAACCACCTGCTAAAACAAGGTGAGCCAGTCAGAGACCAAAGACACGCAAGAGTTGAGAAGAAGGGAAATGACAAGCTTGTAAAGTAAGGCGCACACACAAGCACCCAAATGCCCTACATGTCATCTGGCAGAACAGTGAGGAAAGTCACGGATTCAGGTATGTCAAAACAGGACAAAGCAAGCACTTGCATGAAGGCACGGGTAGGAAGTACCATGAAAGCTCAGTCCAAGAGTTTTTATTGACTTCTGTGAAGAAAGCAGCTAACTTGAATCAGCAATGTACGTCGAAGACCACAGGGGAGAGCAAACCGGTGGTGAATGAGAGCAGGAACTCCAGGCCGAAGCAGGAACCCACAGGCTGGAGCGGAAAACATCGATTCCATTAAGGAGGGAAGAAAAGGCAGCCTCTGGGCTCAGAGGAACACCCTTCCCAAGGTGCCCCAATGCCCCACTACGGCTGAGGGGAGACCTCTCAGCATCCTGACCTATAGATCACACCATCCTACTTGAATAATGCTTTCCCAATAAAGAATGCTTGCTTTCTTCTTCTTTTTCCTCTGCTTCTTCCTCCTTTTTTTTTTTTTTTGTTTTTGTTTTAGAAAAAGTTGAAAGTCAGATTTCGATGAGAATTTCTCTGCCCTCCTCTGTTGTAAATAGAAATGTGCATTTAGGGGACATGGAACTGAGAATTTATTGGATGGTGGTTTTAAGCACTAGCTCTTGAAATTGTTACTGTCTTCTGATGTAGTCTGAGGAAGATATATTGAAGCTATAAGCTCTGACACTTGGGTGATTAGCAGCCATTACACGCTGTTTTGGAGCATTCATAGGGGACCTTATTTCACAAAAAACAATCTGTAAAGAAAATCACTAATAAGGATGATCTATGACTGAATACCTCATCACCTGACCAAAAAAAAGTTTCACGTTGACATTCCCATCCAATGATTTATTAAGAAGTCTCAAGATCCTTTTAATCCTATTTCTTTTATATTTTAAAACACAAAGTATCATTGGAAAAAATAGACTCCATAAAAAATCTGATTTTGAGATTATATGATTCTACTTGGAATTTTCACTCGGCAGCAAAATAAAGTAAATACAATTTGGTAACAAGCAAATGTCATCCATATATCCTTATGGTATAGTCTGACCGCACAAGCAACAGCACTATTGAAAATAACATTAGACCAGTGTGGTAAAATAAATGCAGGGGTTTAAATAATTTAAAAATAAAAGTGAATATATCAGGACACCTGAGTGCTTCAGTCAGTTAAGTGTCTGGTTCTTTTTTTTTTTTTTTAAGATTTTATATATTTATTTGAGAGAGAGAGAGCAAACACAAGTGCGTAGAGGGATGGAGGGAGGGGGAGCAGCAGACTCTCCATGAGCCAGGGGTCAGGTGCTGGGCTGGATCCTAGGACCCTGGGATCATGATCTGAGCTGAAGGCAGACTCTTAATGGCTGAGCCACCCAGGTGCCCCAAGTGTCTAGCTCTTGACTTCAGCTCAGGTCATGATCTCAGGGTCATGAGATCAAGCCCCGTATTGGGCTCTGTGCTCAGCATGAAGTCTGTTTGAGGTTCTCTCCCTCTGCCCCTCCCCCACTCAAGCTCGCTCACTCGCTCTCTCTCTCTCTCTCTCAAATACAAATAAAATCTTAAGAAAAAAAACTGAACATACCAGTTTTTTTTCATTTCTAGAATTTCACTGTTAGTAAGTAACATAAAAGTACCTCCCAAATGAGGCCATTTCCCTCATCTCTCACTTTTTCCTTCTTCTCTATAAAGCCTGTCAATTCCTGGAATGATCCTTCAGTGATTATGCTAGAGAAGTAACCTTGGATAGAAGTTAATAACTCTCCTCTGGTGTCGTACAACCTGAGGTCAAAACCCACATACATTAACTAGCAACTTGGGAACTTTGAAAAAGTCACTTAATAGCTCCAAACTTGTATTTTGTATTTGTTGTAAGGACTAAACGATACTGGCATTTTTAAAAATCTCATTTTTGTTTTGTTTTGTTTTTTAAGTGAGATCCATGCCCAGCATGGAACCCAGTGCTGGGGCTTGAACTTGTGACCCTGAGATCAAGACCTGAGCCAATATCAAGAGTTGGACAGTTAACTGACTGAACCTCCCAGGCACCCATGATAACAGCATTTTTAAGTACTTAATGAATATTAATAATTATTATTAGGGACTGTGGTTTGAGGACATATGGGGCAGTTGGTGTTTGTCTTTTAGGAGGGTATTAGCCTTAGAAGATTTACACATACAAAACAGCAGAGAAAGAAGTGCAGATGAAGTAGATCCATACAAAGAAGACACCTGAATAAAGAAAGTTTCCTTAGATGGATGTGGCTCATCCCGGCAATTGGCGTGAAGTTTGTGGGTACTCTTCAACAGTTCATTGTTTCAAACCCATGATACTTGGCTCTTATTCTTGGGTTTATATGTTGACACTAAGATTTGACAGGCTATAGGACCCACTGGGATTTCCTTCAGTGCAAACACAAAAGATAGGAATTAATGTCCAGTGAAGCAAACAGACAGAGGATGGAAGCAGGTGGACAAATTTTGTCCCTTCCTTCTAGTAAGTATGCGGATGCAGGATCTTGATAAACATCCCTGAAGAGCTCTTCCAAGATTGGGCAGTCAGCTTATCATGAAGTTATAATCATCTTGGTAATACACTGGTTTTTATTCTTTTTCTTGCTTCATTTTCATTTTCTCTTATACCTGTTGACCTGGGATTGCACTGACCAGTGAATTGTTAGCATAGAACTTTTGACTCAGTTTCTATTTCCTAAAAAACCTAGGGTTAGACAGTGGAGAATAAGAACGGCCCTAGAAAAGAGATATTCGTATATGTTGGGTTGTAATTGCCCATCAGTCTGAAGCATTTGCAGATCTATTGCTGGTAGTAACCCTTGGCATTAACTTGTGGTTAATTGAGATGAGCAGATGAATATATGAGATATGTAGCAGCTGCCAGACTTATCCTTGATAGGTATAGCAATAGTGCCAGTGTCCCACCCTCAGATTTTTAGTGCGCTCTGTTCTCTTCTAAGTGTCAACATCCACATCTGTGAGTCTGAATGTGTTTTTGTTTGTTTTTTGTTTTTTCCTAGAAAGATGGGAAGCCCTGATACTCTTGTGCAGAGCAGATTGGAAGTGTCAAGGAATGAACATGCCCACCAGAGCCTTTCAACTCAAGACTCTTGGGAGCTGGTAAGTAATGTCCTCAGTGCCCTTGTCCTTGGGTAGACTAATTTTGAGGCATGGGTTTTGCAGTTTCCCAGAGGCTGCATGTGGGATTAAACTCCAAATGCCTACTGTGGTGGTACATTTCCTTCCCTTTGGTATAGCCTGTACTTCCTAAATAGAATCTGCACACTCAATTCTGTTGGCAAGGTCTGCTTCCCCGAGAATTCAAACTAAGACAATCAATTTGAGAGAAATAATGATTACTTAATGCTTCCTTATGGAATGTGGTGTAAGCTGGTTGTTTTTGATGGCATTGAATGCCTTGTGGGAGGAAAAAACAACTATACAAATTAGTTAACTATCAATTGAGGCACCTTGAGAAAGTCTGAGGGCGTCTATAGTCACTTGTCTTTTTCAGGCTGAATTTGATAGGGATGATGCCATGGAACTGGGCTCCCTAAGATCTAAACTTTCAATCATCATAAGCTAATGAACTAAGGACACGCAGTGCTCAGTGGGCTTCTTTGACTTGTAATGGTAGTATAAACCACAGCTGGGAAAAATGATCCAACCCAGTTACTGGGTAACTTGAAAGTCTGCCAATTTTGAATGAGGTCCAGAGCAAGAGCAGGGTTTTTAGTCTTTGCTCACGTTGTTGCAAACTGCCTTATTGTCAGACCATGTGACCAGCATGGCAATCACGCCGGAAGAATCCATGATGGATAAAGCAGCGTGCTGAAGCCTCTGGCGATCCCCAATGGAAAAACTGCAGTACGGACATAAAGAGTTCTAGAGGAAGGCCATGCCCTCCATGTCAAAAAGTACAAAACTACAAATAGTTTGGGACTTGCCAGTGGGTCTGAGTAGAAACTGTGTACCTGAAAATGGAATACCAAAGACTATGAAAGTAAAACAGCCCCTCATGAAATATGTATTATCAGGTTCACCAGTCATAGCAGAAAGCTATTGTATAATGGGACTAACACAGTCAGGATTGGACACAGGGAAGCCCAGAGAACATAAGTAGATTACATGACCGGACTGCCCAGTCTCTGCCTCTATTGTGCCAATACTTCTTCTTCCCCTGACATCTTTGTTACCATTAAATGTTTCTGTGATAGAGGAGAGCCTTGTTCACCATTGGGCAACATGTATTTGCACTGAAAATGGACCATCATCTCATTAAAACTTCCCACGGAGGTGGCCCAAAGTCCAAGGTAGAAGGAAATTCTGCCATAATCCCATTTTTCAGAGTTGAGAGCAGTGCATTTAATCATTCACTTCATACGGAGAATTAGCTGGAAGTATATTCACTTACTACTAAAAAGGCCCACCCTTCTTCCATCACAGAGACCATTGCTAAGTCTTATAGGGAACTATTCCTTGGGGACACAAACCAACCACTTGTCAGTTCAATTATGTAAGACTTCTTTAACCCAGTAAGCAGCAGTAATCTCTCTTTATTGGAATCAGTAATGACTCAGGTATGAGTTTGCCTTTCCAGTCCACTGTATCTCACCCGTAATGGCCATCTGAAGGCATGTGGAATACCCAGTCAATCACTGTCACATCTCACACCCTAATCCCTTGGCACAAGAGACTCATTTTACACTAAGGGATATGCAATCATGGTATCCACTGTCCTAGCACTGCTCATCACCTAGAAGATGCCAATCCAATGTAATCACCTATTAAAGGCTCAGCTGAGGACTGGTTCAGGACAACATACTACCGGTGAGGGTGTTGTCCTCCAGGATTTGGTACATGTATTTTCCTAATAACCAATATATGCTAAATGCTAAATATTTGGTCCAGGAACCAAGAGATGGAAGTAGGATTGGTCCCATGTCGTCATTACTCTCAGTGTCACACTTGCAGACTTTGTGTTTCCTGCCTCCAGCACTAGGGCACTGTCTGCTTCGAGACTTGGTACCTGGGAATATTCCTTCTGCTAGGGGTCACAGAAAAGGTCCCATTGAAATAGAAGCTTCAAATTATTTTGGTCATTTTTCAGCTCAGTATATTGGTAGTGGGCTAGCAGGCAAAGAGAGGCACTATTTTACTGGTGAGGTAGTCAACCCTGGTTATCAGAAGAAGCCAAGATTGTGGCCCACAGTGGAGATAAGAAGGAGTGTGACTAAAACCTAAATTCTTTTAAGACGTTTTCCTGCTTTGTTGCCCAGTGATGAGTAAATGAGTAACTGTCACAACCACTGCCAGGCATGGATAATACTACTGAGAATTCAGACCTCTGATAACAGCAGTTAGGATTTATCCCACTAGACAAGCAACTTTGGCCTCCTGAAAGTTCTGGCCTTGGTAAGGAAGCCTTTAATGGGCACTTGAAGAAGGAGGATGTACTATTGATTATGTAATCGGGGTCCGAAGCAACAGTGGGGATTAGAATTCAATTTGAGCTTTTTAAATATTTTGAGGAGACAGGAAATGGCCGCCATCTTAAAGGGTTGGACTGCACTCAGGGAAGAAGGGAGGTCCTCTTGCTTCCAGGCAAGACTCCAATATCATCAGAAGCAACTTTGAGTGACTCAGAGAATGGACTGCGCCAGATTCGGTGCTTCAGACACTGGCCTTGAGTTCTGGGTGGGGTGGCCAAAGGACGGCACACACAGTCCACCGGCTGGGAGCTGGTTGTTGGTGCCCTGGCCACAGCTGCAGACCAACAGTCGTGCCGTGGAGGCTGGTCCCCATCCCTTAGTTGGCCTGCAGGCACACATTTGTCTCTTACTCAGAACACAGCAATATGTATTTACGTATATTATGTATTTACGTCGATGTATTATGGATTTATGGATTTATGTCAATGTACCTTTTTGTTTATTTGTTTATTTTCACTCTGAGTTGCAGTTTACAAAAGTCCAAAAGCCATTCATCTGTTGCATACGGTTCTCCACCGACGGAGGAGTCTCAGAACCATGGTCAGAGTTTCAAACGGCGGTCCCTCCGTGTCCCTCTTGTCCTCTGCTTCACTCGTTCCTTCAAGTTCTTGCCATAGCACTCAAGAGTGGCACACTGACGGAGATTTTTTTAAGAAATAGAAAAAAAATAACTTGCACTCGACTTTATTTTAAAATTGTTTTCCAAAGTGTTCTTCCACGTGGCTTTCATATGGCCTCTACAGTAGGCAGAGGGACAAACACATTAAAGGAAGAACGGCAGACCGCGCTGGAAGACGGCAGAAACCGTGTGATCTGCATGTTTTCAGTTAGAAGCTGGGATTGCTTTATGGAATTAAAGAGGTAACCCCATCATATAACTTCAAATGGGGTCAGGCTCAGGGAAAATGAGCCAGGAAAAGCATTGCTTTGTCAATTCTGCCATCTCTGCCCCCAGATTCTCGGGACCCCTGCTCCACACGTCCTCCTTGGGATCTTCGTGTCGACATATGACAACGGGTTGGATACCTTCCAGAAACCAGAAAACTGAGAGCACTAGAGTTTTCTACTCAGCATGAGCTACTTCTATGATTTGTTAGCCAGAATAATAAGGCAAAGGGCAACAAGATGGAAAAGGGCAGAAAGGCAAATGTTTCCAAACTATCAAGGGGTGCACAGGTCCATTAAAGCATTAACCTTCCTTGTAAAAACTTCGTAGTGTGGAAAATAGGAGAATTGTACCAGAGATCATGAATATGTTTGACTCTGGGAAGCCCATCTGATTCTCTAGCTTTCCTTGCCCACTCTGATCATTCTAGTCTTGTAAAGAATATTAAAGGAGATACTGAAGACACTCTGAAGAAAATAAGAGAAGTGTAAAGTTTTATTATCCTTATAGAGACACACTTTTCCACAATGCAGAAAGACCTCAGATATTTCCAGACTCACACATTACCTTCCTCACTTCGGTCTTTACTCCTGCGTCCCTCCCAACCTCCCTTCCTCTTTTCTTTCCTTCTCTCTCTCCTAACCATTCCCACAGAATGAAAACAAAAAGGCCTATGGACCACTAACCTACTAATACACAATTTTTTTCCACTATGTTCTCACTCCTCGGGTAACATTTATTTTCGAGGGGAGAAGGGGAAGACAGAGACCAAACAAAAGACACAAAAGCAAACAAAACCCAGACATCATCGCTGCCACTTCTCTTCCGGGAATGGTGGGGAGCAAAGACGTGTATTTCCTTTTCAAGGTCATTTCATGTTTGTTATCATTGCCTTGCAGCATGATAGCCTCCTGCTCCCTGGTGCTTTTTTAAGTTTAAATTAGTTTCCAATAAAGAGGCGCTTGCACCTTGCAGGGGGATAGCATTGTTTTTAATACACTTGTAACTAATGCTGCCAGTCCTTGGGGAGTTTCAAAGGACCTCAGAGGCGATAGTTCTCTACCCGGGAGCAAAGAAGCCATTACAGCTTGTACTGGAAGATTTAATAGGTGTCATAATTTATCATGTAAACCGAAAAGTGTTTCTTAATTAAGTGCGTACGTTAATGAATTTTTTAATTTGATCCCTGTAAGTACCTTGCTATACTAATTGCAATATTCTACACATTAGTCATCCGCTGTTGCCCTTGGCTATTTTCTACCCTGAGAGGAAGAGAAAGAGAGCTTTTCAGTTAAAGTTCATTTAACTCTTTCCACCCAACAAATTAGATTTCGTCTTACTCACACTGGAGTGACAGCTGGGGTTCCATTTCTCCAAGCTCTCAGAGTTCTTGAATGCAGGAACCGGCTGAAATTTCTGTTATTTTTCAAACATAGGACGCTGGGGTCTCTGCTCAGCAAGTGAGGCCCTGCCCCTTCCCAAGGGGGGGGCATATGCTCCTTGGTTCTCCTGAGCCTGAGGAGGCATATAAGGGCTAAGACGGCGAGAGAGGTCACAGGTGCTTCCATTCTGCTCTGAGTTCTCCGCAGTGTGATTAACAAAGGGCTGAAACTGGTACAATACTGCTCAAACTCAAAAAAAATTAAGGAAAAATAAAACTTGGGTGTATCTACTTGACTGGGCGTTAGATCTACAATGAATGACACATTATTTATAATAATAAGGGAAGTGTTTATGATATAACGTGAAGTCCAAAAGCACAGTAGAACATGATGGTACAATATCATTAAAACTGTGAAAAACAGCAAAAAATCTTTTTAGGGGAAAAATTGGCAAATAATATGCTTAATCATTGTCATGATTGTCTCCCAGTGATATGGTTATGAGTAATTAATTTTATTCTTTTCTATATTTCTGTATTTTCCAAATATAATATAATGCTGAGGTGTTATGTAATAGGGAAAACCCTTTATTTTCCAAAAACTGGTGAAATGTCATATGAGGGCTTTAGGCTTCAGGCTGTATTTTAGGGAGAGATGGACCCGATTTAAATAGCTATTATATAGCTTTTTAAATGTTTTCATATTTATCCACAGTTTACAGAAAACCTCCAGCCACGAAGTGTTATTAAAGGACTAAAACCAAAAAGACTCCAATTCTTGGCTTTTCTCTTTAAGTGGTCATATTTGAATATTCAGGAGGAGATAACTGTATTGTAATAAATTTTATTTGTTTTTCTTGCATTTACAGACACACAATTTTTTATGTGCTATCTATAAAGGCTGATTTACAAGTTATGCTGCGTAAGAAAATCAACACATTATGAATATGAATAAAAATATTATTTAATTGACACAGGTACCAATGCCTTACTTTTTTATACATTTATATTTTACAAAGAACTCTTACACTCTGAAACTATGTTAACACGTCAAATGAATAAAATAGCCAAACAATATATAGCATGCCTTGTTAAATTTGAATTTCAGATAAACACCGAGTATTTTTAACGTAAGTTTGTTTCATTATTTACTAAATCCAGTAATCCTACCAATGAAGGAATTAAGATGCATCAGAATCAACTAGACAATTCTTGTTTGTTTAACACATTTGAATTTTACTCATAAGGACCACAAAATGTAGTGTTTGTAAATCACTATTCCAGAGCAGTGATACTCAGACTTTGATGTCCCTAAGGATCACCGGAGGCTCTTGTTCAAATTTAAATTCTCACTTATGATACATGTTTGAGAGGTGGGAGTCTGCGTTTCTTCCAGGCTCCAGGAAGATGCTGACGCTGCTGATCCTTGAACCAAATTTCAAGGAACAAGAAAATTTCTGTGTGATGTCTCTGTTCGGTTTCAAACGTGTTGATTCCATGATTCTATTTTCACATGTATCATATCATTTTATCAAAATTTCATTTTCAGGGGCGCCTGGGTGGCTCAGTTGTTTAAGCAACCAACTCTTGATCTCAGCTCAGGTCTTGATCTCAGGGTTGTGAGTTCAAGCCCTGTGTTGGGCTTTATGCTGGGCGCAGAGCCTACTTAAAATAAAGTTCATTTTCAAACAAATGACGAATTTTCTGTAACCTAATTCTCATTCATTATGGTATCACAATGCCAGACTTTGTGATTCCTGCTTCACCAGGTAGTAACAATGTAAGTCCGTCAGAAACATCAGAACGACGATATTTTCATTTATGACACTTGTTTTTCTTTTTTTTTTTTTTTAAGATTTTATTTATTTGACAGAGAGAGATCACAAGTAGGCAGAGAGGCAGGCAGAGAGAGAGGGGGAAGCAGGCTCCCCGTGGAGCAGAAAGCCTGATGCGGGGCTCGATCCCAGGACCCTGAGATCATGACCCGAGCCAAAGGCAGAGGCTTTAACCCACTGAGCCACCCAGGCGCCCCTGACACTTGTTTTTCATCCGTTTTTCCATTAAGGGGTGCTTGCTGAATGCCTGCTACGTGCCGTGCTGTTGTCCAGCACAGGAAACTCAACAGAGAAGTCCATGGGTGTATTTAAAATGGGAAGCTGGTTCCTGTCTCTGACTTTGTGGTCTCTCCCCTCATCCCCGTCATCTTTATCACCGGCTTGCTCACTCCTCGGAGACTTTGTATTGGAACTTCCTGTTCCTCTGCATCTTTTCACGGTTGGCTTCTCACCACGGGAATCTCAGGTCACAGTGTCAGCTCTTTCGAGAGGGCACCTCTGATTTTTTCTATCAAAAGGCAATACCATACCCTCCTGCACTTATGTATGATATTAATATGTTTTATAACCTGACATTCTCTTATTTACTTGCTTACACATGTGTATATTTATGTGCCCATGCATGTGTCTATGCCACTAATACATGACACTTGTGAACAACAACCTTGCAGGCTTCATCCGCTGCGACACTCCATAACTACTCGTGGATTAACTGACTTTCTTTTTTTATTCTAGACCCAAATACATTGAAATACATGCGTGTAAGCAGAACTAAAAGCTTTGAGAATGATAAGGCAATTTTTGTGAGAGTTTTGTTTCCTTATATGGGTCCATCTGGAATATTCAGTAACTGTATAATAATTCATTGTCTTACCTTGTGTATTTGACATATATTATCATTAGGGCCATATACAAATAGAAGTTACATTATGTTGGTCTTGTGTATTCCTAATGTCATCCTATTCTGTGTGCTATTTTTCTAAATAATTCTAGAAAAAGTGAGGTAATTTCAATGTAACCCAACATAGAGATAAAATTGTTTTCCTGTATTCCAAAACAACTAGAATTAGATGTAGTGGAACAGAGAAACAGAGAGAATGAGCGAGAAAGTAACAGAGAGAAAGAAAGCATTCCAACATTATTAACAGCTCCCATTTTTAAATGGCTCAAATTAAAAATATAAAAACCAGTCTCAATCAGTGTAGTAAAGCGATATCTGACCTAATTTTCTTTTGGGAGTTTGTTCAATGGTTACACATTTGTTTTGCAGGATGTAAAAAGTCAACTTACGCCTTTAGGTTATGCATTTGGACTTTAGTATTTTTCTGGAATTAAGGCTATGGGTATCAGAATTAACAGAAGAGA
The DNA here is from genome assembly GCF_963455335.1 of Martes martes. Taxonomy (NCBI): domain Eukaryota; kingdom Metazoa; phylum Chordata; class Mammalia; order Carnivora; family Mustelidae; genus Martes; species Martes martes. The sequence goes on along the minus strand of NC_137889.1, from coordinate 202,599,757 downwards.
CGAGAAGATCCCCTCATTAAAGTTGAGGCTCTAATGCATGTCGGCGGGATTCCTAGCTCAGTCACACTGTCACTTAATCAGAATCCACGTGTCGAATCCTGACCATCCAACTCCAAAAGCTATTGGCCTAATTATTGACCAGGCCACCAAGACTCACAAGCGACTTGGCCAGCACACTCCGGAAAGCTGAAAACTCCATCATCAGTGTCTTCCCACTGTGCTCTGAATACATTATTGATTCGTTGTAGCTGCAGTTTCTCCTGACAAGCTTATGCGTGCAATTAAGTGGATTACACGGAACGTGTTAAATGGCCTTCCTGGGCTGGGAAGTCTGCGCATCACCTCGATTCACTCATTCCGCTCGCCCACTCACAGGCAGGACGTGGGAGATGAACCACCGCCCTGCAACATCCGGTCCTGCACGGGAGGGAAGTGCTTTGTGTGGGAGTCTAGCTCTTCTTTCAAAACACAGACGGTTTTGCCTCTGTTGTAATGGATGAAATGTAGCCTGATACCGGTCTATTGTACCAGTATATTCTTTGAAAAGCGTGCACCGTCTAAATCCTTACTATTTTTGTTTTCATTTTAAACGTTTATATCATCTCGGTTATTTGATGCTCAGCACAGCACCTTCTGAAAAAAACCTTTTTCTCTCTGCGTTCTGAATATTTTAATGAAACCACCTAATTAAATATAGTCAGGTCCGAGCATTATGTGAGGAAGGCCTCACTGGCACAGATAGGTATGGCCTTTCCTAGGATCTAGCTAAAATGTAAGACTTTTCAGCCTCTTCAGAAACAATAACAAGGTCCAAGAAAACAGGATTTTGATGCACACCCTGAGCTGTTGTTGTTGTTGTTAAATGTCAACACAAGACAGAAATGAGGCCGTTCTGAATACAAGAAGTGCCGCTGTTAGTGAGACGATACTCTTCGTGGGCTTTGGTGAAGGAGTGAGGAGCACAGGCACCGCAGCCAACCTGAGGGTCTGAGCAGACGCTCGTAACTTCTTTTTGGTTTAGCTTTGGTTGTAAGGGAAATGGTATGATACGGGATGAGACACCGAGAAGATATTAGAAGTATAAGGAGTAGGACAGTCAATCATATCACACTCGATATCTGAGATCTGCTACCAAAGCCCTAGTTGCTCTCGGAAAACACAGGATTGAGAAACTCTGACCGTGGCTGGATGATGGTGTGTGTAGTAACTAGGGTGTAGCCCACTCTTTGACTATCAGACCTCATGAAAACTGAATATGCTACTGTGACGGAGAGCTTCCCTGGTTCTCTGGACAATAAAGCATTAAGACAGTAAAAGAATCTCAGATTCTAACCGTTTAATCAGAAAACAGTTGGGTTGGTCATTCCTTTAGTTATCTTCCGTCTCTTGCATGGATATGTTATGGTTAGAAACAGGATCAAGGATAAAAGTTAATACTAAACAGGTTTTTCTTGATAATTGCCTTTGTATAAAAAAAAATCACCTTTGTATAATTGAATAACTGGTCTTGGTATCATTAAAAAATTAGTTCTTGATTTAATTTTTTTTAAAAAAGGAATATAATTTCTACTTGAAATAGAAAACAATTTAAGTAGGAATTGGAAAAAGTGTAAGCTTAACTTGCTCCATCACTGACTATAATCGTTGTTAAGGAAGGAAATATGTCTGTCTTATTTACCACTATATTCCTTAAAGGAAAATTTTGATACTAGATGAGGTTCAAACAACTAATTTTCTGATAGTATGTAGTCCTAGTCCACAAGTACAAGTGAAATGAATCACAGACTTCTCCTTTTCTAAATATTTCTTTTATTAACTATTGTTTCTCATTGAATGAAGCTACTGGGACTATTTTGACATAATAAAACTAAATTTTGTACACGTTCCTGAAAATGTATCCAACTCATCACAGTTAGCTGAAAAGAATACTTTCAACTGTACTTTTGACTTTTAGCACTATTGATAGAAAAAGCAGGCAAAACATTGGAAATGAAAGCTTATTGTCAGAGCTAATAATATATCTACTCCCACTTACCAAGTAAAATGAAAACCAGTACTGATATGGAATGATTAAATGCTGAGTTTGAAAGGAAATGCATTCAGAGAGTCCTTCTCCCTTTGGGTCATGTAAGAACCCCCCTAAGCCACACCAGGGGTGTACATCTATTTAAAGCTCTCAGAAGAAATACCCGGTATTCCTGAGCTCCGGCTGCGGGGTCTTTCAAACCACTTTCATAAACCCACAGCGTTAATAGAGCCTTGTAATGTCTCTCTGTATTAGATATGAAAAGCAGGCTTCTCACAAGCTGAGTTAAAAGTCAGAATAATTCTATAAAAATTACACATTTGGTTTCATATAAAATGTATCTTGTCATACTTCCTGGTGAAAAGTCCAAAATCAGTTTTCATTCTACCCGCATTACCTGTGGGCCCAAAAGCCGTCACAGCCTCTGGGGGTTTCATTCTTCTCATCTCTGCGGCAGTGGATCTGTGTGAGAACAGGGTCAGGTAATACGGGGAAAGGACTCAGCATGGCCTGGTTTGAAGTTGTATCTCAATAATAAATTAGTAATAATTATTTCATTAATAACTTCCAAATTTTGTATCTGATGGATTTCTCAAACGTTATTTCTCTGGGCGCGCCTGGGTGGTGCAGTCGGTTGAGCAATCCACTTTGACTTCAGCTCAGGGCATGATCTCAGGGTGGTGAGATCGAGCCCCATGTTAGGCTCTGCCCTCTATGGGGGGTCTGCTTGAGATTCTCTCTCTTCCTCTCCCTGCCCCTCTCCCCAGTCAAGTGAGCACGTGCTCCTCTCCCTCTAATAAATAAATCTTTAAAAAAAAGAAGTTATTTCTCTGAATATTTCAAGTCAACTTTTATTACTTTTATTTGCTTCGTATTACCTGGTGACTACTGAGAACTGGAAAATGAGAAATTTCATGATCTTGAAGCAAAATTTGGAAGAAAATAAATTATACTCATGGTTGTTGATAGTGTGCCGTATCAGCAAGTGAGCAAGACAGCCTTAACATGACCCTAAACTTGACTGAACTCCAGACACCTTTCTTCCTGGCTGTAGGTCCCTGGCCTCTCTTGGACCATTTACTTAAGAAAACTTGCCATTTTAAAATGCTTTCTCTTTCCCTTTGAGACATGGATCCTCTCCCAGTCTCTTGGCCGTTTTACAACCCAGTAATGTCTTTCTCCAGGATTTGGGGGGGTGGCTATCTCTTTGAAATGTAAGCATAAAGATAGAGCCCCTTATCTCCCAGTCTCTGCAGGAGGGTAGGAACCAGACTTCGGTAAGCACAGACGGCTGCTCAAAGTGACCCACCACCTCTTTAACATTCTCCAGAACTTTCCCTTTAGCTCACCTGGGTGCTTAAAAACTGGTCTGCCTTCTATTTCAATGGAGCTGAGTTCAGTCTCTCTATCCTGCTGCACTAGTCTTGACTCCTATTGCAAAAGTCTTGAATAAAGTCTTCTTTGCCTCTTTAACTCTGTGCAGTACAATTTTTTTTCAAGGTGCCCTGAAGAAATTTTTTTGAGTTATATTTTGCAAAAGTATGATAAAATCAGATGTGAATGCTCTGTTTGAATAAAATTGGCTTGACTTTATTATTATAAAATATATTTCATAAAATTAGAAAATACTTTACCTCTGAGTGGCATTTTCACTATAAAAAATTTTATAAATTGAGATAGCACAACCGAAAAATATAGGTGAGAATAAGATGTTCTGAGAGGATTTGATATTTCAGGGATTTTCTCTGCATAAACTTCTACACTCTCAAGAACCTGATTTCTGCAAAGCTGCAACAAAGGATAACTTCTGAGTTTTAAATATTCATTTTCTTAATGAGACAAAGGATTTTAATTACCAAAATGTTAATATTTCCTCTGTGATGTAGGTATATACCTATCTAGAAATTTTCTCTCCTTTACTTCATTAACCACAACTGAGTGCTTTCATTTTGTGCCTATGCTATTCTGCTTTTCTGTTATGTCTTCCCCTTAAATTATAGCAACTATAACCCAAACCCTTTAAATATACCAATAGTTAACGTATAATACAGTTACCCAAAACCTGGTCATTCCTAATGTTTGGTATAGATTATATATAATCTTCAAAAATTTATGGAATCAAAAAACAAAACAAAAAAAAACCTTCCTCATATTCAGCCTTCACACACCATATTTTCTGGGACTTCAAGAAAAAATTAACAATTGAGTTATATTTGCTGTGGGGCCCACAAAAGCCCACGTTAGAAACAGCTCTCAGTAGATGAAGGCCGCTGTGTTCCAAGGAGTTGGAAACCACTGATTCCCCACATGGGTGTGAACACTTTCCTTCGCTTCCTGTAGATCAAGGATTCAAGTTTATTTCAGACACCCGTGGACAGGGTCCTTCCTCCCGCTTTTCAGGTGAAGAGTTCAGTTTTGAGCCAGAGGAAGCCCCGACTGCTTCCCTCCACGGCCACAAACTGAGAGATGGAGAAATTCCCAGTGCCCTCTAGCAGTCATTTTCAGAATTCCTGCTTTTGCCCTTTCTCTTACTTTTTATGGTTATCGGGGAGCCGGGTAGAGTTCTCTGTTCTGCTCTCATTAACTTTTGCTTCCCCCAAAGTTCTCTGTTATGGTGACCTGATAAATTGTACTTGTCGCTGACAAAGACGCAGTGACATTCACGCCGTGGAGCCACACGTCAGAGCGTCACGCGGCTCGCTCCATACTTCCTCTGTTGTCAAACTTATTACCGCTCTAATGGAGGAGAAACAAAGCTGTAAGTAAAGCTCTCAAGGGACCTAACAGAGTCACCAGCCAGGTTCGGTGAAATTCTATTTTTTGTTTCTGTTTGCTTTTTTCATTAAAAGAAAGAACGAGGTACAGACTATGCAAAGACTATGCAAAGGGATCTCGGTACACCCTAAGTCTGCAAATATTTGAACGGATTTCCCCCTCCTCAACTCCTTAACAACATACGCCCAGGTGTCCTTCAGCTCGGGAGAGCCACTGCCCTCCCACGGCTTCAGAACACCCAAAGTCCCTGTGTGGTGATTAGTAGAGTCCGTGCAGCCCTGGGCCCGACTCCAATCTCTTTCTCCTTGAAAATTGCTGAACCTTGATGCAGCACAGAGCAGGCCTTGTCGCTGGGGCCTGGTCCTCATTACAGCCCAGAGACTCGGGGAGATTGTTTGCGTGGCTGGATCATCTTCCCTTCGGGTGGCTAATTAGCGTTTCCCCAGGGCTTCTGCTATGTGAATACTTAAGGGTAATCATCACCGGCTAACTGCGTGGGGAGTGTATCTAAGCAATTTTACCAAGTCAACTGACAACAGCTTGAAGTAATATTAGCCCTGTTACATGAAGACAAGTGCTCTCCACCCAACGAAGACAGAGACTGGCCCCACTCCATAAATCACTGCAGCATCCTTGAAAGCTTAGCATCAGTTCTGAGCCGTTAATTTCAGCGAGGTCTTTTGACAGGATGTTTTGAGAGCACAAGAGCATGCATTGAGAACATGCTCTCTCTTGAGCTAAAGTATAAAGAGCAAATTCTCCAGGCAACCCATGTAAGTCCTAGGGTAATCGAACACATTTTTTGACACTTTTTTTCATCACAGTCTTATCAGTCAGATATAGAGAATAACTTTCCTTTAAGCAAGAATATAGTAGAAATGCCTGTTTAGTGTCTACCTTCGTAGAATTACTGGGCATGTTCTGAACACTCGGATAGGACTACACATTCACAAAAGTTCCCTCTATTGGCCAGACACCAGATGGTGTTACCAGAATTGCCATTTAATAAAAGATAAGTTCATCCAGAAAACTAAAAGTGAGGTGTAAGAAGATAAACTTATAAAAGGTATATTAAGAATGTGTTAATGATGATGGCAGTATTATAAAGGCGATGACTGATTGGAATAGTGCATTCGAGTGACACCTTTTGTTACAAACAAGAGATGTCTTACTATCACAGGCATCCCAATGCATCCTGGGGTATAAAACGCCTCAAGGAATATTGTAGTAGAGATATGTCATACCAGGAAGTACCATGATGGCCTTCTCTATAAAACAACTAGTTTCTCATTTCAAGGGAACTCTTGAAGAAAGGGACCACTCTCCATACCATGAAATGGATGATAATTTTGGTGGAGAAGAATGGGAGGTTTGCAAAGATATGGGAGAAACAGGACATAAACCTACCTATCACCACCCATCTATCTACCACCGTCATCTCTTCCTCTATCTTATCTATCATTATCTCTATCTCTCTATCCATCCACCCACCGGTCTATCTACTTACCCACCTATCATCTACCTTTGAAGAAACGGATGAGAGATGCTAGCTTTAGAAATTTAGAAAGTGCTAAGTGCATATTAAAAAAATATTTTTCATTTCTGGGAAGGTATAATAGACTTGTAGCTTTTTTTTTTTTTCCTTAGTGATGTAGGATAATCACATTTTTTCCAATTACTGGGAAGAAAGGATTTAATATATAAAAATTTTACCTGAAATACTAGGCTTTGAACTTAAACTTCAAATTTCAAATAAAAATAACAGATGTTAGCATTTGAAGGAGTCTAAGAGTAGAAGAAACTTTGATTTTAGTCCCACATTTCATAATATGAATGTGATGAAGCAGGACTAGAATAAAGTGTGGCAAGGGATCTAGGGAAATCTGGGGAATATTAATAATTTAGTGGGAAAAGGGTATGATTTTGAAAGATTTGTAGTACGACCCTACCACTAATGTGATTAAATAGATTTTTATGAAATTAAGATATACATAGGTATGATAAAATTATGTTTACAGTATCATATTAAGTCATGTTAAGACTAAAACTCTTCTACATACTTACTCAAAAATCATTTATAGGTTCTTTTTCCCCAGTTAAATGGTAGTTCCAAAATCCATTTCATTTTGCCATAATAATTTTATATAAATTAAATTAACGGAATAAAATTGAAATAAAACAACAATCTTGTTATTCTAATAAAATGAATTTAAAATTCCTCTTTAACTGGTTATCTATTTTTCAAATCTTTTATATTCAGAAAAATAGTTTTAGATTTGTCATTGGTTCTTCCAGATGTCCAAACAAGAAATTTTTTTTAAAGATTGTATTTATTTATTTATTTTGGAGGGAGAGAGAGAGAGAGAGCACAAGCAGAGATCGGGGGGAGGGAAGGGGCAGAGAGAGAGGAAGAGAGAAAATCTCTGGCAGAGTCCCCACGGAGCATGGAGGCTGACGTGGAGCCCCATCTCAGGACCCTGAGATCATGACCTGAGGTCAAGAGCATCTTGTTTTCCTTTAAATGTTTTCATGAAGACTTCCTATAATACGTACTTTCATAGGAAGAAATTTTAAACTGAGATAAATTCAAATTAGGAAATCAGTATTCCACACACCAATTGATTCCCTGGGTGCTTAAGTATTAGAAGGGCTTTCAATACAGGTGCTCCTGTACTGATAACTTCTGGGATCTCCATCTCCATCGGTAACACACAATTGGTACAACATGTTTTGGACAAGTCAAGGGTCCTGTGTTTAAAGCCTCTGCTCTTCCAACATATTTCATAAACCTCCCAATTTTTCCAGAAATACATGACTATTGACTTAGTAACAATAGTGACAGCACTTCAGACTTCTTCCAATTCCTTGCAAATCTTCATCATTACTAAATCCAAAAGATGTAAATGACCAAGTGTACATAATGCTCAGTCGCCTTCCCTTTTCATTTTTGCTTCAAGTCAATCAAATTTTCCACTGATTTGGTGGTACTACTGGAAGCCAGATCCTTCATATTAGGCAGATGAACTTATGCAGATATTTTTGCTGAAGATGCATTTTCTAACTGTGTAAGTTGGACGGAGATGTGTGATAAAAATAAGTAAAACCTGGGCACCTGGGTGGCTCAGTGGGTTAAAGCCTCTGCCTTCGGCTCAGGTCATGATCCCGGGGTCCTGGGATCAAGCCCTGCATCAGGCTCTCTGCTCAGTGGGGAGCCTGCTTCCTCCTCTCTCTCTGCCTGCGTCTCTGCCTCCTTGTGATCTCTCTCTCTCTGTCAAATGAATAAATAAAAATCTTTTTAAAAAAAGAAAAAAAATAAGTAAAACCTCAAAATATCAATTTAATTGGCAGTTTTATGTGACAGCTATTATTTTATTGCAGGACCAGTTGTTGCATTACATATTACTGAATAAGCTGAGGGTACACTAATCTCATTAAAACTTATGTCTTAAATGATTTCCCTCTTTATTATTCAAAATATTTAATTTATAAGTTGAACACTTTTCAGGAATAAACTATGAATTTATAAGTAGAAATATTTCTTATCCTTTCTTTTTTGCTCTGATTTCCAGAAACTTCAAAAATTTGTCTTTAATCACAGATGAAATAGACTTGGCTTCACTTTTAATAGAAACTGTTGTCTTTCAAAAAATAAACTATTTTCAACTGTGAATTTCACATAAATTTCATTTTTTGCTTTGTTTTGAGTGAACAGATGATAATTTAGTAGCAGATTTCTCCCCCCAAATGCAATGATTTTAAGTGCATTTCACCTCTTTCATGCTTTTTAAATTTTCTAGAAGTTTTATTCCAATTATAAATTCCTTATGCTTTTATTTATTCTTCTCCACAGTTGAATTTTTGTTTGAAACAAGATAATAATATCTTATCCTTTAGGCAACCATATGTCTCCATTCTCCTGGGACAGTCCCAGATTATATCTATTGTCCAGGTGTGCATCCAGGTTATCATTTTTTCCTGAATTTTGTTTGTTCAAAGGTAAGTGTTGTTATTAATAGATGCATAAAATGAAGCAAGGCGGCTCATACCTCTTCCACACCCAGTTCTGGCTCTTGGTATGATTTCGCCTGGTCGTTTATGAGAAGCATGTGTGGCAACATTGTGATTAAATATAATGGGCGATATAGTCAGCAGGATCCCCAATATTTTCTGCACGTAATAGAGCAAACACCTCCCTTTCAAAGACAACATACTGAGCACTCTCAGAAAAGTGGTTTAAGCTCAAACTCCAATAGCTGGGGATAGCCAATGCCTTCTGATTCGGATGGCAATGGGGAAAGTATTTGACACGGCCGCACCAGAATCAGAACTCCCTTTGCATTTTTCCAAAAATTGATTGATCCTTTATAAGTGCATCTATTTTGAAATCCTCTATCGTTTCATTTATTTATTTATCTGTGTTCCAAAACCACACTATATTTTTTCTTCTAACTTTATATTAAATCTTAAATTGAGGTAGTGAAAGTCTTTACTTCTTCAAACTGGTCATTTCTACATATTTTGCACATCCATATAAATTTCAGAATTAATTTGTCTATTTCCTCAAAATAATCTATAGGAATCTACATATAAATTTAGGGAAAATAACAATGTTGGACAATCCAATACCCAAATAGGATACATTTTGTGATTTATTTAGAAGCCAGTAGTGACTACTGTAGAATGTACAATGCTCTACATTGCTTTCAACCTTTTCTCTGCTATATGATATAAACCCCCGAGGGCAAAAACCCATTATTACAACACAATGAATAGTCCATGGTTAACACTTAATTAGCACAAACTCCTGAATTAAATTCTAAACTTCACCATTTGTTAGTTGTAGCTCTTTGGGCAAATTACTTAAACTTTTTGTGTTCTGGTTTTCATATCTGTAAAATGGGGATAAAGAAAACCTCATAAAGTTGTTTTGAGGATTCAGTGAGATAACCCACATGAAGCTCTTAGAATATTCTCTGACATAGAATAAGCCCACACTAGATGTTAGCTGTTATTCTTGTTGATATATTTATTGTAAGGACAATAATTATGTAATAATTTAAAGATTTTTTTTATTTATTTGACAGAGAGAAAGATAGGGAGAGAAGGAACATAAGCAGGGGGAGCAGGAGAAGGAGAAGGAGGCTTCTCGCCAAGCAGGAAGCCTGATGCGGGACACCATCTAGCATCCTGAGATCGTGACCCGAGCTGAAGGCAGATGCTTAATGGCTGAGCCACCCAGGGGATCCTAATTATGTAATAATTAATACTTGATCCTTCTCTTAGTTTATTGGTGTGGCAACATCTTAACCATCCTAGAGCTATTTATCTCAGGAATCTTAAAAATTGCCAAAGAAAGTATTCCTTAACGATGCAATGCTAACAGATTTAGATCTGTTTTCATAACATCTCACTTTCTTAAAGGTGATGAAGTAATTTTTTTTCCCAAAGTTCTCTCAGTCTTCCATATTGCAAACAATTAAGATTATTATTTAAAATCACAATTCATGCTTTCACATTCTTCAGTCATTGCTTAAAAAAAAAAAAAATCCTTCTTTTGATGCATTAAAGGCAATGAAACCAGACATTTTACTAGGACCTTGCATCAGGTCCAGCTGGATAATATTTCCTTTTCTAAGTCACATGGCCTCCATGATGCCCATTCAGCTTGGGATAAAATAACCTCTGTTCTAATAGAGTAAAGGGCAATAGATGCAAAAATATTGGGAAGAAATGATGAAAATCTGAAAAGGTGCCAAAACCAAAAACCCTGCCTTGAGTAAAGAGGAACCAGTGAATTTGTAAACACAGAAGTTGTCAACATTACTCCATACTGCTTTGTAAATTGTAAAACGCCTGTGATGAAGTTGTGCCAAAAGCAAGCATTTCAAAGTAACAGTTTACATTGTGTCTCTCCATGCATTGACTGTATTTACTGTATCATTCAAATAAGTATCCCAGAAATACCAGTGGGCTAGATTCTCCCAGCTGTACATCTCCTTATGGGAACTAGCTTATATTTTTTACTTGTCAAGGTCGTTCAAGAAGAACATTATAAAAAATGACCATGCAAGTGAATTGAATGACAACATGTCTACTAATGGACACATGACAGATATGAGGAATTTTCCAAGGGGCTCATCACATTTTCAGAAAAATAGAAGGAATTTAGAATATATCTTAAAAAAAAAAAAAAAGACAATGATCCCAACATTCACTTGCTTTGTGGATGTGTCAGAGTTCCTTTTATCATTATTTACTTGTTTAATATAGGAAGCTCTACTTGATATGTGTCTATGTGCATTTCCCTATGGGTTTTACTTATTATTATTTTTAAAGATTTTATTTATTTATTTATTTGAGAAAGAGTGAACATGAGTGCAAGGTATGGGGAGAGGGAGAGAGAGGGACAAGCAGGCTCCAGGCTGAGCTTGATTTCACAACCTTGATATTGTGACCTGAGTGGAAACCAAGAGTCATGCTTAACTGATTGAGCCACCCAGGCACCCCTTGTTATGGATTTTAATCTCTTAATATCTCATCTTTAATGTGCTTAGTGGAAAGAAGACTGAGAGGGTGTTTGAGGTCTTAGTCTTAGTGCTATTCTACAGTATGAACTTGAACCAATCATTAGAACTTCTCTAAGCCTCTGTTAATTCATTTTTGTGATAAGAAAAATGTTTCTCTTAGCATCTTTGAGGAGTTATCATGAGTTTTGACTAAAAATTACAGGCATTTGAAAAGTAAAAAATGCAGGTGCAAAAACATTTCATTCCTTGTGCCTGGAACATAGCCCTGCCTAGACTGGTACCTGGCACATAGTGGCCATTCAATAAATATTTGCCAATAAATAATTTACTACTAAGATTTGAGGAAAGCAAAGTGAAATTACTTATGTTTTGCTCTCCGATATTTTGGCAATGTCAGTGAAACAGTAGGACAATTATTTAAATAATACTGGCCTAGGGGCGCCTGGGTGGCTCAGTGGGTTAAAGTCGCTGCCTTCAGCTCGGGTCATGATCCCAGCGTCCTGGGATCGAGCCCCGCATCGGGCTCTCTGCTCAGCGGGGAGCCTGCTTCCTCCCTTCTTTCTCTGCTTACCTCTCTGCCTACTTGTGATCTGTCAAATAAATAAATAAAATCTTTAAAAAAATAAAAAAAAATAAAAAAATAAATAATACTGGCCTAATAGTGAACTATCACCCAAAAAATGAGATTTCTGTCATCAGATCAATTTTCTTCATGGATTTAATTTACAATAACTTGACAGGCCATTCTAAGATCCGTGACTATAAGATCAATATAACTGAGTCTCAGACAATGAGATATTGAGTTGGATAAAATAAAGTCAGAATTAATCTCTCCCAATGGACTATCGAATCAGTTCACAAACAAGAATTTGAACAAAGGAGAAAAACTGGGATCAGTCATTGTAGCATCAGCAAAATGAAAATATAAAGCAAGAAGGGTACTAGATCGGTTTGTAGACAGAGGGGCAAAAGGCCAGTTGGTTGAATACCTTTAGCAAAAGTTCCAAAGTATAGTAACAACTAGGTAGAATCTCTGCCAAGCATGAGATTCAAGGTTCTCCTACCTGTGACCATCCAAGCAGACAGCAGCCCTCACATATAAACGGCAAGTGGTGACCAGATGCTCTGAACAGAAACTACATCCCTGTAAGAACTGGGATGGGACAGGTGTCGTGTGACCTAAGAAGGGAGGGTCTGCAGCAAATAAGCCACAAAATGAGGCCCAAGGTAGCAACCCACACATGGAAAATGGGAACAACCTTCACCCCTGAATGAACTCCGGCTTGGTCAGTGTGCCACTGCCAAGACTGCCTCATTACATCCTTCCAGTGAAGGCTGAAGTTGGGCTGTGGGCCGAGGAGAAGCAAGGACCACAAGAGAAGTCAGCCCACAAGCTAAGAGCAGTCACAGGCCAAGATATCGTCTTTTCCAAATAATTTCCCAAAAAAAAGAGGTCTTACACAAAAGACTGACTATCATCATGATAAAATAATGAGGCCAGAACATGAAAATAATCATAAATTTTCTCTCAAGTATGAGGGGGAAAATCAAGAATAAATATCTTCCAATAGGTAAATTTAAAAATCCCTCTTATTCATTTTTCTAAGCTTTGTTTGAAAAATAAAAACAAGTTTAGGAGAAACTAGTAATAACATCTCTATTTTCAGATACCCCAAAGCATACATTAATCAATAGTGTATTAACTGACTACTTATACCACAGAAATACGTATTTATTCATTGATCCTGTGAATATTAATAAAATCTCTTTGGAGAATCATTTTAGTCTTGTTGTTAAGAACACAGGCTCTGAAAACAGATTGCCTGGGCTCTAATATAAGGTCCACTTCCCAGGTATGTGACCCTGAACAAGTTATGTAACCTATCTGTGCCTCATTTTCCTCATCTGTAAAATGGGGATATTAATAGTACTACTTCAATGATGTATGTCTGGTAGGTACAAGATACTCAGACTAGTGCCTGGCACATAGTAAGCATTTTGTACGTTGGCTATTATTGTTATTATGTATCTACCATATATTCAAGGAATATTTGTTGATTCTCCAACAGGCTAGATGACACAGGCAAGATTCTTTGGAGACAGATGCTGAGATATCGTTTGATGTATCAGATACTTACTAGGACTTGACATAGCTGGAAAGAATTGGGCAGAGGCAGAAGCTGAACGTCAGCGCAGGCCCAGCAAAGCCTTGGCCAATGTCACACGGAACTCCCAAGTGTATGTGGCCTGTGAAGATTGTTCCACCATGAGTTGAAATGTCCGACGTTCATGCTCCAACCGTGACTCGTCAAAAGGCGGGAAAGCTAGTCCTTAATTTAAGAGAAGTCTCAGCGCTGCGTCTCCACATCTACCATGTTAGGTCATGAAGGAATCAAAACGGAACACTTAACCTCAAATAATTCACAGCTAGTGGAGCAGCCATTCAATATAATATGAAACTTTAATAGAAATATGCATAAGAATATATAACACAAATAAGGACAACCTTCTTAATGTTCATAGCATCTGTATGATGAGAAGACATAAAAATTACACCCCTTACATTTACACTATTGAGAGATACTACACAAAAGAATTCCAAGCATTAATCTTTTATCCAATAAATATTTGCTACCCTTATAATGTAAAAAAGTTCTATGGGAGACGCTATACAAGATAGAAAGTTGTACATGAAATTGTTCCTTCAGTCATGAAGATAAATATCTATTAGGAGAAATAAAACATGTATCCAAATGTTTTCAATAAAAGGTCTATTATATGCACCATCTAAATGTACAATGGTTGATCATAGTACAATGCTGTTTACTATACTCTGTAGAAGGTATTTAAATAGTATTTATCGATTTAATAACCAATGGTTGCTTATTGATTGAGTAGGATGGCATGTCCCAGACTTGCCTGAGCATACAATTCCCCTGGAGTCTTTGGCCGACTTCTCAGGCACTAACCCAAACCACTCTGCACTTTAGCCACTTCCAGCTTCCTAATGATCCCTGTGATCAGGCAAGTCTGGGAAACACGGCTGTCATGGAAACATTGGAGTGAAACTCCTGGATGGAGCCTTGGTTTTGTCTCTCACTGATTGGTGACCTGGGGCAAAGGCTTGTCCTTAAGATTATGGAACTAAGGGCACAAGGACAAAGGCAAACCCATACCGTATGTCTAAATACTTAAAACTGCAAATTAAGAAATTGTTAAATAACATATCATCTACCTTATCCCACCTTGACGATTACACATTCCAACAACCCGGAAGGTCAGCTTCAAATGAGGAATTCTCAGTCTCCTCAGTTTCCCCTCTAGAGCATGGAGGCAAGGGGAAAAGGAACCTCTGGGTTCCAGCCAACAGCACGTCCACCTTCTGGCCTTAGTTCCCATCCAGAATGCGAGCGACCTCGACTCACAGGTGTGAACTCCTGTCCACGTCCAAGACCAGTTCATCTCCCTTGAAAATCGCTGTCCCTGGGCCCCTCCTGGCGAATGGGAGCACACACCAACTGAGGAGGACAGAGCCAGGGAACAAGGGGCAAGCAGGACTTTCTAAGCAAGTCTGAGCTGTGGGGGGGGGGGGGTGCCTAGAAGATATATAGGCAAGAAATTCCAGAATGTTCCCTTTAGCTTGGTACATTCCTCACTCCTTGGGAGGAGCACGGTCAGATGAAGGCCAGACCGGAATTTCAGAGTGTAGGTTACAGAACAGGCACACCTCTTGTCTATGTCTAAGGAGATATCAATAAGTTTGACCCTCGAGTTCTTACCATAAAGTGGGTCTTAGGATGCCTGTTCACAAGACAATTCGTGAGCCGTATTTTACAGGATGGCGTACTCAAAAGCATTACCTAAACTTAGAGTCCTTACAAAATTCAAATATTCAAAAATAGTTGTTATCGTTATGGTCTCGGTACAGAGAAAAGAGAAAGTATTTCCAGTTAGAGTTCAGGAAAGTCCTTCTGCAGACATCGATGTGTTATCTAGAATTCAAAACGGAAAAAGATATTTCGCGTCCAGATGCGAACTGTGTACAGAGCAGAATTTTATGACAAAGGAATGGCAGCAGCCAGGGCACGGAGGTGGGAGGTTACTGTCTGCATCACAAACGGAGTAGTCTAGAGTGCTGTCTTGGTGCAATTCTGCTCAGGGCAGTGTGGCAAAGGTGGGCTGGGCCAGGATTGTAGTGGCGGCGCTTGGGGGACTGTACACGTGCAGAAGGAGAGAGGTTGAATTTCTCAGAAATACTGTCCAGTCATGTCTAAATTAGGACAGCCTTTATATTTTCTATACACACACACACACATCAAACATGCAGTTAATCATTTGAAAAGTCCTATAAACCTTCTCAACATTTTGCATAAGAAGGATTTCTCATGACTAGAGCTAGTGACCAATCTTTTGTTATGTATTTTTTCCTTCTTCCTTTTCTTTTTCTGCTTTGTGGTACTAGGTAGCTTTGAAGATACCGGATATGTGAACTTGGGCAACATACTTCACAACTCCGAGCCTCACTTTCCTCTTCCATCAAATGGAGGCAACGGTTCTGACAAGACATATTTCATGGAACTGTATTATTATTGTGATTTTTTTTTAATAGGTCACCTTTGCCACTGCCAGACTTCCATTCTTTTCTCATTCTGTCCCTTCCTAGCTCCTTGTTGAAAACGGCATTTATGTTTTTGTTTTCTTATTGCTTTTCTCAAATGCTTGGAGAAAAGAGTGAAATTGAAGAACCAGTTGAGATTTGCCAGTGCATACTGGGCAAGGGTTTGTGCAGCAGGAGGGAACTAGAGATGGCGAGGAAATTCAGTCCAAGACACAACTGGTCAAACGATGGGTGTGGGGTTGTGTAACACAAGCTGTATTTGCACTGGAGTTTTAATTGAAATAAGATTATAAATCATGGCTCTCGAATCAAGTTGACACAATGTCAAAATATTTGGGTTAGTGCTTCGAATATCTGGCAAAACACGTGTGTGGAAGCAATCGCCATCTCGCAGGAACTCTCTCAGTACTCACCCTTCACTGCTGTTCTGCACTTAGCACTTTCTACCTTGTCCGGGCTTGTAAACCAGTTAACTCTCTATGTGCCACATTGCTCCTACTTGATCATCTGCCCTTGAAGGGCAGATTTATGTCTTATTGGTCCCTGTAAATCCCAGCACTTAACACTTTATCTTGTCAGCAACACTTAAATGACAATTAGGTGTTGCATAAACTCTTAGATTATTCCCCTACACACATACACACACACACACAAACACACACACACACACACACACACAGAGTAATATGAAACGCCAACTCATTTCCAAACACTATGCCATATAAAAATGCAACAGATAATGCAATGGTTAGAAGGAAACACAGAAGAAGAGAGCCTCATCTAGACTTGGGAGACCTACAGGACAGTAGTCCTTAGTTGATTTTAACTGATGCAGAAGCACTTGGTTATGCAAAGGTTTGGATAAAAGATGTCACGAGAGGCAGTGTGAGCAAAGCCCAGAGAGGAAGAAGAGTTTGAGGATCCTTCACTTCCTTCTTAGCTGTCAATTCAGTGTTGCAGAAGTACAAAGTATGACTTCAGAGGAGCAGGAAATGAGGCTAAGGACAAAGACCGTTTCACCAATTCAGGGGATTTTTTTTTTTAAGATTTATTTATGTATTTGTCTGACACACACACACACACACACACACACACACAGATAGAGAGAGTGGAGAGAGAGCACAAGCCGGGAGGAGATGGAGAAGCAGACTCCCGACTCTCACGGAGCAGGGAACCCGACATAGGGCTCGATCCCAGGACTCAGGGCCAAGCCCAAGGCAGGCACTTAACCAACTGAGGTACCCAGGTGCCCCTGCAGAGGGTGTTTTATGGGAATCGAAAAAGCTTAGAGGTTAACATACACTTGCCGAGGAGTCTTTAAGGGACTTTTGTAAGAAGGGCAGCATACTCAGCTAAACGTAGAGATATTGCTGGCTGTTGTGTGGAATTTGGATTTGATGTAGAC
Source organism: Martes martes (assembly GCF_963455335.1). Taxonomy (NCBI): domain Eukaryota; kingdom Metazoa; phylum Chordata; class Mammalia; order Carnivora; family Mustelidae; genus Martes; species Martes martes. The sequence continues at coordinate 202,582,406 of NC_137889.1, read as the reverse complement.
AAAACGGAAGGAACAAAGGCCTTCAGTTGGAGGCTATTATTGGAGCAAAGTTTGCAGATGGTGAGGGTGAAACAGGAGACCTCTAGGGTGAGCGTCCTTACATTAGAGAACAGCGTGAGATATTTAAGAGTAAAAATGGGCTGAACTTGGAGATTCACTGCATCTGGAGTATAAGGGAAAGAGAAGAGTCAAGAATAACTCAGAGTTCTATATTTGAGTGATCATAGCCAAGGACGGTGTCAAAAAATAAAAGAATCAGGTTTATTGAAAAAAAAACTGCATTTTTGGACAGACTGAACATAGAAGTGGGTCTTACTGATACGAATGTAAATGTACAAGAGGCAGTCAGCTATGCTGTTCTTGGCCTTGAAAAAGATCTAGGTTGTAGTTACAGCTCTATATGCATATGGATCTCTGTTTGAAACTTTGCGACTGGAAAAACCACCCCATAAGTACATGATATGGCATGAGCAGTCAGGACAGGTAAGAACGAAAGCATGGACATATGAGGAAAGGCCTGAGAGAGAGAGAGAAAGAGAGAAAACAGCTGAGAAATCAGAAAACTAATGATCTGAAAGGCGGGGGTTGTAAAATTTCAAAAAGAGTGAATGATAAACAAGACTGAATGTTGCAGAGAGATAATATAAAGACGGAAGACTGATGGACGTTGGGAGGGTGTGGGCTATGGTGAGCACTGTGAAGTGTGTAAGACTGATGATTCACAGACCTGTATCCCTGTAACAAATAATACATTACATGTTAATTAAAAAAAAAAAAGATAGGAAGTATAGGTGAATTTGTGAATTGGGATATCATTGTTGATATTTTCAAGAGGAATTTTAGAAGACTAAAAGAGAAGATCAAATTGCAATGTTTTAAAGAGTGAATAATACAAAAGTAAAATGGTGAGACAATGAGGACAGACTACTGGGGGGGGGATGTGAATGAAAAAAAGGAAGTTAAGACAGTGCTAACAGAAGGCAGCACAGGATTGAAGGCTATTTTTTTTTTCTTTTTGTTTTTGTTTTTTTTCCCTTTTAGGTGAAAGAGGATTGAGTATTTTTAGAGGTTGGAGTGGTCGTAGCAAAAATTTAGTGGTACTTTGAAAATAGCTAAAATGTATTAAACACATTATTTGCCAGGCAGGGCACTAAGGGTTACCATGAACCGTTTTACTCGATGCTTAACAATAATTCTACGAGCAATTTTTTTTTTTTTTTACAGAGGAGCATGCTGAGGGTAATACAGATTAAGAGAAATTGTTAATGGTTTCAGAATTAGTAAGTAGTAGAGGTAGAATCAGAGCCTAGTTGTCCAGATTTAAAAGTCTGCGTTCCTGATCACTACTCTGTAATGTCTCTAGAAGGGAGACGGAAGGTTGACGGTAGGAGTTGGAATGATGGTGAAGGAGCACATCGGACAGGTTCAAGTCAAGAGCACAGGTGAAACGCGCCCTCTTAAAATTGAGGAGACATACCCCATTCTCCGCGACTGGAAGAAGGAAAGGCAGGGTTTGGAAGTATCTGTGTTTGTAGCTCTTGAGCAGCAGGTGAAGAACAATTTCTTTTTAACCCAATTTCCTCAATGAAGTATGAAACATGGCCCGTGGCTTGGTGTAAAGTGTTGGATGTAGAGACTTGAGGGAAGTGAAGACCTATACCAGACGTTAAATGAAAGGCAAGAGGGAATGGACCAAGTTCAGGTGTAATAACAGGTGGCCTTGAGAGTGAATATTAATCCGCCTGGATGTATGATTTCTGTGCTGCACTTCACTTCGTGGGTATAAAACAGTGGGTGTGAGCCAGACTGTACACCTTAGAGGTTGTGTGGTCCTGTTAAAACTACTCAATTCTGCTTCTGCAGTGCGGAAGCATACAACATGTCCATTAAAAATCATGGCTGCGTTCCACTAAAACTTTATTTGTGGACACTGAAAATTAAATTTCATGATTTTTATGTCATGAAATCTTTGTTGGAGTTTTTTTAATCATTAAAAAATGTAATAACCATTTTGAACTTGCAGTGTACAAAAAGTCGTGGGTTTGATTTGCCATAGTTTGTCAACCCTGGGTACAGAGCACAGAAGCTAGACAGGGTCTTTGACCTTGGGTTGGATTTTTGCTCATCTATGGAGTAGAGGACAGGAGTACAAGAGAATAAAGAATACTGGTGCGGCAGCCGTTTGGCATTGTTTTCAGACCATTGCCTGCCCTTCCCATGCTCTGTGGGGAATCCCATTTTCTAGGTACCGTTGTCCACTGGCTTTCGGTACATTCAGTCATCAGGAAGGACAGGTAGATGGGGAGGGGTGGAGTGGCTGCGGTATTATCCTATCTTCACGAAGCCCCATATCCTATCTTCACGAAGCCCCATCGCCCCCTTCTTAGGCTCCGCTCCGGGTTTTTAAGCCGGAATCCCGTGTTCCCTTCTGCGCGCCGACCCTGCCGACCCTGCCGACCCAGCCGGACCCCGCGCGCTGGGCGCTCTCCCCGGAGCTTGGAAGGCCGCAGGGAGCGCAGCCGCGCGCCTTTGTTCGCTTCCTTCGCGACGGTTCCTCACTCCCGCCGCGGTCGGTGCGTCGGGCAGAAGCGACTCCGGTTTTCGGTGTTTTCTGTGCTTCCAGAACCGGCTTCAGCGCACCTCCTCGATGGCGTCGAGTGGGCTCCAGTCCTGTCCCCAGCGATCTCGGCCCCGGGCACAGGGCCTGCTTTCCCAGCCCCCGAGCTCCAGCAGGGCCGGGTGGCGCCTGCCCTGCAGCCTCCGGGCCCAGTCCCGCGGCCGCGGTCCCCGGACTGTCCGCCCCGTCGCTTCCCGGGCTCCTGGACGGTGCCGCGGGCTTCTTCCTCCCGGGCTCTGCGCGGCCGCGTGTTCCTCTTTGAGTACTTCGGTATCGCAGCATCTACATGGCCAGTTTCCGGATTAAACTGCTGCAGTTACGAATGACAGGCGTGGGACAGCCACCGCGGGGAGGGGCGGGTCGAGGAAGCGGCCTGGGGCCGGGGCTGGACGCGCAGAGCCAGCGGGGCCGGGAGCCCGCGCCTCCCGGGGAGCCTGTGGTGGCCGCGGATGGGCCTCTGGACCCGCCACAGACCCAAGGCGATGCCTGAAAACCGCCGCCGTGACCACTCTTGCCGCGACCATCCTGAAGGACGCCCTGCCCAGCGCGGCCTGGAGGAGCTGCCCCGGCCTGACCGGCCGCCGCGCGCGAGCCTCCAGCCCCCCATCTTCTGCCAGGCGACCAGGACACAGACTTCGAGGACAGACATGCCTTCGTCACAGGCCATACACAGTGCACGGAGCAGGCGAGGGTCCTCGCCAGCATGATGACTGGCAAAAGGAGCAAAAGCTTTCTCAAAAAAAGACGCTGTCGTCGAAATGACACATGAATGACTTGAAAAAGTGGGTGGCCTGACTCAGTCACAAGTGGGGCGGGTCGTCTGATGGGTCCGCGTCCCAGCCATCTGGGAGGGAGGGATTGTCCCCTTCCTTCTTGGGCTTCCGTTGACTGTATGCTCATGTAGGATGGAAATTAGGAGAATTCTAGAATTCTCACTCAGGGCTCGGCCTAGGGCTCAGCGGACCCTTCTCACTACAGCAGTTACATGCTTGCTCGTTTATTCAATAAATATTGTGTACCTGGTTAAATAATTAATAATAATAGATGTGATTGCTCTTTTTCTGACTGGATTGGATGATAGATACACCGCGGGGCTATTTGATCCCCCCTCTAGCTCTGCTCTGACTGAGTATTTCTGGACGCAGCTCTATGTCCTCCAACCCTCTGCACATACTTCAGGACACCAGCTCCTACCAGGACACAACCTCCTACAGTCCTTGCCATAATTCCAGTCCCCTTCACTAAGCCCCAGCTCCTGGAGTGTGGGGAGGCTACTACCCATTCATGTCTTCTCTTCAGCCCTGGGATGGTAGCAACTTTGTGTTTTTGCTAATCTCTGAATTTTCCACCATCCCTTGCTAGGTTTTTCAGCTCAGCTGTCATATGTCATTAACTCTTTATATTAAATTCCACATGTTTTAAACATCTAGTGCGTTCTTTTTTCCTAACTGAGCCCAGATCGATCCAGCCAGTGAAAGTATAGCTCAGATGAACGGTCACAAGATCCAGGCTGGACAGGAAAGAGAGAAGAGGAGGCCTGTTTGACGATGAGAACACACAGAAATCACAGTAATAACATTCGTCATGGCGTCAGATAATGACACCTTGGGAATAAAGAATAAAGCTGTTGACATAGTAGGTTTCAATAAGAAAGTGAGATAGTTGAGTTTTTGTTTTAGAATAAAATATAATTCAACATATTTTCTAGCAAACTTATTTGAGGGAATTTGATTTTGAAGTGAGGAAACCAAATCAAGCAGCTAGAACAAATGTGAATAAAATAGCTTCTTTGCCAAGACAATTTTATATTATTTTATTTTATTTTAGACTTTATTTATTTATTTGACACAGAGAGAAAGACAGAGAGAAGGAACACAAGCAGGGGGAGAGAGAGAGGCAGCTTCCCACTGAGCAGAGAGCCCGATGCGGGCCTTGATCCCAGGCCCCCGAGATCATGACCCGATCCAAAGGCAGATATCAACGACTAAACCACCCAGGTGCCTCCATGCCAAGACCATTTTAAGTGAAAATTAAAATTGTAATTTCCAGATTTACCAAATTGCCATTTTTAACACAAAGAAAAGAAAACTGCTACCTGCTCTTAGCAGATGTTCTGCAAACATTCAGCATCACTTGATAGGTCACTATGCACAAGTAGCGCTGGACCTCAGACATATTTCACTTGCCAATTTTGTTGTTGTTGTTGTTGAAAAAAATTTGTATATCAAGATTACTATGATTATTTTTAATTAACTTTCTTAAGGTTTAACAATTAACTCTTCTGTCCCATTTAGCTCCACAGCTTTGAATACCCTTTATGTACATCCCATCCCTGCCTCCCTTCTCAGCGTCACACTCATGTGCCCGGCTGCCTAGCTGGCATTTCTGCTTTCGTGTCTAACTGACACATCTGCCATTGAACGTGTCCGAATGGAGCTCCTGACACCGGCTTACGCTCCTGATGGCAACTTCTGCCTTGAGCTCTTCAGCCCCCAAACCTCAAACTCATCCTTGATTCCTCTCTCTTCCTCACGTTTCACCAAATCCATCAATATATCCCATTACCTCGCCTGCAGAACATACCCCAATCTAACCACATCCCACCAGCTCAACCAAGTTGAGTACCCAAAATGCACACATAGTCCATTTATAAATAACTGTGGTTATTTGAGAATGAAAAAAAAAATACTATATATGTGCATTAGTTTTCCACACAACTACTAAGTTATTTGGACAAAAATACTCATTAAGTTTTTTTATGACAACCTACTTAAGGAACAGAACTGTGTGGTATTCCTTTTGGTCTAGAGACACTGTGGGGAAAAAAAAAACAAAAAACAAAAAACAAAACAAACAAACAAACAAACAAAAAACACGGACAATGGGAGCTCCCTGCAACTAAAACGTCTGGAAACAGCTGTTTTAAGCATTTTACCCTCCAGAAAGCCCCTCCAGACACCTGTATCACTGACTTTACTTTCACAATGAGGCTAACTCTAACCACCCTATTTAAATGGTAACCAGCCCATACCTCTATCCTGGCACTTTTTCTTTTTTAAAGATTTTATTTATTTACTTGACAGAGAGATAGAGAGAGCCGGACAGCACAAGCGGGCTGAATGGCAGTGGGAGAGGGAGAAGCAGGTTCCCCGCTGAGCAGGGACCCTGACACAAGCCTCGATCCCAGGACCCAGGACCATGATCCGAGCCAAAGGCAGATGCTTAACCAACTGAGCCACCCAGACACGCCATCATTGGGCACTACTGATTTTACTAACTTCATTTTATTTTTTCCTTCATATTATACACCACCTCAAGCAAACTTACAATTCATTTTTCATGTTTATTGTTACTCTCACTAGCATACAAAGAAAAAATAGCCTGTTTTATTTCCTGATGTATTTCAAATGCCAAGAGCATGGCAGGCCCATAGCTAGTATTCAATAAATATTAGTTGGGAAGAATAGTTTTATTTCAAGATCTTCAAAAGTGACCATGCCCAAAAAAAAAAAAAAAAAAAGGAGGGGGAGGGGAACAATTAGCTTAAAACACTCATTCAAAAAAAAAGCAAAAACAAAAACAAAAACAAAAAGGAAAGGACCACTCATTCAAAATTTCATGTGCTTTTAGAGATTTAGGTGGGACGAGATTTTTTGAATCCCAAGCTAAGGAGTCTCATATATATAACCACAAAATGAAATAAATCTTCCTTTAAAAAGGAATCAAAAAGAAAAATAATTGTGTTCTCTTAGCTTTGTTATCCAAAATGGTAAAGATGATGAGAAAATTGTGGGGAGTGCAGTAAGATTAAAATTACTAAGTAGAAATAGTGGCAATATTATGAGTTTTCTTACATGTAATTATTCAGTAAATATACTTACTGTTAGTCAATAATGTGTAATCTATTAACAACTGCATGAAAAATAAAGACACCAAGCCCTGATCTTGAACAATATATATTAACAGTTGCTAAAATACACGGAAAAGCTCTTAGTGCCTTGAGACCAATACAGACAGTGTAATAGGGACTGAGAAGAAAAGAGGAGAAAAGTAAAATTGGGGAAGCTTCAAGGAGAATTTAAACAAGGTTTTAACAATATTTGGAATTAGAAATGCATAGATTTGGGGGTAGGAGGGGGGAAAATGGATCTTTGAGGCAAAGAAGAGGAGAAATATTTTTTAAAGAAATTAGAAGGATAAAGTAAGGTTTGGGGTTTTGGGGTTTTGTTTTTTTTTTTGGCCAGTTTTGGGTCCATTTTTCTAACAGTCACTGAACATGGGTATAAATGGGTAGGTCCGCCTCCGTTTATTTGGAGGCCCTTTTGAATCCCTTTATAACGCTCTCTCTTTAACACGCGCCCTGCTCGGGCTTGTTTACCTCCAGTTCTCTTCTCGCTCCCCTCCCGGTCTCGGCAAAGCAGGGGGACTGGTCCCCCGGGGCTGTAATTGCCAGGCTCTCCTGTCAACTGACTTCTGTCCGGGTTTGGCAGAAAAGTGGAAGAGGGAGCCAGGGAGAGAGCGAGGTATTGTTCCCTCTTTTTGCCTTGAGCACCGTCTCTGGCAGCAGCTGTTCCTTTTGTGGCTTCAGGGTCTCCAGGACCTTTATTTATTTATTTATTTTAAGATTTTATTTATTTATTTGAGAAAGAGCGAGGCAGCTGGGAAAGGGGCAGAAAGGGAGGGAGAGGAAGAGCGAGAGATTCTGGAGCAGACCCCCTGCCGGGCAGGGACGGCTTCGCACGCAGGGGCCTATCTCAGGACCCTGAGCTGAAGACCTAAGACAAAACCAAGAGTCCGATGCTCAGTGGACTGAGCCGCCCACGAGCCCTTCCAGGCCTCTCAGATGGCTTCCACCGGATCATTCCTCCTCGTCTCTGCTGCTACCACTCTTCTGATTCTCTATTCTAGTCGTACCGGGAGTTTCTTACTCTTTAGTCCTTGGGTTGCCTCACTGCTTCATTTAGAATGTGCGACTCTTCTGTCCCCCAAGAAATCAAGTCAGTTTCTTGATTTCAGTCACTTCTGTTGCAAGTAACTGAAGTGGTTTCCATTTTCCTGGCGAGACCCCGACTCTGACAATTTAGTAATTGTTATTTCATTGTCTGTTATGGATTCAAGTGCGTTCCCCCCAAATTCCTACGGAGAAGTCCTAACCCACAGAACGTCAGCATGAGACGGCATTTAAAGATGGTGTCCTTTTTCTCTCTTTAAAGACAGTATCTTTATAGAGGTGATTAAGGTAAAATGAAGTCATATGGGCGAGTCCTAATCGATCGGACCCATGTCCTTCCAAGAAGAGAAGATTAGGACACAGCCGCAGACACACGCAGAGAAGCCCGTGTAAAGACGAAGAGGAGGACACAGCCGCCTACGAGCCAAGGAGAGGACACAACCCTGCCAACACCTTGATCTCAGACTCATCACCTCCAGAATGGTGAGAAAATGAATTTCTGTTGTGTCAGCCACCCAGTGTGTAAGGCAGCTTGGGCAAAGTAAAACAGTATCCCTACCGATACTCCGTTTTCTAAGCTTATAGTTATAATTTCTTTCTAAGGTTTTCATCCGTCTCAGTTTTCGAAGTTCAGTTTGTAAACAGAGCTCCTTGAAGGCCTACTTTTTACAGAATATAAAAGCAGATTTTTTTTTGAAGTAGGCTCAAGGCTCAGTGTGGGGCCCAGTGTGGGGCTTGAACTCATGACCTGAGATCAAGACCTGCGCAGAGATCAAGAGTCAGATGCTTAACCAACTGAGACAACCAGGTGAACCGAAGGCAGATTATTTGATGGTTTTGCTGGTGGTTTTGTGTGTTCAAAAATTATTCTCCTTATTTGGTCATGAGCACATATTCCATATTTGATTTCTTATCAGTTTTAACACATGTATAGTTTTCAGCTTAATTCACATACTAAGTTTGTGCATCGATTTACCTACACTCTGAAACTCCATGGAGAGACCACGACTGCACACCTATGAGGGTGCCTAACGGCAAGTATAACCAGTCTTGAACTTGGGTAATCAATTAAAGACTAATAATAATTTTCACCCAGAGCCTATCATGAACCTTCTGCAGGATTTATAAGTATGGTTTTGGCTTGTAAATACTGTATGTCATGAGGATATTAACAGTAAGAGTACCACTTAGCACCTAGAAATATGTCCAACTTTTCAGTGTTAGCAAAGCATATTTTCTGCATTCTAATTTAATCAGAGTTATTCTATACATAATCTGTTGAATGTGTGGTACTCTAAGGCACTTTGCATCTAGCAACTAAAAAGTCGTAGTCTTTCCTTACTTATGGACGATCGGCTCGGTACACACACAGTTGCGGCATGGGGGAGGAGAAAATTAGTAACAATAGTGGTTAGCCTTTCATAGTTCTTATCCTGTGGATATTCACCTAAATGAAAGACAAAATCTGGAATATTTGACTTGGAAGAGGAGGTAGCTAAAATAAAAGCAGGGAAAAAAATAACGAGAAAAAACAGTCACCTCTCCCACCCCCAGTTATACTCACTCAGTCTTAGCCATTTCTTCCCTCTTTTTTTTTTAATAAAGATTATTTATTTATTTATTTTGACGGACGGAGACCACAAGTAGGCAGAGAGGCAGGCGGGGTGGGGAGGAAGCAGACTCCCTGCTGAGCAGAGAGCACAATTTGGGGCTCGATCCCAGGACCCTGGGATCATGACCTGAGCCTTTAACCCAGCGAGCCACCCAGTGCCCTGCCATTTCTTTCCTCTTAACACATATTACAACTTATAATTAGTTTCCTTTTATTTATCTTTTTTTAAAATATTTATTTAATATCAAAAGTATTTATTTATTTTTATATTTTATATATTTATTTAATATCAAAAGTATTTAAGATCAAAAGTAGGCAGAGAGGCAGGCAGAGAGGAGGAAGCAGGCTCCCCGCTGAGCAGAGAGCCCGACGTGGGGCTCGATCCCAGGACCCTGGAATCATGACCTGAGCTGAAGGCAGAGGCTTTAACCCACTGAGCCACCCAGGCACCCCATCCTTTCATTTATCGTTTTTGCTTGACTTAGCCACTAGAAATTCACAAAGACAAGGATTCTAAGTGTCTGGTTCGCAATTCTATCTCAGAGGCTATCCCAGCAACTACGGAATAGTTGGTACTTGGGTAACCATTTCTTGACTGCAGGAAGGAAGGAAAAAGGAGAGGCACAGAAGGATAGAACCCCCAGTCTTATGTGGACGACGTTACCAAAAGTAAAAAGGAATCTTCTCTCTTTAGGTATCTTACACCATAGGGTGAGGGAAAAAAAAGAATACCGGATATTAAAAAGAAGTTGATAGTACTTCTCACGTACGCCTCAGAAGCTCGGAGGAAGAAGAGCACAGGGTGCGTAGCGAGAGACGGGACCATTGAGGATATGTAGAAACAGCCCACAGCGAGCGAAGAGAAGTCAATCACAGAAAGACAGACACTGTCTGATTCCACTTAGGTGAGGTATCAAACAGAGTCAAACTCATAGAAGCAAAGGCTAGAATGGTGGTGTCCAGGGCCTGGGGGGAGAGAGCAATGGGGACGTGCTAATCAACTCAACACGCACGAAATTTCAGTTACGCAAGAGGAGTAAGCTCTAGCGATCGAAGGAGCAGACGTTGTACTTACAGATAACGATACTGTGTTACACAGTTAAATAGCAATTAAGACGGCAGATCTCATGTTACGTGTTCTTACCATCGAGAGAGAGAGAGAGAGAGAATTCCTCGTCAGCATCAACCTCCAAGTGCTTTCCATCCCGCAGGCCCGTCAGCGCTCCTCTAGTCCGCTATTTCATGTCAAAGCGTGGCTGTCACAGCGAAAGAGCTCACGTTCAACTCTCTGTGAAACCGGGCTCTGCGGGACGTCGACCCGGCGCTTCAGTGGCGACCACCTACAAGACCCTCCGGGCCGGCGCCGGACTGCCGGCCTCCGCGGCTCCACCAGCCCGTCGGATGAAAAGAGGGAATCCCACGGCACCCGGCGCTCCGAAGTGTGTTACTCCTGTCCCCTCAGGCTGACTGGAGCGTCCGTCTGCCCCAGCTTTCGACGACGGCAAAGAGGCCCAGCATGCGGGGAATGAAACATCGACCGGGTGAGGGGCTGTCAATGCTGCAAACGCTCGTCAGTTTGTACAACTGCCTCTGAGGGTCTGAGGTAATTTTTATGCGTTGTGACAAAGTATTCCCAATCTAACTCTAAACATTTGGCAACTTTTTACGGAGTGTAATTGCGTATCATTCATTATGAAGATTTCCTAAGCTTTGTCTACCTTTTAAGATGATTATCACAGGTATTCTCATTCCCCCTTGGTTGTTTTTTGTTTTTACTAGATTTTCAGTTTATACAACAATAAAGCAATAAACAGGTTGTCTAGTATTGGGATTATTTATAATTAATAAACATTTTTGAGTTAATATGTATTAAGATATTAAATATATAATGAGTTAGACCTGTGTATTTCTATGTAATATATATAATACTCTGTCTATATAACTGTTCAGACAGTAACTTTTGGGAGGACACCAGTAACTCATTTCATCATTTTAAATCATACTTAATCACTGGGCCAATTCATTTCATTCTAAACATGGTAGCAAAGTAACACATGAAGAGATATATAGTTCCCACTTGATATTATAAAGCATATTTCTCTGCCAGTTTTTATCTCTGCAGAATTAAACTTATATGTTTCCCCCAAGCTGAATAAAATTTGGTAAAATGACGGACTCTGGTCTACTGAGGAATAGTTTCTCCAGGTGTGACTTAATGCTTTGGTAGAGTCAGACTACTGGATGAGTTCCAGGACAAGCTGAGGATTTAAGTACATTGTTCACCTTTTTGATAATATATTTTCAGGCTCTTATAAAAGTGAATCCAGGAGACTTGGAAGAGCCATGAACTGTGTTGTACACATGCTAGTTATGCCTTAAACATTCCAGTTGCTGCAGGGGAATCCTAAAATACGGTTCAGTTCTACCTGTGCCTCCAGTAGGAATGATAATCTCTGGGACAGTCCCCCGAAGTTCACCAGAGACTTTCAGGATGATTGTAGGGTGATGCCAGCACCAAACACATATTCTATTTTCCCTGAAAATTGATCACACCTGGCAGCGGGTCAGGCTAACCAATCATCAGTCAACAAAATGATATTTATTAAGTGGCTCTATATGCCTGGCATTGGTGGTGACCATGACAGAGAGACAAGGCGGCTGCCTTCACAAGGCTGATGGCCCAGCAGAACCGCCATACACTTAACAATTAGTTCAAGTGCAATGACTGTTAGAAAAGGGGAAATACAAGGTACAATGGGAGATTAAAAGATTTACCATAAAGGGATTAAAGGAATCTAAGGTTAAGGGATCAGGAAAGGTTTCCCTGAAGAAGGAAAATAAGCTGAAATTACCTTGGAAAAGAGACAGTAGAAGAGAAAGGGGAGTATATCCAGGAAAGTGAACCAGCGCATGATCCAAGACTACCGGAGAAAATTAAGAGGTCTGTGGCTCTTCAACAGTAGACAGTGGATTCTATATCTAGAACATCTAAGTAAGAGGACATTAAGTTATATCACTTTTAGAAACATTTCTAAAAATTAAAAAATGTACATTTCTGTTCACGAGACACAGTGCTGACGGGAGTGAGGTGGCAGAGTGCACAGCAAAGTCAGGAACACACGGTAATGTTCCTTCTTAGTGATACAAGGTCATTATGAAACGGAAGAAAGTCTACCACTACCTTACTGCCAACAAAACAAATCTTTCTCCAAACACCTGCCTAGTCATTGCCTGAATGAAAGTTACCAGCCCTAAACAGCAAGTTAACTTGGACAACAATTAAAAAAAAAAATCTTTAGATTTTGTAAGAGGGAAGTTTCTTTAGACATTACGTAAATTTTACCCCCAAGAAAAAGGACCTCAAAGGTAATTTGATTTGCTAAACGCCACAAAGCTGCTACAAGTCAGAGCTAGAACTAAAATCTTGATTCTTATTCTAATGTTGTTTACATTATTGCATTTAGATGTTTAAAAAGTTATCTATATATTGCTGCTCTCTGAGAAATGTGATAATGACTGGCAAAGACCAACAACCACGAACAAGAAGTACCTGTCGGTCTGGTTATTCAGTGAAGGAAACAATCAAAAAAACTAAAATGCAACATTCAGAACAGGAGAAGATATTTGTAAATGACATACCTGCTAATGGGTTAGTATCCGAAATCTAGAAAGGACTTATCAAACTCAATACCCTCCCCAAAACTAAATAATCCACTTCAGAAACAGACGGAAGACATGAAGAGATATTTCTCTGAAGGAGACATACAGATGGCTAACGGACACAGGGGAGGATGCTCCACATCACTCATCATCAGGGCAATATGAACCAAAACTACAATGAGGTATCACCTCACACCTGTCAGAATGGCTAAATTCACAACATGGGAAACAACAGATGTTGGCGAGGATGTGGAGAAAGGGGAGCCCTCCTACACTGTTGGTGGGAATGCAAACTGTTACAGCCACTCTGGAAAACAGTCTGGAGTTCCAGAGCTACCTTATGACCTAGCAATCGCACTACTGGGTATTTACCCAAAGAATGCAAAAATGCTGATTCAAAGAGATACATGTACCCTGATGTTTATAACAGCATTAATAACAGGAGCCAAATTATGGAAAGAGTCCAAATGTCCACTGGCTGACGAATGGATAAAGAAGTGGTAAACATAGACAATGGAATATTACGCAGTCATCAAACAGGATGACACCTTGCCAGTTGGGACGGCACGGAGATGGAAGTAGAGTGTATTACGCTAAGTGAAATAAGTCTGTCGGAAAGAGACAATACCGTCTGATTTTACTCATATGTGCAATTTAAGAAACAAAACATGAATACAGGAGAAAGGAGAAAAACACAAAGAGAGGCAAACCATAAAATAGAAACTTAACTTAGAGAACAAATGGAGGGTTGCTGGAGGGGAAGAGGAGGGGCGGGCTAAACGGGGGATGGGCATTAAGGAGGGCCCTTGTGATGAGCACTGAGTGTTCTGTGTAAGTGATGAATCACTAAATTCTACTCCTGAAACCAATCTTATACCATATGTTAACTAACTAGAATTTAAATAAAAACCTGAAACAAACAAAGTAAATAAGGATTCCATTATATGACAACTGTAATTTTGTAAATAATGAGACAGAGATCTTAATATTAAAGTACCAATAATGTGTTCCAGTTGTTAATTTATAGTGATAGTAAGCAATGACTATAAGAACATAGATAGCACACTGTTACAGTAAAAGGTGAGCAACCGTGGCTCTAATAATTACTTAGCAACAATAACACCCATTTTTCCAAGTTCAGTTTGACCTCCAGCCTCTGTAGCTTCTTTTGTTAACATATATAAACGATACATGTGTGCACACACAAAAAGTACAGGAGAACATTCCTACCACATTGCTTTAACATATTTGACCTCTTGAAGAGTATGTTCAGGCATCTCACACAAAATCCACTAGGAAAATGCGTGGCAGGAACACATCACTAACTAAAGGCAGATTCAGATGCCCATGACACATTCAAGAAAAGGTCACAGCCCCCGATTCTTTTCTGTGGCTGTGCTCTGCAGCCCCCCCCTCCCCCCCCACCCCCACCATGTCTTTAATAGAAGGGTTTGCCTGCTCTGGGTCTTGTACAAGGGACATCACTGAAACAACCCTTTCCTCTCCAGCATCTCTTTTCCTCTATCCAGGTAAGAAGCTATAGAGTAACACTGTGGCTAATAGTGGATGGAATCAAAGAAGTCATTCCTGCCATCTGCCTGAGAGGTTCTTTTGCTCCCTTACTCAGCAACAATGAACCACAGCCAGGCTTTAAAATGAAACACTTTCCTCCCCCAGCCCTGCCACGCGCACGCGCGCACACACACATACACACACACGGAAAGATTTAACGTCTGTATTTTTTTTTCCAAAAAAAAAAAGGTGGGGGTAGGCAAGAAAGAGCATCTTTCACATTCTGCATTTTCAGAGTAAGTATCCAATGCGACTTGCCATGATAACTAAATTTATTATTAACTGTGTATTTCATGATGTTAGTGACAATATGTTAATGTGATTTTTCACGTCCTCCTGCAGTGAACAGATGGCTCCTTTTACTTTACTTTCCACATCAAGTGTGATTATTTCTTGGTGCCAAAAGCCACCTGCCGCTCCTCGGTCTCCAGTCTAATTTTTTATGTTGGTAAAACACAGCAGGACTTGTTATCAGTTGGATGGCATCTTAATAAAAGGAGACATGCCAACATATTGACATCATGTTCAAGGGGAAACTTCAGCCCCTTCAAACCCTTAACCCCATTCCCCTACCCCCTTTCAAAAAGTAAGGGAGAAAAAGAAAAAAAAAATGGATGCAAAGACCCCACCAGTTTCAAGATGTTTGATTACAACTGTTGGGCCTAGAGCCAAGATGCTGAGTTGGCCTCCCTTTGTTCCTAAACCCAAGCACCTCACTCAGGGCTCTGATCTTTCATCCTGTGTAATGATAATTAGCTGTAACATATTCCAAAGTCAAATGTAAGCAGGAATACATTAACATTGAGAACAGTGTCAGGGCAATTTTCACTGGGAAAATGACAAAGAACACACACACACACACAATCAAAAATTTCAAGAATCAAACATTCATAAAATCACTTTCATAGCCGTGAATATTAAACTCATTCGCTTGTCTGTTATGAGTGCTTACCTAGAATGCCAAGGCCTCCTAATGCGGATGCCGTGATTCCCACAGCTCCTGCTTAACAGAGAAAACATGAGTAATAAACCACGGTAGCTTGCTTTAATTTTTCCATTCTTTATTAGAACAAAGAGGGATACTACGTTAGGTGATTTGTGGTCCAAGAAGAGGTCTTGCAGGCGATTGGATGGCATGGCTCTCAACAGCTGGCCCAGCACATTTGGGAAACAGCATGTAGAAAAATGCGTCAGTGTTTTGAAGATTACCAACTGTGATGATGCATTGGTTATGACACAATCTCGAAAAATGTTACATTTCCTAGCCACAAACTATATAATCCAATACCCTTTCCATCAGGGCACAAACTCTCAAATTCAAGACCAAGATTAGTCCAAATTTGGTGAAACTGAAACTTTCAAAACTGATTCCAGTTCTTTATAGGTTGAAAAGGGTAGCAGTATTCTCGAATGCTTGGTACTCCTTGTTAAAAGCTGAAGAGTTAAGCGTGCAGCTGGCTTTCTAGGATTTGCAGTTTATAAAGGACAGAAGAAAATTCCTACAACAAAACTGCAAATATATTAATAAAAATGGTTCACGATTAACAGTTCTCTTGAGATGAACAACTTTAACTAGATTTTTCCACTACAGAATCTCTCAAATTAACATACACTTGGCAGTGACTCTTTTATTCCTTTTAACTGTCCCTCCAAACAAACAAAAGAAACTGTATGAAATAGATCTCTATTAACTGGTTCTTGGCTACTTGACCAGCTTTTTATCTGCATAACATTTCCCCAATATTTTTTATAAAAATTTGCAAGCATACAGAAAAGATAAAAGAACTTTACCACCAACACCATCAAATCTACCACATAGATTCTACAATTAATATTTTACTGTACTAACTTCATCATATATCTTCTCATTTATGCATCCGTTTATCTATTAATCAATCTCCTTATTACATTAGATTGTAAAGTGAATAACCAATAGCCCATCAAGCAATCAAAATTAAAATTATCTTGACTTTATGACAATAAAATGATGACCACATATAGTGGTGTTCATTATCTCACTCAACAAATATTTCTTGAGTTTCTGCTTTGGGTCAGGCACTGTTCTAAGTACTGAAGATACAAAACTGAATAAAACAAACAAGATATTTGCCCTCATTGAACTTATAATTTAGTGGGCTTGACAGGGGAAAAACAGTAATTAAGTGCATGGCTCTCTAAACATGATACGCAAAGGAAGATATGTCAATATAGATGAATAAATTTAATTCAGACTGTTCTTAACTTAGAGGTTGTAAAAAGGACAGGAAGAACATTTTATGTACTACTACATTGCTGCCTAAAATAGAGCCCACATAGAGCAACCTCTCAAAACATTTGTCAAATTACTGAATGAATAAATAAATTTTCAATCTGACACTGTAATCATCATTTAAAAAATTTTGTATTAGGAACTAATTGCTAAAAGAGTAGACTGAAAGGTAAATAAATAATAATAGAAAGTCAATTAGTTTAAAAACTCTCATTTTAGGGGCGCTTGGGTGGCTCAGTGGGTTAAAGCCTCTGCCTTCGGCTCGGGTCATGGTCTCAGGGTCCTGGGATCGAGCCCCACAACAGGCTCTCTGCTCAGCAGGGAGCCTGCTTCCTCCTCTCTCTCTCTACCTCCCTCTCTGCCTACTTGTAATCTCTGTCAAATAAATAAATAAAATCTTTAAAAACTCTAATTTTAACAATCTTATATTTTAAAAAAATTTAAAGAAATATCTGATTTGTGTGTGTTGGGGGGGGACTATTCTGAATAGCATGTCCACCATTAAAAGCATCTACACTGTATGGAATATAATAAAAAGAAATAACAATTACCTTATGAAGTTGAATGTCTTCACAAATAAGATGGTGTCAATGATTATTCCAGAGGTGCTTATTTTAGAACATGTGGAAGTATTATAGACTAACAATCAAAAGATTTTGTGTTTTAAATTTTTTTTGAGATGAAAAAATAGTGGAATTAGTTTAAACTTCATAGTTAAAAAAAATAAAGCACTGTTGTCGACTTTGGTTAAATCCATCAATAGTTTGCAATTGCTCTACAAAAGTTAAATCAATCTAGGCAACTTTTCATTCTAAACTAAAGCGAGACACTTATTATCTGATTATTTAGTGGCTACAATTTTGTAGCCAGTAAAGTGAAACTAATATGTAAACCAGTTTTTTATAAACTCAAACTGATGCCTTGGTAAATAAGTCACTTGTATTAAAGACAAAATACTTAAAGTAAGCAGCTTTTTCTGCTCATAGGTCCTGCCTCCATGCTTTAATAAAAACAGCTTTTTGCACCAAAAAACAACAAACCAACAAACAAATGCTTAAAGTATTCCTAGCCTTAAAAAATAATGAGATCAGGAATATTTGTCTATATGTATTGGTGTGGCAGAGGACAAGAGATGTAGAGAAAAAAACCTTCGGTCAAATCTTTTTATCGTGTAGATTAATGTATACATATAATGTTTACTACGGCCAAATACTTGGGAAGAAAAAGCAACATTAAAAAAAAGTTAAAAACAATCTGTTTCTAGTGAATTCAAGCATAGTATGGTAAACTGGCATACTGGTGAGTGTGGTCTTTAAATTTCTGCTTAGAAAATCTCTGATAGAATTTTAAAATCTGAAAAAGATATGATCAGGAAAATCTGTATTATCTTCTGATGATTTCAATCTGCTACTATTCAAATTAAGTCTGGTAACTAATTTGGCTCTTCTGACTTCAAAAAATTTCTTGAAGGGCTTACTTAAATGGAAAATATGATCTAATTAAAATAGTAAGAAAAACAATATTGTTGATTTTTATGTTATTTTCTAGCTTGTTCTATTGGTTTCATTAGGGGCAAATGAGCTTTATCCTTGAGATACCTTAAAACCAGAGTCTATGGCCTAATACAGAAAATTGCTATTTATTGAGTATTTAATAAATTTAATTTAGTGAGTAAATGAATATTTATTCACCAACTTTCCAATCAATCTGAAAATTTAAGCTTCATTCCAGTGGTCTTCTACTCTGGCCGAAATGAAGTAACAGAGTAAGTTTACCTACATTTATCACCTAAGACAATTTTTAAAAAGAAAAAAAATACGAAAGAGTTTACACAATTCAGAAATATTTAACAACAGTTCACAAGATGGTGGCTATCAGGCAATGAAGGGTAGTGATCCCTAAGGGGCAAAGAAAGAAGTGGCATGAGTATTACGATTTCCTCAGCTTGTTTCCTTGAGAGAGCTCTGAGGCTACAGCCCTGGAAAGCCCAACCCAGCTGGAACCTGGTGAGTAAAAGCCGTGTGGTGAGGAGCCGGAGCCGGGCATCTGAGCATCCAGCGACGAGGGCGGCTAGAGTGAACAGGACATGGTACTGGAAAGAAAAGAGTTACACAAGAAGAGAGTTCTGGAAATCTTCAAAGGTGCTCCCTGAGAATTCAGTCAAGTATTGATCAGTGCATGTGTGTGAAGAAACTATCTGAGCCTGGGGAAAGATGCACATGAAAAGATTAAAGAAGACACGGTCCAGCCAAGATAAACAGTGTTCGCCCAGGACTGGGAACAGAAATTATTCCTACCAGCTGTTAAAACCACATTTTCCATGGGCCTTGAGTAGACTATACAAACGGCTCTCATCACCACAAAGGAGAGTAATTAGCCACAGACTGAGCACTGTCCTTGTTCTAGCAGCAAACCTTAAAGGCAAGACCCCAAAGAATCAAACTCTTTCCAACTAAATGAACTGCATCTCAAAACAAAGCTCAGAATTTATAGGAACACAAAATATCCAGCAATTCAACCAGGTAAAGCTCATACTTGGCACTTAATGAAAAATTGTCAGGCATGTAAAGGAGGAGGGAAATAGAAGCCATAATGAGGAGACAAATTAGTCATAACAGAACAAGAATCAACACTGATGTTAGATTTAGCAGAATATATAACTAAAAGTTATCTTAACTATTCTGTGTATTCAAAACCCTCAGTAAATATTTTTAAAATTCTGATTGAATTTCTAGGGATGAAAACTACAATGTATGAGGTGAAAAATACAGTGGATTCTTAACAGCAGATTAGATATTGGAGAAGAAAAGATGAGTAAATTGAAGACATAGCAATAGAAACTATCTAAAATGAATCATAGGAAAAAGAATGATACTGAGAGTTGGAACAACTCCAATATGTGTAAGTGGAGTCCCTAGAGCAGAGAAGAGAGAGAAAATAAAGTGTATTTGTAGAAATAATGGTTTTCTACAAATTTGGAAATTTGGAAAACAAGGTTTTCCAAATTTGATGAGATCTACAAATGCACAGACCTAAGTCGCCCAATGTGCCCCAGGCACAAGAAATAAGAAGAAAACTACACCCAATAACATCATTATGAAAGTGACCAAAACTACTGATAAACAGAAAATTCAAAGGCAGTGAAAGGTAAGGAGACAGACACGTTAAAAATAAGGATGACAGCGAAGTCCGCGCCTGAAACAACACATAAACGGAAGGTGGTGGAGGAACAGTTTCAAGGTTCTGAATTTTTTTTTAAAGGTAATTAAGTTAAATTAAATTAAATTTTTTTTTAAAAAAAGGTCGTTTGAATTCTACATCAAAGAAAATAGCTTTAAATATTAAGATGAAGTACTTTTCAGACGTTCTCAAGTTGGAAGAATTTTTTTTTTCCAGCAGACCCAATTACAGGAAATGTGGAGGGAAATCCCACAGGCGGAAAGATGATAACGAGTGTACGAATCCGCAGGACCCAATGACGGGCACTAGTAACTCATTACGCAGGTAAATTCATGACCTTTTTGTATCTGAAGCCTCCTTGAAACGCAGAGCGGCTCGGGGTGGGGTGGGGGGCTCGGCCGCAAGCGCGGGGAGCAGGTGCCGCGCGTTCAAGCGCGGACGTTGCGCCGCTCCGGGCTCCGGCTGGGCGTAGCTGCCCCGCGCAGACGCCCCGCCGCCCGCCGCCCCGACGCCCCGCGCAGACGCCCCGACGCCCCGCGCAGACGCCCCGACGCCCGCCGCCCCGACGCCCCGCGCAGATGCCCCGACGCCCGACGCCCTGCCGCCCCGACGCCCCGCGCAGACGCCCCGACGCCCGACGCCCTGCCGCCCCGACGCCCCGCGCAGACGCCCCGACGCCCGCCGCCCCGACGCCCCGCGCAGATGCCCCGACGCCCGACGCCCTGCCGCCCCGACGCCCCGCGCAGACGCCCCGACGCCCCGCGCAGACGCCCCGCGCAGACGCCCCGACGCCCGACGCCCCGACGCCCCGCGCAGACGCCCCGCGCAGACGCCCCGCGCAGACGCCCCGCGCAGACGCCCCGCGCAGACGCCCCGCCGCCCGACGCCCCGCGCAGACGCCACGACGCCCCACGCCCCGCGTTCCAGGCGCACCTGCCGCGTGCGCGCCCCTCCCCCGCAGCACCTGCAGCGCCTGGCAACGGCCGCAGAGCGCAGAGCGCAGGGCGGCGCCCGCCTCCATGGCAGCCCCGAAGGAAGCGGTTGCGGGGCCGTTGGTGGGGGCAGTGGTCCAAGGGACTCATTCCACTCGCTTTCTGGTTTTCGATTCTAAAACCGCGGATGTCCTCAGCCACCATCAAGTGGAGCTAACGCCAGAGTTCCCCAAAGAAGGGTGGGTGGAGCACGACCCCAAGGAGATCCTCCGGTCCGTCTGCGAGTGCATCGAGAGGACGTGCCAGAAGCTCGCCGAGCTGAACGTGGACGTCTCCAGCGTCAAAGCGATCGGCGTCAGCAACCAGAGGGAGACCACGGTCATCTGGGACAAGCTGACCGGGGAGCCCCTCTACAACGCCGTGGCGTGGCTCGACCTCAGGACCCAGCCTACCGTCGAGAATCTCAGCAAGAAAATCCCGGGCAACAACAACTTCGTCAAGTCCAAGACAGGCCTCCCCCTGAGCACCTACTTCAGCGCCGTGAAGCTTCGCTGGCTTCTGGACAACGTGAGGCCCGTCCAGGAGGCGGTGGAAGGAGGCCGGGCTCTGTTCGGCACCGTGGACTCGTGGCTCATCTGGAGTCTGACCGGAGGCGCGAACGGAGGTGTCCACTGCACGGACGTCACCAACGCGAGCAGGACGATGCTGTTCAACATCCACTCCTTGGAGTGGGATAAAGAGCTTTGTGACTTTTTCGAGATCCCCATGGACATTCTTCCACGCGTGTGGAGCTCTTCTGAGATCTACGGCCTCGTGAAGGCCGGGGCCTTGCAGGGCGTGCCCATATCTGGGTGCCTGGGGGACCAGTCCGCCGCGCTGGTCGGGCAAATGTGCTTCCAAGAGGGACAGGCCAAGAACACGTACGGGACAGGCTGTTTCCTACTGTACAACACCGGTCGCAAGTGTGTGTTTTCCGAGCACGGCCTCTTGACCACGGTGGCTTACAAACTGGGCAGAGACAAGCCCGTGTGTTACGCCCTGGAAGGGTCGGTGGCCGTAGCCGGCGCTGTGATTCGCTGGTTAAGGGACAATCTGGGAATTATAGAGACCTCGGAAGAGATCGAGGTGCTTGCCAAGGACGTGGGCACTTCCTACGGCTGCTACTTCGTGCCCGCCTTTTCGGGGTTGTGCGCGCCTTACTGGGAGCCCAGCGCGAGGGGCATCATCTGCGGCCTCACTCAGTTCACCGGCAAACGCCATATCGCTTTTGCCGCGCTGGAGTCCGTCTGCTTCCAAACCCGAGAGATCTTGGACGCCATGAACCGCGACGGCGGGGTCCCCCTCCGCCACCTGCAGGTGGACGGCCGGATGACCCGCAACAAAATTCTGATGCAGCTGCAGGCGGACATCCTGCACGTTCCGGTCGTGAAACCCGCCATGGCCGAGACGGCCGCGCTGGGGGCCGCCATGGCGGCGGGGGCTGCCGAGGGGGTCGGCGTGTGGAGCCTGGAGCCCGAGGACCGGTGGGTCATCGCCACGGAGCGGTTTGAGCCGCAGGTCCAGGCGGCAGAAAGCGAAGCCCGTTACGCGACGTGGAAGAAAGCCGTGAGGAAGTCAGTGGGTTGGACCACGGCCGAGTCGGAAAGGCCGGACCCTGCCCTCTTCTCCAGCCTGCCCTTGGGCTTCTTCATAGTGGGCAGCGTGATCATGTTAATTGGAGCGAGATACATCTCGGGGACACCCCATTAACACCAACATGGATCCCCAGCACGTGAGCTGCTCACGCGATGAAAAAGTCCCCCACGTCTGGCTCTTAGTAGGATGACGCCGTCGTAGACTCTGATTTTATCTATAAGCCACTGGCTGCGTGACTTACGGAAACCCCAAAAGTAGACCTGTGGCTTGAAATAAATAAATTACAGTAAAAAAAAAAAATACAGTAGAAAGTGTGGTATGTTTTTTAACAGGTTTGGCCGGTCCCCTCTGGGAGCTAACCCCCTTCATTTTCATAAAATCCCGCTCTGTTGCCCTCTAAAATATAGGCTATTCAGATTCTATCTGGGCAATCTTTCATTAAATATTTTCTAATACTTGTGGATCAAGATTTGGTTCTCTGCGCTGCACACACTTGATTCAAAGGTGTAACTAACTTGCTAACACTGAAGGACTTGTGATTATGCCTGTTTTGAAAAACTCCCCCCATCCTCTTTTGTATGCATTAGGGAGACCACAGTATCTTGCTGAATGTTTAACGGAAATACGAGTTCTTTTAGTATTCTCTTAGCTTAGATATTGACCTGGAAAATATTTGCCAAATTAAAATTCTTCAGACATTTTGCATGACCTCACTGATTATACTGATTTCCTATGTAGATCTTATAAGCAGAGGACTTTTCATTTTTTAAAAATCTCTCCATTTTATTTGCTTTACTTGGCATGTATAGCATTTATTTTTATATACTTCATATGGAGTAACCCAGTTATAAATTAAATGTATAAGAAATGTAGTATTAAATTTACCATTACATACATAAATATTTTAGGATAAACATTTGTATATAATTTGGGGCAGTGATAATGCATTTACCAGGAAAAACTTTTTCTTAAAGAGACATTACTTAAAATTTAAGTATGTTTTATGATGACAGACAATGAAGCATCTTATGATTTCAACTATATTTCTTACACCTTACCTTTTTATTTAATTGCCTCAGCTGGATATATGCTGAAGAAAAAAAACTGTGGAATACTATGGTAAATGTTATTTTTAAACAAAAATTTTGTTTTGTTTGACTGCTCAAACAAAAATAATATTATAATATAGATTTTAAACATGTTAAAAAAACAAAAATAGCAACAAAATTGGAAGTGGAAAAATGGCAGTGTAATATTGTAAGGTTCACATGCTATATGGGAAGTGGTACAACAGCATTTGAAGTTATATGAAGTTATATTGATAATTAAAGATGCATATTCTACATCCTAAAATAATACAACAAAAAGGTATAATTAATAAGTAAATCAAACACATAAGCTAGAACTATAAAAATATTCAGTTGATCCAAAAGGAGGCAGAAAAGAGATGGAGAAGGAAAAAGAAATAGATAATAGAAAACAATAGCAGGAAAATATATTTAAACCTAACCATAGAGATAAGCATGTTAATATAAATAGTATAATTATATCAATTAAAAAAGATTATCATATTAGATACAAAAGAAAGACTCAAATATACACTGCCTCCAAGAAACACATTTTAGATATAAAGAAAAAATAGTTAAAAAGAAACAGGATGAAAAAAAAAAAAAAACATGCTGTTAACCAAAGCAGTGACTATATTAATATCAGAGTGTAATGAATCAGTGCAATTAGAAAACTCAATGTACTTCACTATATTAACAAAGAAAAATCACATGAGACACAACTATCCACTTGTTAGAATGCCTAAAATTGAAAAGATAACCACAGCAAGTGTTGGTAAAGACATGAAAGCCTGAATTTCTCATATGAGTCTGCTAGAGACGTAAAATAGTGCAAATAGTTCAGAAAATAGTTTAACAGTTTTTTTAAATTAAATATATATCTATCATATTATCCTAGGTATTTACCCAGGAGACATGAAAACATATGTTCATACAAAGATTTGTCCATATTCCTTTACTTGTTACAGCCAAAAACTAGGCACAACTCAAGTGTCCACCAACAGGTGAATGAATAAGTAAACCATGGTATATCCACACAATGGGATACTACACAGCAACTCTTCATACACACTATGATATGGATGAATTTCAAAATAATTGGGCTGAGTGAAATAAGCCAGACCAAAAAAATAGAAAAGTATATACATAGTGTTTGATTCCATTTATATACAACTCTAGAAAATGCAAACTATCGTATAATGACAGAAAGCAGGGCAGTGGCTGCCTGGGAAGTGGGGGGATGAGGAGTTGGCAGGAAGGTATATGAAGCACGATTACAAAGGGACACAAAGAAAATTTGTGTAGGGGGGAGATGGATATGTTCATTATATTAATTATGGTGATGGTTTCAAGGGTGAATATATATGTCAAAATTAATCAGATTGAACACTTTATGTGCAATTTTTAACATGTCAATTACAACTCAATAAAACATTTAAAATAGAAAAAAATTATCTTCAAATTCTGAAGAAATATAAGCAAAGTTTGTTCAAGTAAGTTAATCTTTGCTCTTCTCTACTATGCATACTGATGTAGCCTCCCTGATTCTACAGTCTGTTAGCATGGTGTGTGCCAGTTTCTATCTCTAGAAGGTCCGTGAGCTTTATTCGAAGTCATTTGTGTGATTAGACTGGAAAAGTACATGATAATGTCTAATGTCATTTAAAACAAATTAATTTCCCATTTCATTTATCTGGCCATAATTCTCAGTCTGGGACCCATTGCAAATGACCTTATAAAGAGACACAAACAAAAATATAATAAAATAAGGCTAAAAGTTCTCAAATTTAGTATCTCATTCTCACCTTTTTCAATATTATAATCCTGTGATTATCGGCTTTCCACTTTTTATATCTTTGCCTTTATAAGTCTCATTTTTATAACGTATATGATATTGGTGAATTACAGTACTTTGCCCCAAGGCTATCAAGGAGCTTCTGTATATTCTATTATGAAATTAGCTAATTAATAATTTCTCTATATGGCCACTAAGCACAACTACATAGTTAAATTATGACGATCAGTTCTCCTTGCATGCATGTTAGGAAACAGCAAGTCATCATTTAATGTCAGGCATGTGTGTGAGTGAGAGAGCATGAGTTCAAACACTAACCAGGAGAACGAAAAGAATTTAATTCTAGTACTATTTTCCAAAGATTACAGTTTGTGAGTTACAGTAAGTCATGCAGGTCAGAGGTATAGAGTAAGTCTGGAGAAAGAGAAAAAAAAAGAAACAAAGAAGACTTGAAAGGAAAAGAATGTTAAAGGTTTCCAAAGAGGAACGAGCTGTACTATTAAATCTAATTCAAAACACCCTATGTAGCATCCATGTAGAAGCACACTGAACAGCTAAATCGTTTCTAGCTCAGCTCCAAGAGTAGCAGCCATATACACCAGACTTAGAAACAAAAGCGACTTTCCCTCTTCTCCCCATAGAGACTTCTAAATTATTATCTCTTTGTGCCTAATTTCTGGTGCTTATATTATCACTTTGATATTAATACCCATAATCTTACAGGAAAGCTATTGTTTCCCTCACTGGTAAGACCTGGTTCTCAACGCCTAAGTATAAATGCTACATTAAACAATCCCCATTTAGGTGGGACATTATGCACTAACTCTATGACCGTTAGGTATGGAAAATTTGTTTCCATGCCCTTTTTTTAATCATGTGGACTAATAAGATCCCCTAGTGTAATCTTCCAGCAAAGTCTGGAGTAAATACGATATAATCTCAGCCAGTCACCTACTTTAACCTCCCACTAAAATGACAGCTCTCTAGTCTATTCTGACTGTTTCAATCAAAACAAAATGAATAAACTTAATAAACTTAATGTTTAAATATTCCCCCAGAGTTTCCATCAACAACCTTTACAGCCCAATTTATTTGAGCCTTGGAGAAATTGCATGTGATCCTTGTTCTCTATGTGTTTAGCATACATTACAGTTCATTATCATTTCAGGTCTCAACAAACTGATTTATTTTACAAAAAGAAAAAAAAAAAGAAAAGAATACTTTAACCTTTGGTGGGGAAAAAAAGTGCAAAGTGATAAGATTGTGTTAATCTTTTACTGAACTATGAAATTCATTTTATCATAAACTATCCACGAATCTTTCTTATATTCAGTTATTAAAATATGTTTTTCAAGTGTCATAGGAAATCTGAGTTTGGAAAACATTTACAAAGCCAAAAATAGTACAGAGACTACATATGTCTAGACTAGTAGCTTCAAAAATGAGGTAGGCAAAACCAGGACAAAAATGTTCTAGTGCTCACAACTAAGGGTAACAGATGGGTCTGGTTTTTCCCTGAACCGAGGAGGGTGCACCGTCTCGCTGTACCTTCCTGCTGCCACCCTCATGTGGAGTTAGCTAGGTAACTAGAGCAGAGGATGGGAAGACATCTTGGAGCAGGAAGTTGTAATTAGGTTCTCTCTCTCTGGTTATACTTTTTGTCTCAAGTGCATTTCACCAAATAAACTAATCACTTCTCCCTGACTCTATTTCAAGAGGCCGTGGATGACTAGTAACAGCTCAATTTCACAGTCGAGAACACTGAGGAAAAAAACAAGAAAATCACCTTTCTGATGCAAAAAAAGATGTAGTTTTAAATTTTAAGAGAAGATTCATGTGGGGAATATGATTCTTTGCATAGAATTTAGTGTTTTTGAAAAAGAACGTTTTCAAAGAAAACTCCAAGATGACTTTGACAATGTCAGAAGAGCCTGGAGTTGGAAAGGGCTTGAGAGACCATCTGGTCCAACGTCGTCTAATACAAAGAAGTGAAGACTGTAAATCACAAATATGTTGGGAGTAAGATTAAAAATCTAAGTTTTTATATTTTAATGTTCCTTTAGCTTCACTCAACTGATAGAGCTTTTCTTGGACTTTGTCTAAGAGTCTGACAACTCTGACTTTTAACAAGATGCATTTTAGTTTGACAAGCAAAGGGGATAATTTGCAAATTTTTTATGAAAGAGTTGTGTCTTGGCCAACAAATAGTTTGCGGCACACTCACACACTCATACATGCAAACAATTTTTATCACCGCTTAAACTAGGCACACCTAGGAGATTCTGAATGACAATAAAACCATTTTCTATTCTCCAGTGATTTTGTATTCCTGAAAAATACAAAGTTTATAGACTCTTTGGGGAGACATTTCCTTAGTCGTGAAGCACTACAGAAGTTTAGGGGTGAGCTGGAAGCTACACCACTCTTTTCTAGATACAACTCCTGCTACTCACCTCCGTAACAATGACGTCCTTTCAGACTTACTCAGTGGATGGGGGAGAGACACGTTTCTTTCCCTCCTCCTCTTCCTTCCATTCTTTGTCCTCCTCTTTGTCTTTTTCTTTTTCCTGAAACAGATCCACTGAGTCATATCATATGGTATTTACTACTCATATTCACAAACATCAAAAGGACGGCAGTCTGTTTAATATCCCGCAGATGAACATGCGCTGAAAAGTGGCATTGGCAATCGGGCACTCACTGCCCACTGGGCACCAAGCAGCGATGTGCTAAAGATCTGGCGTGTTGTTCCGTAGAGAAGAATGACATTCATTACAATTGTATCAAAAACAAATTATGTACCAAATGTTTGCTTCAATAAGTACTTGGACGATCATCTATCTATCTTTCATTCATCCCCTCACAGCTTCCGTGCTGTAGCTCTACCACGGCCAATACTTGGTCTCTTTATAGGTATGCTCCTTTCCTGTTGCCTTGTGTGACTTCACTACAGTGTCACCTACTTATACCAGCCCCAGCGTCTATAATGAGAGTCCTGCTAGGCCTCCAGATAAGAAGAATGTGGACAAAAACAGTATAAATCTTTTACAAAACACTTCCTGTAGCATCTCATGATGTGTTACTTTTGTCATGCAAATGATAGATACCATTGGAAAACTGGGGATTTACTTCTCACTTTCCAGATATAAAGGCTGCTGCAAAAAGATAACCTAAAACTTAGAAAAACAGAACTTCAAATTTAAAACAGATTTCTAGTGGATTTCAGCTTTATTTCAAATACTTAGAAGCCAGGGTCCAAAGGAGATGATGGACCAAGGTCTAAGATCTAGTCTGTACCTGAAATGCTGGGATTAGAACCTAGAGGAACTCTACTCTATACCATACACCAAATTTTCTTTGAGATTTCAATTTTAGGAGTAATATTTAGATATTTAGTGGGAGTATGGGATTTTTCCCCTCAACATTCAAAATCATTTAGCCCCAGGTAAGGGTTTTAGGGGAACTGAATATAAAATGTCTGTTCTCCAAAGCTACATTTGTATAATGACTATATTATACCCCTGGAACTAATGTAACATTGTATGTCAGCAATACTTGAATTAAAAAAAAAAAGAAAACAGGGGTGCCTGGGTGGCTCAGTGGGTTAAAGCCTCTGCCTTCAGCTCAGGTCATGATCCTAGGGTCCTAGCATCGAGCCCCGCATCAGGCTCTCTGCTCAGCAATGAGCCTGCTTCCTCCTCTCTCTCTCTGCCTGCCTCTCTGCCTACTTGTGATCTCTGTCTTTCAAATAAATAAATAAAATCTTTAAAAAAAAAAAAGAAAACAAAAGAAAAATGTTTAGAAAATATGAGACAAAACTAAAAAATGGGGAAAAAAGAAAATAAGCTTTAAATATGCACATCAATGATAATTGTTCTATTCAGTTCAATAATTTAACTGGAAAACAAAACAAAATGTCTCTTCTCTGTTTCTTCCCCTTCATTCACTCCTTCCGTTCAGACATCACCATTATCTCCTGATAATGGTCCTTGATACACTATAGTAACCTAACTTCTCCTGTTCCAAGTCTCAAATCTATCTCCATTTCCACCATGGATCCCCCTCCCCTCCAGCTCCACCTCCTTCCATCTCTCTCTTTGTCTGACTTTACATTATTTCATTCATTGATTCCCAGCGCCGCAGATCTGGCTTGGAAGGTACTCCCCGCCCCGCCCAAGGGAGTCCTGGGGTTTTCTCTCCATGCAGAAGCTTACAGGCCTTTCAGCTGTAGGAGCTGTTCAGAGGCACGGTGGAAAAAGGAGGTGCCTATGTCCAGGTCCCCAAGCCCTCAAAGCCCTCTTCGTTGTTCCTGTGAGCATATCTTGAGCATCCTCCCCTAGTCATTGCTCCTGCTGGGAGTGTTTATGGGCGCTGACACATATGTTCTTAATAATTGCAGATCTGGACAGTCAAGGAAACAGTTTGAACCTCCTGGTGTTCTCAGGGTCTGCCCGACCTTGTTCATTGGCTGCTCAGACCTGATTCTCAGCTGTTTTCCTTTTGTCATCTCCATGATGAGTCTTTTCCCGACGTTTGAATCCTTTCATTCCAGAGGCATCCTGGTGGTTCTGATGAGGGGCAGCAGGAGGGTTCTCCTTCTCACTGGCTGTGTGGGTGGACCAGACTCTGGGCCAGTGCCTGAGTCTGTCTGGAACTCCAAGCCCTTAGCTGGGTGCCTCCTGGTGGCTCTTACCTGCGACGTGGCGACTTCTGTAGCCAACAGGGTTAGTTAGGCACTGACTCGACTCGTGGTCTCAGCCCAGAAACATCCCACTTAATTCTTGAAAACAGACATATGATCATTTTAAGTTACAGCTTTAAAGTTTGGGCTAATTTCACCATTTCCCAGATAAGCTAATTGACATAACATTTCAGCTCCATGTATGTGTAGTTAGCCTTTGGCCTATTCTTTTATTTTTAAATAAGATTTTTATTTATTTATCTGAGAGAGAGAATGCAAGCACAAGCAAGTGGAGGGGCAGAGGGAGAGGGAGAAGCAGGCTCTCCGCTGAGCAGGGAGCCGGAGGCGGGGCTAGATTCCCATGACCTGAGCGGAAGGCAGAGGCTTAACCAACTATTAACTATTAACTATTCTTCTAGGTCCACTCCATCCACTGTCCCACCAGCAACCTGGCCTCCACCACACCTTCCAGGTTGCCTGGTCCTCTAAGCAAATATCTGACCGCCTGATGATCTCTTACTGGAACTCAATTCCCATGACTGAAAGTCCTGTGATCTTTTCACTCGCCATGTAGCTCTTACTGGAAGTTGTGAAATTAAAGAGAAGCCACATTTTCTAGGGAGTCCAAATTAGAGACATAAAATGAGACTTTGTTGGTGGTATTTTCCCTCTCACGGGATAAATATTCTTTCATCCTAAAAAGTAAATGTTATCTTTGTTATTTAGAGTTGAATAAGTGGGATTCTTGAGAAGATTTAAAGATTTGTAAAGTTTGATCACTAACCTGTTTTAGAAATCAGTTATTGCATTATAGTTTTCCAAAAACCTTCTCAAGACATAGTTACTTCAGTTTTTAATATTTCTCAGTCTTTGTGTTGCTCCTCATTAATTCCTTACACTCAACCCTACTACATTATTAAAGTTATTAGAGTTATTAGAGTTATTAAAGATAACTCTAACCACAAGTTTGATTAATCAAATACTTTTACTTTTTTTAAAAAAGTTTTTGCAACCAGTCTACAATGCTCACAATGCCCACCGTTTATTCCAAAATCAGGATTTGTTTTTCTTGTATCTTTCTCTTCTGATTAAATTGATGCTTATAGAAGTATAGAGTACTCAGTTCGTTTATGAGTTTTCCTTTTCTAGTCTTCAGTTTCTCACCGATCATGCTGGAAGCTTCTGAAGAAAGAGGGTTTATCCTCACAGTAAAAATCTCTCATAAAAATCAAATTGCCAGCCTTACTCTGGGTATATAATTCAGCTTATCAATGAATCAATCCATAATATTCATTAAGTTCTCCCTATGTGAGTCACCATGGGAAATATAAAAGTGGCGACTACATGGTGCCTGCCTTCTAAGACTTTATAATCTAGCAGTGGCAATGAGTCTTATACATAAATGTCCTTGAAGTTAGCCAGGATTTGAAAAGTGTTAGTTAGTGAATGAATGAAAGAATGTATGTATCAGTGAGTGGATTGCATATGCAGGAAGTAAAACAGATGTAAAGGACACCAGTAACCGGATTTAGAAGAAAAATATTATAATGGCAGAACCAGACTCCTAAGATGTAAACCAGATTTCTAAGATAGATAGGCTATCAATTGATAAAGTTGGGGAGATGAGAACTAACTTAGCTTTAGGAAATGATATGAGCAATAGCCTCAGAGACAAGTTTCATCATTTAAGCTTATGAGTTTAAACAGAGCAGATGATGTTGGAAAGAAGTAGGTAATAAAAATTGGAGCCGGATTTTGAAGAATCTTGAATGTCAACCCAAGAACATAGATCTTATTTTTTCCTATAGGGACCAGAGCTCCATGAAAGTTTCATGGTGAGGTGAGAACATGATAAAAATCTCGTGTCTGTGCCTCTTTGACAGCCGGTTTCGTTATCAAGAGAAGAGAGCAGGAGCACCAGTAAGAGCATACACGACTCGCTTGAGATGTGTGACCTCTGCTAAGTTATTTAACTGTGCCTCAGTTTCCTCAATTCTAAAGTAAGGAGGATGAGTTGTATAGTGATGATGATGATAACAATAGTTGTAGGAAATAAATGCATCAGCTGAGGGACAAATGAGTTAATGTGTGTAGAGGGCTTAGGATACTACCTTGCTGTTATCACTGCCATTACTGTCAAGACAGAAGAGTTGGGTGATTCTTCACTTTCTATAATTGTAAAATTGAATCTCAAAAGAGTCACTAAAAAAGGCAAAGAATAACCACAGACCGGTACAGTTTTAATTACTGTATTATAAGCATGGCTTATAAAGTAAGGTATTATTTGGTAACCTAGATGATAGTTCTGTGTATCCTTTGCATGATTAAGAGGATGTGGAAAGTATAACTAAAAAGAGTTGAAAGAGAATGTTAATCAGCTTTTTATTGGACTATAGAAACATATTTTGAAAACATTCTTACATTGGATTTGATGAAGATTTCTTGGATATAATAGCAAAAGCACAGGCAACAGAAGAAAAATTAATTGATTGGGGTTTCTCAAAAGTAAAACAATGAACAACAGAGGACACTATTAAGAGAGTGAAAAGGCAATGCATAGAATGAAAGAAAATATTTGCAAATAATACATGATAAGGAATTAATATCTGCAACACATAAATAAATGCTGCTACTCAGTAACCAACAACAACAAAAAATCAACCAAATCAAAAAATGGGTTTAATAGACATTTCTCCAAAGAATATATACAAAGGCCAATAAGCACATGGAAATATATTCAACATAACTAGTCATTAAGGAAATGAAAATCAAAGCTACAAAAAGATACCATTTCATATCCATTAGGATGGCTATTATGAAAAGAAAGAAAGAAAAACAGAAAGGAACCCACAAAGACAAATAAGTGAGGGTGGGAAGGAAAGGAAGGAAGGGTAAGGGGTGGGGGGAAGTGTTGACAAAGATGTAAAGAAATTAGGACTCGTGCCCTGCTGGTGGGAATGCAAAATGGTGCAGCCACTATGGAAGGCAATGCCACTTCTAGGTATACACCCTAAAGAATTGAAAGCAGAGACTCAAACCGATATGTATACACCAATGCTCATAGCAGCAATAGTCACAGTAGTCAAAAGGTAGAAATAGTCTGAATGCCCATTGATAGATAAATGAATGAACAAAATATGGCATGTATAGATAATAGAATATTATTCAACTATAAAAAGGGATGAAATTCTGAAACATGCCACAACATGGCTGAACCCTGAAGATATCACACTAAGTGAAATACGTTAGAAACAAATAATGTATGACTCTACTTACGAGGTACTAGAATACTCAAACACCTAGACAGAGTAGAGCAGTGGTTACTAGGGGCTGGGGAAAGAGAGTAATGAACAGTTATTGTTTAATGGATACATAGTTTCAGATTGGGATGATGAAAAAGTTCTGGAGTTGGACAGTAGTGACAGTTGTACAATAACGTAAATGTACTTAATGCCACTGAATTGTCCACTTAAAAATGGTTCACATGGTAACTTTTATGTTATGTATATTTTACCACAATTTAAAAAATTAGTCCCCATGAAACCCTTTCACTACTTTTATATTATATTGGCATACTTGTTTAATTGCATTGCTATTAAAATTTCATTGATTATGAATAATCAGAAAACAAAAGAGGAAGATCGAATGATCCATGATAGAATTCTCTTTAAAATGTCCCAAAAGAGGGGCACTGAGGTGACTCAGTTGGTTAAGCATCCAAGTCTGGATATCGGCTCAGGTCACAGGTTTGTGGGACTGATCTTCGCATCGGGCTCCGTACTGGGCATGGAGCTGGATTAAGATTCCCTCCCACTCCCTCTGTCTCTCTCCCCTTCTCTCCCTGTCTGGAAAAAAAAATTCCCAAAAGAAGTCTTAAGACATAGGGTTTATCTTGCTAGTTCAATTATTCCTGTCTGCTTTTCAAGGAAAACATATCCTAATAACTAAGAACTTACATTTTATGTGCGGACATAGACTCTCTAAAATTGGTTACTTTGTTTGCCTTATTATCTTATTTGGAAGTTGTTCCAAACTTCAGTATTCTTTGCATAATAAACCTGAAATAATATGCATTTTAGTTTCCAGAGTATTTAAGACTCTGCAGAGGGGTCTTTCACACAGAGATCCGTAAGTCCTTCCCCTGACTCTTTTCTGCTCACTTTCTCACATCTCCTGAACAAAATGGGCATGACCCCAGGTCGGCTCTGAAATTTCTGCTTTGTAAAGATGTCCATCTGTTCCTTTCACTGTCTTCCTAGTCATATCTGACTGGGTTTGGGAGCCCAAATACATTTCTGTTACTGTCAACAACACAGAGCCAAGAACCCTTTGGATAAGTAAACTGCACTACAAGCTATTGCCGTATGTGTCCTCAAAATAATTGCCCTTGCCTGAATCTGGAACCTTTATCACTAGAGAGAATGTGAAATATTTAGCAGGAAAACATGTATTTGGTATTAGACCTGCTATCAAAATGAATTTTAAAGATGAATATTAAGTAACAGAAAACAAAACATGCCAAATGTCCAAAAAATGTGGCATTTTAAACCTGTTTGTTCCTAATGGGTTAGTTTTTTAGAGATTAGGTTTCCTGAATGTTTTTAACAGAATATATAAACTAAACGGAAAGGTATAATTCTTGTCTATTCTCTTCTGGGGTAAAATCATGGTACTAATTAAAATGCAGCAGAAAAATTTGTTGAGCTGGATGTTCTCTGATTTTTGTTTTGTTTTGTTTTGTTTTAATTAATAAGCATGGACATGAATGTTATTGTTTCCAATTCCCAGAAATTTTCTGGTCAGTCTTGAAGTATAACTTGATTCTGAGTTGCTACCACTGAATAAAGAAGTTTAGAAGTACAGTTTTTGGTTGGTCTTGTATTTTCATAAATAGAAAATTTCACAGGTTTTCTAAAAAATCCATATAACTGCAGGATAGAAAACCTGAGATAGTGCTTTGACATCACTACATTCATTCTTCCAGTTGTCTTTTACTGTAAATGTCCTGTATATGCCCAGTATTGTGCCAGCTAGGCAATGGGAATCCAGAGATGAGTAGGACACTCTACCTTTGAAGAATGTACTCTTTCATGGTGTGAGCAAATAAATGTGCAAATGTGATAGCTGTTTTCCCCTGACAACATTATACTGGGGATAAAATTAAAGGTAGGATCATAATAAGTGTTATTTCTTAAAGGTGTCTCATAAAATGCCATCTCTCCAAGTTCTTAGGCTCTCATCATTGAGAGCTGCTCTAACCTTCACACTGAGGTCACTACCTTAGAACAAAAACAATGAGGAGCATCCTATTCATAAGAATGCCATTTTCTTTCCTCACTGTTCTTTATACTATCCTGCCCGTACCCTTCCTCTGTAAGCAAGCAGTCTCACCACCGTCTGGGACTGGAACAACCACAAGGTTCCTTTTCCTTTCTATACCCAAAGAACATTTAAAAATATCTATGCTGGAGCCCCATCATCAGAAATTTTGATTTAATTGTTTAACTTTATTGTTATCATTATTGTTGTTGTTGTTATGGGAATGATTCTAAACTATAGCAGATTTGAGAACTGCTATCCTAAGTGACTTCCAACTATAATAAATTCCTTGACTCAACCAACCAAGCTGGTATACAAACAACACTGGCTTTTGGACCTCAAATTGTTGAAGGGACTCTTGGTTTTGGTCTCTCCATTCCTTGCTTCTGGCCTTCAGAATTCCTTCTCAAAAGAGCAGGAAAAGAGACTGAGGTGAGAAGCTTGGCCATCTCTCAAGTCTATTAAAACGCATCATCCCCCTCTTGCCACAGTTTCTTGTACACAGCAGGAGTAGTCCATCCCAAGTAGAAACATGGGCACTTGCTCAGTTATGTGAGCAAATAAAGCCAGATTTGGCTAAGTCAGGATTAGAAGTCTATCATATGCGATGGAAAACATTCCTAGGTAGCATAACCGCCTTCCCAGGCTGAAATTTGGGTTACCTGTTCAGAGTTCCATGAAACATGATACAGTCCTCTAGGAATGCACATTAAATTACATCTTAATTATGTGTTTGATTATTTCTTTTGCCTGCTAGACTACAAGCTTTTTTAAGGTAGGAACTCCCTTCTTTCCTTTTTGTTCTCAGGCAGTGGAGTTAGACAGAGACTAGGTATTCAATTAAAAGAAGAAGAAAGAGGAGGAGGGGGAGGGGGAGAGAAGAAGAAGGAGGAGGAGGGGGAGGGGGAGGAAAGAAAGAAAAAACATGACAGATAAGTAAAAAATGAATTTTTCCTCATAATTAAATTTGTATATTCTTTCTTCAACAGAGGTAATATCCAGAACTCTAAATTGGCACCAAAGAAACTCTGTTTTATTTTTTTAAATTTATATAATATTACTATTTTGCAGCACCTCAACAACAGATCTTAAATACCACTTAGCTATGCCATCTCCCTATGCCTTTCACCACATTCTAGAACTAAGTATCTGTCAGAAAGTTGGTGGTATTTTAAGTCAGTTATGAGAAACAATAAAAACAACAACAAAAGAAAAAAATCTAAGGCAAAATTCCCCAGGCACTAAGTTTTATCCACTGTAAAATCTGTGTGTTTTGAAGAATTCAATCTATCACTGAATAAATTTTTTGTTAGTCTTTCTTGATTGGAAGCTTGAGGGTCAATAAAATTACTCAAAGTACGGCCAGCTGTCAAACAGAAAAAAGTTGATCAAATGCTTTGTTTCATCTGTATTTATTTTGTCTGAATTTCCTTTACTCAATATGTAGTACATTTCCTAAATGACGCACTTTGTGATTATACTAAAGAACTACTGTGTATGAAATATCATACATACAGGTTTCCCCCAGTATCTGAAAGTTCACTTTACACCACTTCGCTTTTAATAAAGAAAGACTCTGAGAAACAAACTGAGGGTTTTGGAGGGAAGGGGGTGGGGGTTGGGTGAGTCTGGTGGTGGGTATTAAGGAGGGCACGTGTTGCATGGAGCGCTGGGTGTGGTGCATAAACAATGAATTTTGGAACAGTAAAAAAAAATAAATTTTTTTTTTAGAAAGCATTATGTAAATACCTGTGTTTGCTAACAGACTCTGAAGACCATTTTAGCTTTTATGAAATGGTAATTGCTTCTTTGATTTATGTCACTTCAGCTCACAAAATGTTTCATAGGAATGTTCTACACTTTCAGATAGTGGGGGAAACCTATCTCGGAAAAAATCAATATTGACTAACCAAGATAGAGTTATTGAACAGTGGAACATTAGCTAGAGTCTTGTCTGCAATTTAAAATCCCTAAGTGCGAATTTTCTCATTTTATAAACTAGAAAAAATCTTTGCGTGTCCAAAAATGTCATCATTCTTCTGAGGCAATCATGACAAGCTCTCAGAATGCCAGCTGTATTGATATACGATGGGAACAATGAATTGAGTACGTAGGGAAGCTCTGAAGATAATTCGACGTAGTCCATCTTTGTTCCAAATGAGCAGAAAATTCTAATGTAATGAGTGTTAAACAATTTTAAGTTTAACTAAAACTTTTCTTTATAACTTTTCATAATTACATCTTAAATTTATCTTGAATTCACACTTCAGGCTCTTGTCAAAAAATTAAATTGAAAACAAATACACTCTTGTAATAGCTTATGTCTCAAGTAAAGTAAAATATCCATATACCAGTTAGCCAATTTTTTGGTTATAACTGCTTTATTAAAATTGATAGACCAACCCCAACAGATAAGTTTTCAGTTTTTTTCTGTCATTTCCTTTCCCCCCCCCGCCAAAGCAATAGACTGGATTACTTTTATAGTAAGACAAAAATCTAGCAAAAAAAAATTATAGAAGGAATAAGGTACCATGTGAAGAAGACCAAGAGATTGGACCGTCCTAAAGGCTTTAGTCCTTACCATGGTCCTCTTACAGTCCTTCCTATCTGCCTCGGTCAAGGGTGTCACTAGCCAGTCTTGGAATCCAGAAACCTGGAAGTCCTGTTTGACATGTCTCTCCTATATAGCTCACTGCTGTCTGGAGCATATCCACAGTCTCACAAAATCCTACCAATCTTAGATCATAAATATTTCTTAAATCCAGATTTGTTCAACTCTGCTACTATCCCTAGTTCAAACTGCCACTGTTTCTCATCAGATGTATTTACTAGCATCCCAGTTCTGCTCTTTTGTCCTTCCTGAACTTCTCCAGGTTCTGCTGCACTTTAGAACTGGAGTGATTTGCATGTTAAAATGCAAACTTAATCATATCTCTCATCTTCTTTTGCATTATTCTTAGGATACATACAAAAACCTTCAACATGAGCTTCATGGCTCCATGTTGTCTGGTCCTACCTCATCTCCCACCAAGAACCCCCTCATTCTCTGTGCTCTAGATGCATGATCTTACTTTAGTTTCTGGAACGTGGAATTTGTCTATAGTGAATCTATACCTAGCACAGCACCTGGCATAGTGTAGAAGGCAATAAATATCTTGATGAATGCACAGGATGAATGAATGTATCATGAACGAGTGAAGTACAATGTTGCAGGATAATGTCATACTGAGCAGATATGTAGTTCTAGAACTTCTGCTCTGTCTGCATAATACATATTTTAAGTTGTTTCCTTCACAAATAAACCACTGTCAATGCCATTGCATAATAGGCAAAGAACAAAGGTTATAACTCAAAGCAGTAGTTTTCCCCTTGATTTCCATGGCAGGAGATATTCACCAGCACTATGATTGGGATGACAAAGGCTACTTTATTTATCATCTGCATTAATTAAAGTATCATTCATTCATAGTTTTAACCCACAGAAAACATCTTTTATGAAGATGTTAAATAATAAATTCATACAGGAAAAACTCACACTTCGAGTGAGAGAGGCACAGATGCTTTTCAGAGTAAAAATAACTTCAACAGCAATTTCTTTGAAAGAATACAACTTTAAAATAAATGTGTGGCTCAGGATGTTTTCTGAATGGGATTGCTGAATTGATTCTGAACTGGGGGTTGTGATCTAATGGGGTCAATCTAGCCTATAATCCAGCAGATAGAAACTCAGTTGTGTGGAAGAGGGAAAATTAGGAGAAGATTAACATTTACTATGAAATAGACAATGTAATGAGGATTTAATAGGTACTCTCTCTTAATCCTTACAACCACCTGGAATGTTACCTGCCATTTTCTCCAGTTTACTGCTAGGAAACAGAGCCTAGGAGGTTACACAGATATCAAAGGGCAGATGTTGTATTTGTCTGACTCCAAAGCCATCTCTTGATTTCTTGTGATTAATTGCAGAGCTCCCGTCTTAGTATTCCTCCTCAGTGACCACAGCAGACCCTTCTCACCTTCTGGGATTATTTTTCCAAGTGACTGAACTCCCGTTACTCCAACAGTTAATACTGTTACTCCAAGTTACTCCTCACCCTAGTTATGAAATTTACTGTAGTGTTGTCTTGATGGCTTCATTATTTTCATTTCTACCATTCTCTGTATGAGAAGATTCACTAAAGATCAATCATTGGCTTGAAACTCTTTTTTCCTTTCGACAATTTATTGTCATTTATCTGAATAAAGAATGTTGAAATTTGAGGATCATGGTTTTATTAAATACATTTCTTGCAAAAAATACTCCTGTAAATCTTCAGTGACCTTTTAATTACAGCTTTAATATAACCTCTCTCTAAAGGCTGTATGTTAGAGGCTCATTTCTGGATTACTCACCAAGTTTCCTGTATTCTAATTTGACTTTTCACAGTGTAATATAAATTCCAAAGGAAATCATTTTAAAACCAAAAGGTTATAATAACAAATACTTGGACAAAGAATAAAATGTTCGGATATCTTCTCAACAGTGTAGATTATCAGACTCACAGATTTTGGTTTAATGTTATAAAATCAAAGTCAATCAGAGATGATTGGCTGGATTTTTAATTTTCATGTGAATTGTCTCTAATTTCTAAGGCAGCCCTGCTTGAATTAACCAATTAAGATGCAGACTCCAGTTTTATATTGCCAGTAACTTGCTAAGCATTTCACTGCCAGCTGTCTTTCTTTCTTTCTTTTCCGTAAGGCGGGGGGGGGAAGTACTTGTTTTTTCATGAAGGTTTTCATCCAAAAAAATGACTTTTACATTTTTGTAAAAATGGTACATGTCATCATTGTAAACAAAAACTCCATTTGATAAGGTACAGCATCCAGTAGGGATAGAGGGTACCTATCTCAATATTATAAAAGCCATCTATGAAAAAAACACAGGGAATATCATTATCAATAGGGAAAAATTAAGAGCTTTTCCCCTAAGGTCAGGAACATGGTAGGGATAGCTTCTATCACTACTGCTGTTCGACATAATACTAGAAGTTCAAGCCTCAGCAATCAGACAATAAAAATAAATAAAAGGCATCCAAATTGGCAGAGAAGCAGTCAAACTCTCACTCTTTGTACATGACATGATACATATGTGAAAACCCAAAAGACTCCACCCCCTGTATGCTAGAACTCATACAGGAATTCAGTACAGTGGCGGGATATAAAATCAATGCATGGAAGTCAGTTGCATTTCTATACACCAACAATGAAACAGAAGAAAAAAATTAAGGAGTCAATCATATTTACAATTGCACCCAAAACCATAAGATACCTAGGAATAAACCTAACCAAAGAGGCAAAGAATCTGCACTCAGAAAACTATAGAATACTCATGAAAGAAATTGAGGAAGACACAAAGAAATAGAAAAATGTTCTATGCTCATGGATTTGAAGAACAAATATTGTTAAAATGTCTATCCTACCTAGAGCAATCTACACATTCAAAGCAATCCCTATAAAAACACCATCAACTTTTTTCACAGAACTGGAACAAATGATCCTAAAATTTGTATGGAACCAGAAAAGACCCCAAATATCCAAAGAATGTTGAAAAAGAAAACCAAAGCTGGTGACATCACAATTCTAGACTTCAAGCTCTATTACAAAGCTGTCATCACCAAGATAGTATGGTACTGGAACAAACACAGTCATATAGATCAATGGAACAGAAGAGAGAAGCCAGAAATGGACCCTCAACTCTATGGGCAACTAATCTTTGACAAAGCAGGAAAGAACGTCCAATGGAAAAAAGACAGTCTCTTCAACAAATGGTGTTGGGAACATTGGACAGCCACATGCAGAAGAATGAAACTGGACCATTTCCTTACACCACACACAAAAATAGACTCAAAAAAAAAAAAAAAAGACCTCAATGTGAGATAGGAATCCATAAAATCCTTGAGGAGAACACAGGCAGCAACCTCTTTGACCTCAGCCACAGCAACTTCTTTCTACACATGTCACCAAAGGCAAGGGAAGCAAGGACAAAAACGAACTACTGGGACTTCATCAAGATCAAAAGCTTTTGCACAGCAAAGGAAACATTCAATAAAACCAAAAGACAACCAACAGAATGGGAGAAGATATTTGAAAATGACATGTCAGATTAAGGGCTAGTATCCAAAATCTATAAAGAACTTATCAAACTCAGCAGTCAAAGAACAAATAAATAATCCAATCAAGAAATGGGTAGAAGACATGAACAGATATTTCTGCAAGGAAGATATCCTAATGGCCAACAGACACATAAAAAAGTGCTCAACATCACTTGGAATCAGGGAAATACAAGTCAAAACCACAATGAGATACCACCTCACACCAGTCAGAATGGCTAAAATTAACAAGTCAGGAAATGACAGATGTTGACGAAGTTGTGGAGAAAGGGGAACCCTCCTACACTGTTGGTGGGAACGCAAGCTGGTGCAACCACTCTGGAAAACAGTATGGAGCTTCCTAAGAAAGTTGAAAATAGAGCTATCCTATGACCCAGCACTCGCACTACTGGGTATTTACCCTAAAGATACAAATGTAGTGATCCAAAGGGACATGTGCACCCCAAAGTTTATGGCAGCAATGTCCACAATAGCCAAACTATGGAAAGAGTCTAGATGTCCCTCCCCTCAACAGATGGATGTATAAAGAACACACACACACACACACACACACACATACATACATACAATGGAATATTATGCAACCATCAAAAAATGAAATCTTGCCATTTGCAAAGATGTGGATGAACCTAGAGGGTATTATGCTAAGCGAAATAAGTCAATCAGAGAAAGACAATTATCATACGATCTCACTGATATGTGGAATTTAAGAAAGAAGGCAGAGGATCATGGGGAAAAAGGGAAAAAAAAGAAACAAGACCAAACCAGAGAGGGAGACAAACCATAAGACAAACCATTCCTCTTAATCATAGGAAACAAACTGAGGGTTGCTGGAGGGGAGGGAGATGGAGGGATGGGGTAACAGGGTGAAGGACATTGGGGAGGATATGTGTTGTATTGAGTGCTGGGTATTATATAAGACTGATGAATCACAGACCTGTACCCTGGAAACAAATAATATATTATATGTTAAGTAATTGAATTTAAAAAAAAAACTCTCACATCATCAACTTTTATTGCACATTAATCTTGTGTCAGTTAATAGAAAAGTGCCAGAATATATTTTATTTAAACATGGAATCATACTATATCACAATAAAGTAGTGTCAAAAGCGATTTCACACTAAGATAAGAAGAGACTTACCAGAAGAAAGACTGTTGCAACTGGGAGAAACTTCCAATCTCAGAAATCTCTAAGCATCTCAGGATCAGACAGAAAAAAGGCTTTTCGTGTGCAGGGTAAGGAGTGTTACAGGTTGACTTGTGTCTCCCAGAAGGATACATTGAAGTCCCAAACCCCAATACCTCAGAATGTGACGGTATTTGGAAAGAGTCATTGTAGGGAAGAACACCATGGAGCCAGATACCGGAGTGATGTCGCTGCCAGCCAACGTGCACCGGTGATCAACAGTCACCACACCTAGGAGGAGGTAAGGAAGGGTTGCACCCAGCAACTTGGAGAATATGGCCCTGCAGATACCTTGAAGACCTTTCAGACTTCCAGCCCTCCACAACGGTAAGAATGTTAGTTCTGTTGTTTCACGCAGCTCAGTTTATAGTGATTTGTTGTGCAGGCCGAGGGGACCAATACAAGGGGTAAGTAAAGATTAGCAGAAATTTTATTCTGGGTTTTTGTTTTGTTTTGTTTTGTTTTTAAGATTTATTTGACAGTCGGGGCGCCTGGGTGGCTCAGTGCGTTAAAGTCTCTGCCTTCGGCTCGGGTCATGATCCCAGGGTCCTGGGATCGAGCCCCACATCGGGCTCTCTGCTCAGTAGGGAGCCTGCTTCCTCCTCTCTCTCTGCCTGCCTCTCTGCCTACTTGTGGTCTCTGTCTGTCAAATAAATAAATAAAATCTTTAAAAAAAAAGATTTATTTGACAGAGGGAGAGCACACAAGTAGGGGGAGCAGCAGGCAGAGGGAGAAGCAGGCTCCCTGCTCAGCAGGGAATCTGATGGGGGACTCAATCCGAGGACCCTGGAACCGTGACCTGAGCTGAAGGCAGACTTTTGA
The DNA here is from genome assembly GCF_963455335.1 of Martes martes. Classification (NCBI taxonomy): domain Eukaryota; kingdom Metazoa; phylum Chordata; class Mammalia; order Carnivora; family Mustelidae; genus Martes; species Martes martes. The sequence goes on along the minus strand of NC_137889.1, from coordinate 202,538,953 downwards.
CTGATTGAGACCCCCAGGTGCCCTAGATTGGCAGAATTTTAAAAAGGAAGTTGGGCAAGCAAGGAGAAATGACCAATGAAGTCTGATGGGAAAAGAGCCCTGCTGTGCTCAGCGGTTCTTGGAACAAACTGATACAGGGGGCTTGTCCTTCTTTTTAGTGCTTGCTCAGACTGGGAGGTAATCAGAACTCAAGGGAAGGAAAGAAGCTTGACTAAAGCTTAATCAAGACAAAGCAGATGTAAGAAATGGGCAGTTGTGAACACGTGGCCAGTCAGTATGGAATTCATCTGATTTGAATTTCAATGGAAAAATGATTAAGAGAAACTGAAGAAATTGAGATATTTCTGCACAAGAGAACACTTCAATTTCCAAAAGATTTTTTTTTTTAATGTAAAGACTACTATGTAAGAGGTCAGAGTTCATGGGTTTGTTTGTTTGTTTGTTTGTTTAGATCTAGGGCTGAGTTGTGAACAGTAACTTTTTGACTTGATGCTAGGAGAGTTGGAGTTCGGCACGTCTGTGAGTGCTTTTCACCCCCTGGAACTCGTCTTGTTGCTAGGTGTGTTATTAGTCATGCAAGGCCAAATTTCATGACTTGTACATAATTCCCACAATTTTTCATCTGTCCATTGATCACGGGCTCTCCATTCCTGAAATATTTATTTTCATCTATCTTTTGGCTGGCTGAACTTTGTCACAGAAGGTTATTTTTTGTTTTTTGGTTTTTTGTTTTTTTTTTTCAATTTTAATAACAGACTTCTTGGTCTAAATTTTTGCAATCTGGATAATATCTCTGTCTTCATTTAAACTTCAAAGACAATTTGGCTAGGTATTAAGTTCCTGAGGCATACCTTCTTTTCCTCGAAACTTTCTAGATATTGCTACTTTGTCTTACGGCATTGAATGGGGGCATTGAATGACGTCTTCCAGACCGGTCGCATTTATTCTCCTCGTCCAGGACTTGCTTCTGTAACATCCCATCCACCAGGAGGCCCTTACAATTTTTTTTCCTTATTCTCTTAGGTTACTAAATTCACCAAAAAAATAATTTGGTATTAAACATTAGATAGGGGCCCCTGGGTGGCTCAGATGGTTAAGCATCTGTGTTCAGCCCAGGTCATGATCCCAATGTCCTGGGATCCAGTCCTGCATCAGGCTTCCAGCTCAGTGGGGAGCCTGCTCCTGCCTCTCTCTCTGCCTGCTTGCCACTCCCCCTGCTTGTGCTCTCTCTCTCTCTCTCTCTCTCTCGCTTTCTCTCTATCAAACAAATAAATAAATAAATAAATAAGTATAATCTTTAGAAAATTAGATAATAGATGTATAAACGCCATTTTGATTTTCAAATTAAATTTTTTTTAAAAAAAGAAATTTACTTGTTTGCTTTTATTCTCCCTTTTTTTTTTAATTTGGCATTTTATTTTATTTTTCAGTGTTCCAAAATTCATTGTTTATGCACCACACCCAGTGCTCCGTGCAATCCGTGTCCTCCATAATACCCACCACCAGGCTCACCCATCCCTCCACCCCCTTCCCCTCCAAAACCCTCAGTTTGTTTCTCAGAGTCCACAGTCTCTCACGGTTCCACTCCCCCTCCGATTTCCCCCAACTCCCTTCTCCTCTCCATCTCCCCATGTCCTCCGTGTTATTCCTTATGCTCCACACTTACATTCCCTTCTTTTAGAGCTATACCTTTGTTGGATCCCTATGGATGAATTTTTATTCCTATTATCAACTCTAAGGTCATAGTCATATTCTTGTTCTTTCCTACTTTCTTTGGAGTGATTTCTTCAAGCTTATTCATACTGTATGTCCGACATAATTTTATTTGTGTTTATTCTCATTTGGGGGGGGGGAGAGGGAATCTAATATAGCTCATGTGTAATTCAATTTTCTTCTCTCAATTTTGTTTTGAATGATTTCTTCAAGCCTATCCATGCATTGTCCCTAACTTTCTTTAATTCACATTTATTTTAATTTTTGGTTTTTCCAACGTTGTTTCATGTCTATTCATGTGTATGTTTGCCTTCCATTTCTGTTTTAAGCTCTAGCTCATAACTTTTCATCTCTTTTTGTTGCTTTATAATCTATATATCCTGTGTTTCCTTTTTCAGTTCTCTCTCTGCGTGGGTATGTGTGTGTGTGTGTGTGTGTGTGTGTGTGTATGTATAGATATATGTATATATCTATATATATATCTATCTGTCTATATATATATATGTGTGTGTGTGTGTGTGTGTGTTATATTATCTGTTAGGGCTGCTATAAAAAAATGTCACAAACTGAGTAGCTTATAAATAACAGAAATTTATTTCTTATAGCTCTGAAGACTGGAAGTCCCAAATCAGGGTGCCAGCATGGTCAGCCCTCTTCTGGGCTTCAGACTGCCGACTTCTCTCTGTATCCTCACATGGCAGAAGGAGAAGGAGCAAGAGAGTTCCCTGGTGCTCCTTTTATAAGGCATTAATCTCATTCAGGAGAACTCAGCCCTATGACCTAAGCATTTCCCAAAGACTCTGCCTCCTAATACTATCACATCACACTAGGTACTAGAATTTCAGTATATGAATATATGAATTTTGGGGGGACACAAACATTCAGACCACAGCAATATATATATATAGAGAGAGAGAGAGAGAGAATTTTAATTTCTTTGAGAGAATATGGATAATTATTTGACATGTAGTTGTCTATGTCTCTTTGGATGATTACTTTGATGATGTATGTCTAACATGTACCGAGCATTTGCTATTTGCAGACACACTTCTAAGCCCTTTGCGCTCATTATCTCACTAGAAAGAAGTGCTTCATTTGTTTGCATATGCTATTCTCCTTCTTTTGAACATTTCTTTTTGGTTCTTAGTCTAGTTTGAAGGAATGGGACAAGTTATTTATTGGAGATTATAAAGCAGTGTGGCCATGACAGAATTGTAGAATAAGCTAAAGTTTTGTCAAAAGAGTCTTATGCCTCCAACACCTCCTCCCAAAATACACTATTTTTTTAGACCCTTGTGACACTTTCCTTCTGTGTTCTTACAGCTGTGTTGCATACAGAGAAGCACTTGACGGCCATTACAACCTGGCCCTTACTATTTCTTCTTCCTCCTTCACTTTATGCCACTTTCAGCAGTGGTGAAGTCATGACTCACCTTTCTTTGCTCAAACAAGCTTAATTCTAGACCAGGAATTGCAAACTCGAGTGCCTACAAAGACCCAATATGTAGACATTACAAGTACACCAGCTTTGATAAGTCAGTCTATATTTTCCATTAAAAAGAAAATGGCCTTTTGAAGATTAAACACTGACATTTTTCTCAATTCCCTTGGTCAAATTCCACTAAAAACAAGACTTAGGAGGGCATGTGTTGTAATGAGCACTGGGTGTTATACGCAACTAATGAATTGCTGAACGCATCAAACGTTAATGATGTACTATATGTTAGCTAACTGAACATAATAAAAATAGTTATAAACAAAAAGATAAAACATATACACAAAATCGAAAAATGAAAGTATGAGGGGTAGACACAATGTGCCTATCTCAATGAAATAAGGAAGCTACCACAGTGCCAAGGCACAGACCCTTCGGTGCGCTGAGCAAACACAGAGAAGGGTTCAGGAAGCAGAGGCAGCGCACAAAGAAGCAACACCTCACACTTCCGACCTTGAGGACACAATTCTTCCCACAAATTAAATGTCCCCATCCTGAAAGCCATATCCAATAATTCTATCTGTCTGTCTATCTATCTATCTTTTAAAAAATTCTTCATTGCTTACTCTTCCTTTGCTGTGGTTTACATAGTCACACTCGTCTCTGTGGAGACACGTATTTCCTTTCTGAGGGTAGGGAGAATGCAGCTACCACACATTAATCCTACTTATCCTCGTAAAGTGCGACTAAGTGTTATCTGCTAATGTAGCAGCTGTCAGTTTGGGGCTCTTAAAGCTGTTTCTCATATGTCAACACGCCAAAGGTAGATCATGAGTTTTCCTGAAAAATCACATAGAAACAAATAAACATAACTTTTCCTTTCCACTTGGATGAAATGTTACTAATCAGAGCAACAAAACTAATTTCTAATGTTGATCTGAAAATCTGGATGACAGTTAATGAGATTTTAACTCTTAACTCTTAAACGTGGCATCTGAATTACTTGTTGACAAATTTAATCTATTTTATAGACTGAACTTTTCAAAATATGGGACTGATTTTCATGATACTATATCTTATAATAAATGAAAGTTTAAAACCAATCTATATGTCCATGAATTTTGAGGTATTGAAGTAAATGTTAAATAATCATTAAAAATGTTTTTGAAACACTTAATAAAATATAAAATGTTCAGGATATAATCACAAGAAGAAAGAAAAATGGATACAAAATCATATTTACATTGTCTCAGTTTTAGAAAAAAATATTATATATATATAAAGTAATATGACAAGGAATAGACTATTAATTGGGATTATCTTTGGGTCATGAAATTATGGATGATTCTTAATTCTTTTCCTTCATATTTTCATTGAATTTTCTAAATTGTCTCCATTAGACATGAATTTTATGATAAGGACAAATAAAGTTTTAAAAGTGATCTATAGAAGAAAAAATGGAAGACTAGCCCTCAGTAATGAAAAAGTTTGGAATTCCTATCTTATGCTGTTATGGAAATTAGCAAGATAAAAAGAGAGGTAAATTAATTACTTCATTTCTTTCTTCCAAGACTACTCCAGAGCCTGACTTCAAGCTTTAACTCTCATTAAGCTAAAATGATCATTTGGTTACTTGACCAGCCTAGAACAATGTTCAGTCTCAACGTAAAGAAGAGATATGAGGGCAGCCTGGGTGGCTTAGTCCGTTAAGCATCAACTCATGATTTCAGCTCAGGTCACGATCAGGGTCGAGCGACATAGCCCCATGGTGTCTCTGCGCTCAGTGGGGAGTCTGCTTAAGATTCTCTCTCTCTGTCTCTGTCCCTCCCCTGCCCCCCAAAAAGAAGAGATGTGACATGGATCCTTAAATTCTGAAAACAAAAATGGCAAAAAATGAATAAAATTAATGAAAATAACCAAAGGAAGTCCAATTTTTTTAAATTATATTAAGGAGGACACGTGTTGCATGGAGCACTGGGTGTGGTGCATAAACAATGAATCTTGGAACACTGAAAAAATAAAACTAAATTTTAAAAAAGGAAATCAATTTTTTAAAAAAATTAGCACTTTTTCCTTCAGTGTGTTGAAAAAAATACACTCTGGTAAACTCTCGGGTTTTCCACATCCTCTAACATTTATGCCATAATTGCTAGTAATAATAATAATATGAAAAAACAGCATGTGTAAAGTACTTTTGAAATGATAATCACATTATACGATTCAGTTTTTATTTAACAAAAGAACTAGAAATTGTTAAGTACAATATATATGGTCTCAATTGAAACAAAGGATATTTAGTAAAGAAATAATTTAGTTCTTAGTTGAAAGGGCCCTAGAATAACAATAAATAAGGATTTTATATTAAAATGAGTGCGCCTTCTAATTTGATGAAACTGTTATTACAACTACAGGCTTTAGGTGAAGAAAAGTTGCCCAGGTTCAAATTTTGAACGTTACCAATCCACACAATTCAATGAAGAGACAACATTGCAACTGAGGTAAAGGAGGAAAAAGTAGTGCCCTGCTGAGTCCGCCACTTATTACTATGCCTGATGTAAGTCAGGATTCACTGTAATTCCGAAAAGTGCTCTCAGAAGTATTTGATTGGTTATCTGAAAGAAATTCTTTAAATGTCTAGTTATTTGGGGAAAGCTATATTTCTAGTAGACATTCTATAATGGTGGTTTTGTTCCTGGACTTGCTTTTGGAAAGTACATTGAGTCGTTTCACTGTTCGACCCTGTATGTGTATACATTTGTTCCTGTGTGAATGCTTCTCTGGGAAAGCCTTTACCTTCAAGCATTCCAGTATGTTCTTCATCAGAAACAAAGATGAGGTCAGTAAGGGAACCTCAACCCATCCAGCATCAGGGTCTTTGTCAGCTATCACCAACAGCAGGGTTTATGACAAATGAGGAGCCAGGCTTCCAGCTGAATTTCAGTGTAGTTATTTTTGTTTTAATGTATGTGTGAATCAATTAATCCTGTCATAGAAGGGCATCGTAAACTGTGTGCCAGAGTTAATGAGTCAGCCATTATCACATCATTACACCAGCTGGCATAATGTAGCATGTGTTGTTTGTCATAATATACACTGCCATGCTTAACAACCATTAATTGTTTACACGAGCAGTCATATTTTTCTTCAAAGAACCTTCAGCGACTGGTTAATATTTTGAAGGCTTTTTAAGTGAATAACTATTACAAGGAAAGGATATTCTCACTAAGATAGCCCACGGTGTAAGCAGCTCAAAGCAAGGCAAGGCATTTGGAAGACAATGAAAGTCCTGAGGATCTTTCAAATAAAATCACGATGTTGCAGAATCAAGTAAATCATAAGCCTGACCTGCATGACTGATCCAGCTACCACGAGACATGACCACCTAAATGAAAGGGAAGACACTGTCCTGAGAAAAAGTTGGTGAGGTGGAATTGCTTATTGTGTGCTTTGGGAGCATCCATGAGGCCTGTCCCCAAGATTTATGTAGCACCGCACAGTCCAAAGTCATAGCCTACCAGCTTTCTGTGGATTCGTCTCTGGCGACCTCCGCACATTTTCATTGGCCATATGGCTTTCTCTAGCCAGATACCGATCCCACAAACAAAGCTAAAGTTTCCAAGAGTCAAAAGGAGAAATCACAGAAACTCTTACCCACTTTAACTGAAAGCTTATTTTCTCAGTGGAGATTTGGTCACAGGTTAACAATGTCTAAGTTAGCCAAGGAGATTTTAAAAGAAACACAGATTTAATAAAACCATGAATGATTTTACAAGCAAGTAAGAAAGTTAACTGAATATCAGGGATTGGATTGAACACAATAATGGGGAAAAAAATCCAATAATGTAATTGAAAGCACTCTGCAAAGGGTATACACTACAAGCTACTATAATAATTGTTAGAATTGTATTCCAGTCTGTTTGTTTTTTATTGTTGGTTTATAACGGTAAAATTAACCACAGAGATTTTCTCTACGTTTGGAAAGAATTATTCCTTTCTTTTGAGAATTTCACTTTTCATGTACTTAACTTCAGAAATATCATGCTACAACATATTTTTATTTTCTAAATACAAACATATACACATTTGCATTTTGAAGCTTTTTTGCTGTCCTCATAACTGACCTTGTATCTAATCTTCACGTACGTATATTCTTCAGTGACACAACAGAAGTACTTAGGACAAATGAAAGCCAAAATACAATTATCTATGATTTTATCTGGCTGGAGAAGTTTTTCTAAAACTTTAAGGCACATAAGAATTACCTTTGATGTTTATGAAAAGTGTAGCTTCCCAAAGATTCAGATTCAGTGGATATAAGGTGTGCATAAACTGAAACCAATAACCTACATTTTAATAGTTCTCTACATAATTATGATAGAACCATAGATACATGATTTTTAGGGTATAAATAAAGGAATTATAATAACAATGACAATAAATTTATAAATATGGTAAAATAAAGGAGAAATAATAACTTGGAGCCAGTCGATAAAATAAAACTTCCAAAACATTTTACATCACATAAAAAAGAAAACATAATATCCTAAGGTATTAAAAATATTTCAAAACGCTCTTCGTGTTTTTAAAAACTGCCTTGATGGAATTCTCGTGCACTCTCGTGCACTCTCGTGTAACAGAAATTAAAAAGGTAAAACGTGTGCCTAAGTCCCCTCCATAATTGGATGATCTGTAATTTGGTAGAAGTGTCTTCACAGAGCCATGTTCTCTCTGCACCAACACCTTCAGAAAGTGAGGTGGGGAGTAACATTCAAAATAGGTCTATGTTCTCCCATTTATTCTCCGAAAACGTCCCAGGAATCTCCTTGGTCCCAGAGGATCTTCCAGGGTCCACAGAAGCTATTGGCAGTATGTAGACTGAACCACATGAAAGTGCCAGCAGTTGTCTGTTTCTGATCCACAGAACAAAACTGGTGATTTCATTACACTCAACCTAGTATCAGTAGTGGAAAATACCTGAATCTACATAATGAGTCTTGAACTAGAACCGCTGACATTGGAGGCCACACTGACATCTTATAATTGTTTTTTTAAGATTTTTATTTATTTATTGGGGAGAGAGAAAGAGAGCGTACACACACACAAGGGAGCACAAGTAGGGGGAGAGGCAGAGGGAGAGGGAGAAGCAGGCTCCCCACTGAGCAAGGAGCCTGCCATGGGGCTCGGTCCCAGGACCCCGGGATCATGACCTCAGCCAAAGGCAGACACTTAACTGACTGAGCCACCCAGGCCTTCCCCATGCTGACATTTTAAATAGCATAGTCTATGAAAAAGGGATCAATGAAGGCAAATTATGCCGTCAGCTACTCAAGGTAAGTCTCACATCGTGAGTGAAATAGAAATAGAAACGTGAGTCTTCTTTGGAAATGAAGCAAAAAAGCTGTAAGATTCTCTTGTCTTGGGGACTTTCCACATCCTGGTCCTACCCCTGGATTATTCTCCCTAGTGACTCGTTTCAGATCTCAGATTAAATGTCAGCTCTTCCGAGACCTGTCTTAGCCACCCAATTTAAAATACATCGTCCCCAACCCATTCTCTTCCAGAGCACCCATTTCTTTTCTGTCACAGCAAACATCGCAGTTGGTGATTACATATCTGTGTCTTTGCTCAGATCACGTCCTGTCTGTTCACGTGCTATTCTAAGTCCAAGGAGGACAGGAACCACACCTGCCGGGCACAATAGAAAAATTGTCGCTAAATCTACGTATCTTCCATTAATATACAAGCATCCAAGTCCCTGTTTTTCTTTCCATTTAAAGTGTTAGGGATGTCCCAACAAATCTACTTTTACCAAACAAACTTAATGGGAAGATAATATCATTTTCAAAAGTAACTTCATATAATTAAATTAGATGTAAATAATGAAGAACTTGAAAATGGAAATCACTTTTAAACCTGTTAACATCATACACCGTATAGTATTATTCTGGTTGGCAAGGTATTTTGTCATGTTCCACAAACTAAGTACCATCAAAGCTCAGAGACCTATTTTAGCTTTGAGGAGGTTTATAGCAGCTTATAGAGAAAAGAAGCTATCATATTTAACCAAATAGAAAGGTAAATTTATTGCTTAGGATGGAAAAAAAGTAAAATTTATTGCTTATATAATTATCAGTTGGCTAATGGGTACTGACTGCCTACTGCTTCCTGTGGGATACTGCTCTAGGAACATCATATAAAATGGCTACGTAAGCAATGTTGGAGTATATGTCAGTCATGAGATTGCCTTTTGCCTAAAAGACAAATCAGTATGATGCACAGATAAAAATAAAACCACATAAAAGAAAGAGAAAAGGCAGGATATAGGGAGGGAAGGAAGGGAGGGGTGGAGGGATGGAGAAAGGCAGGCTCTAGAATCACACTACTGCAGCTAGAAAAATACATTTGCAAGTAAATTATGTCATTTACAATTTGTTGAGAATTCTTGAACTAAGAATTCAATATTCAACGAATTCCACAAAAAAGAATAATGATTTCAATGAACCTACCTTGTCTTTCTGGTTAGGCACATGGATGGTTTAGAAACCGTTCTAGTAATTCTTGCTGACCAATTTCAGTCATGGTATATTTAAGTAATCACTGCAGTCCTTCCAACATTTTTCATAATCACTCTTGCAGATGTTTATGAAAATATCTTATTAGAATTATCAAAAAATATTACTCTTTTAGAGGCATAGTGAATAGCTGACCTCAGTCAGATTAAAATCAATCTCATGGACAGGATAATTTTCAAAAATCTCAACTTCAAAGTGATGAAAGTGGCTTATAGAGTCCTGACCAATGGTCTTACTTCTACTTTCTTTATGAATATCACAAGTATTAACATACTTGGTTATTGTAATTGAATAAATACCTAATTTTGCTAACAGTTTATCCATTGACCCCAAAAATAAAGATGTGGAAAATAACACAAGAGACGAACAACACTGGATTTTAATATATCTGATAATCGTCCTTCTGACCGCGGATAGGTCACCATTATCAGGAACATGACTTTTCCTCATTTTTGTGAACTTTAGAATACTAAGACACTGAATTCCTACCCGACTCGAATAAAATTGCTGTTTTTCTAAATTTTAAACTATGAATAAGTCAATGCCTAGGAAATGAAGTAACCCCCCCCCTTTTTTGGTAAAAATGAAGAAACACTTTATTGCTCGTTCTGGATCACAAAAATCACAGATCACAACTTTTCCTGTGATTTCAAATTGCCTCAAAATTGCTCTAGAACTCTTGCAACCTCTGATGAATGTAGTGTTTCTAATTTCTAATTATCAGAGCTGTACAACGTTATCTTTCCGATAAACAACGTTGTTTTCAGACCTAGTTCCAGTTAAAGTTCCTGGGTCAAGCCTGCTAATTGCCAAGTTGTGTTTTGCATAAAGGGCGCTCCATCTCAGCAAGTGTCAGACTGAGGTCGTCGTCCCCAGCGGGAACACTGAAGTCCGCTCCATCTAAGCACTCTGTTGCCCCCGATCTGTGCCCTGGCAGTTCCCCCTGTGGCTGCTCTTCTGCAGACGGCCAGGGCTCCTTCCTCAACTCTCAGGTCTCTGCTCGATTTCCCTCTCGGTGAGGCCTTTCCTGACCACAGTGGTGAATATTGCAACGGACCCCCACCCCATTCCCTGCATCATTTCCCCCCCATGGCAACCCTCGTCAGCTGACACAGCTGTCACAGCTGACACCAGCTATACAGCTACAGCTAGATACATGGTTACGTCTTGTTTATTGTCTGTCTCCTTCGCTGACATGCTAGCTTCGCGTCAGCGGGGATTTTTGTCTGTTCAGTTCACTGCTGTTTTCCTACGTGTCCAGCAGGTGTACGACTGATCTCTGTTAAGTGTACAAATGAACGCAAGCATAAAGAATAAATGAATGAACGCAAAGAGCCAGCAAACAAAATTATACCCTTTGATGACAAAATATAATTATCTATGAAACATGTATATCATAAGTGATTTTATGTTAGTTTAGGGAGCAAAAAGCAAAAATACAAATATATTTGGGGACGACTAGTTAACGTTAGTTTTTAATAGAAGGGAAAAGTTTGAAAGTTATAGATGACTGCAGAGAAATAGAAATGCAAATAAAAACCAGAAAGTAATTTAAATTACTTAAAATTTAAATTTAAAGTAAATTAAATTCGTTATTTGAATTTAATCAGACCTGTGTTAGAGGCTCTTATTTTAAGTGTGAAAAAGGCCTAAATACTAAATACCAATAACCCACTTAATTAAGAAGTGTTATTAAACTTTAGTATTCATGAATTAAAAATAGAGTTATTAGAGTTTTCTAAACTTTTGGTATTCTGCTAAAAAGTCTGGCTGCCACCCAACATTTGGCAGTATCGCCAAGTCCCTATGGAGCACATACACACACACAGAGAGTTGGGGTCCTCACAATTTCCATGGAGAATACTCTGATTTTGCTTTTAATGCATGGTAGTGTTAATCTTGCAGTTTAACTATCAATTTCTATTACTTAAGCTTTATCATTATCAATTTACTAAAATTTTCATAAATTCTAGTGCATATTTTTCATAGTTCTTTTTGTCCTTTTAGTTTCTTTTTTTCTATAATGTTCATAAGAAGATGTATTTTAAAAATATGCACCCAGTACTCACCAAAAAACACCATTAAAAAAATGAAAAGGCAACCCAGAGAGAGAGAAGATATTCTTAACACATATATCCAACAAAGAACCCATATCTAGAATATATTAAAAATTCCTATAAATAAGAAAAAATAGGCAACCCGATAGAAAAATGGTCAAAACCCTTATACAGATACCACAAAAGGGATATCCCCAAACCCAATAAACATGTGGAAAAGTGTTCAATTTTATTGGTCACCAGTGTTGGCAAGGATGTGGAGAAATTCATGCACTGCTGATGAGTATAGATTTCTATAACAGTTTTGAAAATCTGTTTGACAGCATCTGTTAAAACTGAACCTATGCGTACCTATGATTTAGCGATTCCAATTTAGGTACGTAGTCAGTAGTAATAAGATTCATACATATATTCACAGGAATACATTACTAGAATGTTCACGGCCACATGATTTCACAGCAGCATTATCTGCAATATCCGAAACACTGGAGATGGTCCACATACCCACCCACACTGGACCATTTGAAACTACAGTGTACTCACGCAGCGCAGTCTCACACCGCAACAGGATGGAGTGAAGGGAAACTGAATGCCGTGACAGAGGTGATTCTCACAAACATTGCTTTGAGAGAAAAAAGCTGGAAATAAAAGAGTACATACCACATTATTGCATTCACAGAAAAGCATACAAAATGAATCTATGTGGCCAAAAGTCAGGATAATCCTGAACTTGGGGTGGCAGAACATAAGAAATCAAAGAGGACACAAGAGGAAGAGTCTGGATGTGGCTGGGCTTCTGTCTATTTGTTTCTGGTTACATATGAGTGTTTAATTTGTGAAAATTCATCAGGCTCTACACTCATAGTATGTGCACTTACCTGTATGAAACTGCACTGCAGCGCGGTCCTAGTAACTAATGTTTTCCCCCGTCACTGAAAACTGAGGTCTCTCGCTCTGCCCACATGGTAAAAGAGCTCCTTGTCCAGGCCACACATAAAGAGGCTGAGGGACCTCTAGGGCCCACTTCATGGTTAAGCAGCTAGTGCTAAGCACAGGGTTCTGCGCTTAGAAGGGCCCTGTGCTTGGGTTAGTGCGCCGCTGTCACCATCTTGAAATCCCTGGTAATTTTTGAACAAGGGGCCTGCGATTTCATTCTGTACTGGGTCTTGTAAATTATGCCCCATCCTGGGTAAATCATCTCTTTTAAGTATCTGAAGTGGTCTCCACATTCAGCAAGTGAGAGGCAGTAAGCTTCTATTTTTTCTTTCTTTCTTTCTTTCTTTTTAAATTTTTTAATAAACATATAATGTATTTTTAGCCCCAGGGGTACAGGTCTGTGAATCGCCAGGCAGTAAGCTTCTATTTTTATAGGAGAGATTTTGTTGAGAAATAAGAAAGACCTAGCAGTTCAGTAAAACAGTGCCTTCCGTATGGACATTCAAATAGAGGCACAAAAAAGAATTAATAAAAGATATTTAAAACACATTACTGGGATAAGTGGTGAGATGGAAGACAATAATTATTAGGTAGTTAATGTAGAAAGATAGGTAATCAGGCCAATGGCATATCCCTCCTACCTAATTCTACGATACATACAATTCTATCATATGTTTCAGTAACTTCCCATTAATTTATCTTAGCACATCAGAAAAACCTTTTTACAGAAAATGTTCACTTAGGAATGTTGAAAACATGAGTTAGGGGTCTGAATTAATTCAAAGGCAAGAGATTCATTCTTCCACCCATCCATCCATCCTTCTAATCATTCATTCATTCTTCCACTCATCTTATCCCTCTGGCAACAAAAGCGGTACAAACATAAATCAGACCTGGATTCCAGCTGAAAGGACATACAACATATTTATCAGTAAATGTTAGACATGACAGAAAATACTTTCCTAGAGATATATTTGTTGTTCAGGAAAGCTGGAGAAAAAAACAAACATTTCAGGCTGGTAAAAATCAGACATGCTTTTATAGAAGACAGTCCCTATATTGGGATTTGAAAGCTAGATAGGATTTGAATGTGCAGCAAGGTTTGGAAAATATTTTTTCTTGTTTTTCTTTTGTTCTTTCTGTAATACGTAACTCAAGTATCATCTGATCTAGAAAATATGGCCTCATTCTTTTCTACCCACTCTCATAGATAGACTGGGTCTCCAGTTCAAGCATGAAATGTGGTGATTTTAAGGACAAAAACGTAAAGAACCTATAATTACACATTTGGGATCCAATAATATAATATGCACAATAGGAATCCAGTAAAAGAAAAAAGTCAGTAAAAGTCAGTTCCTTAACCGAGACCTTCCTCCACATTCTTCGGCTTTGACTTGCAGTGTAGCGCGTTGTTCAGAGCACAGACTAGGATTTTAGGTCTGCCTGGGTTTGAATTTCAATTCCAGTTCTTACAGCCACGCAACCTGGGTATGTTACTTAACTTTCGATTTCTTAATTTCTTATTTCTCTTAAGCTTGAGGGAAGGTATTATATTTGCTTTGTCATTATGCTTCCCTACCTTCTCCCGTCCCACCAGTCCTACCCATTATAGACTACCTGGAACAAAATAGCTCGAGTGACCCTACTAATAATGGTGTTTACTGGTTGTCATTGTGAGTCAAACCATCCCCAAATTTAATGACTTAAACCAACAATGATATATTATTTCTCATGATTATGTGGGTTGGCTGGGTGGTTCCTCTGATGGTCTGGGGCTGACTCATGCAGCTGCATCCCGCTGGAGGCTATATTGGGCTGGAAGAGCCAAGGGAGCCTTCCTCACAGGTTTGGCAGTTGGTGTGTCTGTTGGCTGGAGAAACCCAGTCCTCTATATCGCCTTCACCCTCCAGTAGCCTGAACCAGCTAAACCACACTTTTTGATAAGAGGAGAGGCAAAATAATGCAGCCATGCTTTTTAGCCTACCACAGTCCACCCTCCAGTTTCAAATATCTCCATTCTTAACACATGCAAAGTAGTGCTGACCCCTGTCCTCCAACTCATCCCAGTACAGCATCGAGCTCAAACTTCTCTCTCTTCCAGTCTGCATCTGGTCCAGATAGAGACATAAGTGCTTAGCTGCATTCCTTTGCACCCAGAGAGCTGTTTACTGAAAAGACATGTTGTTCGAACAACTAAGATCTGTGCCCCCTCCCACACCCAACATATGATGGATGATGAACCGGAGACAAAAGAACAGCATTAGCTGCTCTTCACGGAGGCGCGTAACAGGAAGTACACAACCGTCCTCGTTTGCAGCCACCTTGAAATATGGCTGAGCACCTGCTTTTGGTTCCCTCTGAGACCTGATGGGTCCAAGACGGCCTTCGAGATGTCTTGATTCCTACCTTCTCACATCTTTGTTCAAATGTTACCGCCTCATTATGGCCTTCCTTGAAAGCCTTATTTAAAATTGAGCCAATCTCTTCCAGCCAAAATCTGGAAATCTGGAAAATCTTTTCTTTTTCCCCTATCATCTATAATCATTTAGTATCCTTTACAATTTATTTATTGCCTATCTCTACTTCTACCAACCCTAAAATTTAAGTTCCATGAGGACAATATTTTAAACTGTTATGTTCTGTGCTATTGTACCCATAACCTAGAGAAGGTTCTCAATAAATTCATAAACAGGTGTTCATTAGGTTTCCCCAAGCAAGATTATTTTGTAATGCATCAAATCAGAAACATTGGCACACAGATGAGTTTATAAGATCTTTTTTCTTAAAACAACTCAAAGAAGCTGAATGGAGAAAAAATTAAAACATGAAGAATCTGAAGTGATAGAGAAAAGAGGCACATACGGGAGCCCCTGGAGAGCTTGGGAATTGGGGGAATAAATATAAAAAACTGACTGGCGATTATCTTATTTACAAAGCTAGAATGGAGAGGAGATGGGAATAACAGTGGAGTAGATTAAATTAAATTTGGAGTAAGTGATCACAGCTTTTCAGCTTTTTTTTTTTTTTTTTTCCAACTCTGCTGCTTGCTATAAATATAATTCTGGGGAAATCATTTAACCTCTCTTGCCCTCAGGTTCTGCATTTGTGAATTAAGGAAAATAATTTCCTCTTGCTTCCCTGAGAGGGTTGATGTGAAAATCAAATGAGATCATGTATGTAAATGTGCAAGTGTAAAAATGTAGACTGAGGATAATGATGATGATGATGGTGTGACCTCTAATAGATGGGAGTAGGAGAGCCAGAAACACAGGATATGCCAAAGGAGTCCCTGGCAAGGCCTCTGCCAAGAAAAGTTGAGGCACAGCCATCGTCAGCTTCAGGGTTACTGGCGCTTCCTCTAGGACGCAATTAGAATGATTGGTTTTTAAATCTGTTAGGTATTTTGTGTGTGCCATGCCCTTCCCATTGAGTTGGAATTCAACTGTAGTCATCTTCCCTATTTAATTAATTTTATTTTATTTTGCATATTTGGAATTAGGGGCTCAGGAATGTCATATGCAAATGTATGCAAAATAGAATGCAAATTGGTACAGAGAGCCAAAACCCCAGCTTTTTTTTTTTTTTTTTCCAACGGGAGTATATCATTAGAAAGGAAAGGTTCTTCTCACAGGCCAGCCATGCTTCAGATGTTTAGAAGAGTCTTCATTGTTTAATCAGAGTTTATGACTATAAATAAAGTGAATACAACTCAGTATAACAGTTAATACTGAAGAAGCTCAAAGAGGTAGCAACTTTGATATTGATCTAATTCTTATTGAACAAACATGTTTCTGTGGCTTTAAGAAGTTAACTGAGGACGTAGGGCAGCAGGAGATGAGGAGTAAGAAATGGAAATGGGAGGTGAAGGGGCTGCTCTCTCCGGTCCCTGACATGTTATGTGTCAAGCCCCGATTCACGAATTCCTGCGAGATGAAAAAAAAGAGAGCTTTTTGTGTATTTTCATTATTAAATGAGGTCTAGAGAAAGAGATCACAGATCAGTGGGCTTTTCTGTTCCATTTTGAAGAAATAATTTTATTCCATAAATTTAGAGTAATTGTATAAAGCCTCTCAATGTCTGAAAATCGTGAAGAATCTGTAATCATAATCTTTTTTATAGAAGCTATGTGATTATTTGGAATATGTTTTAATAAATAACTCACTTTTACAAAGCACAAAATAGTGCAGGCTTTTGATACAGAACACCCAAAAGACCAGATTACAATCACGGTTGTAAAAGGAAATAAATGCCGGAATTCTGAAAAGTTCTTTAAGGAGGCACATTTTTATTATTATTTTTTACCATACTAAATCTTTTTGTGTTTTGACTTCTGGTAAAAGAGGGTTTGTATATGTATTCTAAGGAAGACTGCATCAATATACTTTTGAAATCTTTTCAAATTAAAAAAAAACTGACTTCATGTAGCACTCCATAATTTCCCTCATCAAATCCTAAAGACTATATTAAAACATCTGTTTTTGGAATATCTTGCTGACAGTAGAATGCTATACCCCCAGGGAGTCTCCTACTTTTGCATAAAATTTGCATACTCATAAATAAGTTAACATGGGGGGGCAGTATATCAACTGCAAACAATGCTAGTATTTTCCATATATCCTCTTAACAATTGACTTAGAACAGAGAACTAAAGATTTTTTGCAAAATGATTTTTCTCTCACTCAATCACCTTTTAAATGAGTCTATGCATGCTTTATAAAGATTTCCCCCTCCTAATTTTCCCTGCCATCCTCAGAAATCCAAAGGTAACTCAAATTGCTTCAATATTCAGAGGCAAAATATATTGTAGTTGTGTGCAAATAATACTTAAAGTGTGGTGTATATGATAGGGTCTAAAATGGAATTTTATAGGATCATATGCATACCCTGGATTATGAAACATATGGGATAAGGTAGATCTGCATCTTTTTTTCTTTTCCTGACACAAAACAAATTTATATGCATGCCATCTTAGTAATTTGCACACCTCAGTCAAGTACTGAGAAGTGCATCATGATTCTTACATCTGGCTAATTGTGTGCCTTCAACTCTGAGTTTGAAAAGGAAACTTACCCTCTCCATAGTTTATTCTGGTTCCACACTAGCCTGGGGAATAATGGAGCACAATGGAAAAATTAGTCCATATAGACAAGTGTCAAGTCAGCTTGCTACAGAGATAGTATTATTATATTATTAATTTAATACATTATTACATTAATATGGAAGACTATTATTCTAATATAATGACTAAGAACTACCTCCCTGATTCCCATCAATACCCAATTTCATACCCCAAGCCGGTAAGAATATAGTAGGTAAGGACTTAGTAGGTAAGTGAGGGTTCAGGGAACTTAGGGAGATATCTCTACCCAAATGACCTTATACAATCACTGGATAGTGTACAAAGTTACACAATTAGAATTGTATCTTTTATTTAAGATTCTAACAGTTGTTTAAATAAAAATATTTTGGCGAGGGATTAACACATAAATCTATTACTTGTCATTTATAACTTAATTAATAGGTTCTTAACCTGAGAGGTATGAACAGTACAGAGAATTTAGGGGAATAATAAACCCTCTTAAAACATATGCAAATTTGTGTTTATATTCATTTGTGTGACTATTTGGAGGAAAAGGACTCATAGATTTTGACATATTGCCAAGGGAGTTCAGACTCCAGAGTATTGTAAACAACACTTTAGAAGGTTCTGTGTAAATCCAACCAGAGCAATGACTGGGTCAGTACCAAGAATTGAGTCCTGAAGGACAGAATGCGGAGCAGGATGTATTTTCTCCATTAATTAGAATACTTTCCTTTGCTTGTCACAGAAATCCCAACAAATTCAAGGAAATTTATGGTATTTATTGAATGAAAAGTCCATCAGTAGCATCAAGCAAGAAGTCTTGATCCAGCACGAAAAATTACGTGACCGGAAACGTGTTTCCACTTCCCTAATTTGTCTCCTCCACCTCTCCAAGTCTGTTAGTGGGAGCTGCAATTACCAGAATTTTGCCTCTTTGTTCAAATTCATCAAGATCTGAGTCCGCATGCCCGCAAAATACCTGAGATCCAGTCTTAATGGGTTCGTTAAATAATATGTCCATCTGAGAATCATTGTAGAGGGAAGGGGTAAAATATGCTTATTAGCTCCAGTAATTATGTCCCACCCCTGAAGCTTAGGATGGAACTGATCTGATCTAAGCATGTGGTTGTGAATAAGGGAATACTAATCTGCCCAAAGGAAGTCTGTGGTGTTTTTACCAAAAGAGAAAGAGAGAGAAAAGAAAAAAGAGAGAAAACAAGGAAAAGAAAGAAAGAAAGAAAAGGAGACACATATGCCAGTTGTCAAACACCAATTTTATAACATATTATCCAAGAAAGAAATGAAAGCACACCTCTTAGCCACAGTGTGTTAATGTTGATAGCCAGATACCAGGTTCAAAATGAAGAAACAGGACATTGACCAGCCAATAATATTAGTCAAGATCTAGTTGTTAGGTAGAGACGGAGGATGGGAGCAGGTCAGGGGGAAACAAGCGGTTCTCTGGACAAAGGCTGCAAACCATATTGGAGCTCCTTCGGTTTATGGTCAGAAGGCATTTGCTGTGTGGTTGGTGAAGACAGGTTAAAGATATAGAACTGAGAATTTATTACCCATATATGTCCACAGGAAACTCTTACTGATACCATTAGGTTTGCACTACCTTTAAACCTTTTTTTATTGCTAATCTGCCAACTACAGGGATAAATAGTGAACTTAGACTCTTCTCCATTCTTTCTTACTTTGTAATTCTTTTATTTCAAAGTCACTCTCCCCACAGCACCCTACCCCCACCTCCAATTTCTCTTTGGGAAAGGGTGAACTACCTGTGAATAGCGACATAGTGGTAGCTTTTTCTGGAAATATCTATGGAGAACTGGGATGGGTCTTTGATTTTTGCCATACTTGCAATCTAACAAGTTAGCCCAGCACAGTTTCATGAACGCTGGCAAACAACGTAAGACTCCTAGGTCAAAGACAAAAGAGAGTTTATTACTCACAGTAACGGCAGTGGTCAGAGAATCAGCATTTGTGCTGATTAGCCTCGGCTCCCACAAGGCCATGCAGAAAGAGCTGGATGATACCAGCGTGTGCAGTGGTTTGCATTACAGAAAAAACTCAGAGCTTGGAAAATCCAAATCTTTACCAGACAGTAAGCATACATGCCCATTGTTTTGGAGAAAGATGCTTTCTTTTCTTCCAAGGCTTTTGGCTGTGGAAACACCCTTAAAATAATCGTCCAGAACAAAATAGTCCAGAACACTTCCAGAGAAACAAGAAGCGTCTGCCAACAATATCCAACTGCATTCTTCCAAGTACTTTGGAAAATTTTCTTCTTCTTTTTTTTTTTTTAAAGATTTTATTTATTTATTTGTCAGAGAGAGAGCAAGAGAACACAAGCAATGTGAGCAGCAGGCAGAGGCAGAAGCAGGCTCCCTGCTGAGAGGACACCTGATGCAGGACTCGATCCCAGGACCCTAGGACCATGATCTGAGCCAAAGGCAGATGCTTAACCGACTGAGCCACCCAGCTGTCCAAGGAAAATTTGTTTCTAAGAGCCACAGACACTATTCAGAATCATGGGTGTTTGACAGTCACCTTAGAAACAGAAATAGGAATGAGGCAGAAAATAAGACAGGGTAGCTCAAATTACTGGGAAATTTCCTAGATCCTTTTGTTAAAATGCAAATATCTTTGGAGGAATGTCGTTATAAGAGCTATTAGCTTATGAAACAGCTATTACCGACATGGATATTAAATAGCAGTGTTCTGAATCTGTTAAACATTTTTACATTTACTGGCTTATTCTATCTATACAACAACCCTGCATGACAGACAAGTACGTAACTGTTATGCCATTTAATAAAAAAATAAAACTCAAACCCAGAGAGGTTAAGCAACTTGTGTTCAATTAAGTAATAACATTGCCAATAAATAGAAATATAATTTGCCCCAGAATTATAAATAAATATGTATATATCATTCAACCCTTAATTGATAGACAAAACACTATAAAAATGCACAATGGGTAAAACTGAGTGAAGTTCTGGAGGGTCGTTTTACAGTAGCACTGATTCAGAGTACTGGAAAATACTCAGACAGCAGACCATAGTGTGATTACTCTGGGGGGTATTTCCTATTTGACAAGAATATCAACAAAGTTGTTTAAATTCTGTTATAACCTTAGAAAATATTACTGATGTAAGCATTTATTTTTTTGTAAGCAGCTTTAAGCTCCCCCAGTTAGAGATGTTTTTTAGTGAAGTAACTAATTTGCCAAGTTAAAATCACTTTACAAATGAGGAGGCTAATTTTGTTTTTATCATTTAAGTGTAGGATATTAATCACCTGATGAAACAGAAAGATTTAACAAAATGAGCATGTTCAAATCACTTGGCAAGTATGTGCTAAAGAGAGCAGATAATAACTCTTTGGGGAGATGACTTTTTTTTTTCTTTACCTGAAACAAAAGCAGATCACAAAGTGCAATGGTGTTGTTTCTCTTTTGAATCTGTAACACAGTAGCAGATTGTCAAAAAGGGTTAAAGACGATGTGGGCCACGACTTTCTTCAGCTCTCTAGAGTGTGGCAACATGTATTATTTGGCGTAGTCATGACACAGATCTGCATGTGTATGTCTTCAATAATTCATGCTGCAGCTTGTCTCACTGTGGGGACAGATGTCAGTGAAACCAGCGACAGCCGATCATGCTGATCCCACAGTGACACTGAGCCTTGAGTATATGCCCAGTGAGTCTGATTGGAGCTAAGAATACACAGGCCCCCAAGTTTGGGTGTAGCTATTCATTTCATAGCTACACGAAATGTACATATTTATATGCATGTATGTATAAAATGCCTTACTTCCATATAATTTCCTAAGGATTTGGAAAGCTTTGTGATTTGCACTAGTTGTCTATGGGAACATTCCTTACATTTGAATGTCATATTTATTAGACCACTTAAAATGTACATAGAATATGTTGATGACAAAATCAATTATTTATTGTTAGGTATAGAAATGTATATGTCTCCTACAGGTGATTTATAGAATTACCAGCCTTGATTACTCTTTCATACTAATTCATGTATAGAATAAATGTTGCATATCCAGAAGATCAAAAAGCCGGGACACTGAAGTTTTGCTTTCAAAGACTTATCCTTGTTTTTCACATGATTGGTATTTTCTTTTAACATTAGAATTTAAAAAAATGATCTTATTCCAGATACTCTAAGAAAAGCATAACTGTACATCTGTCAGCAAGCGTCTGTGAACATAAGAGTATAGCATATAGAACATTGATTACATTATAGAAACATTACCCCTGCCAAATGTTAGTCTAATCTTACGCAATAACCCATAACAAATTTCATAGGAACTGACAAGAATAGGAGGAGGAGTTGGGCAGGTCTATTCTATTAGAACAGTAGTTCAATATACTTACTGTGTGCATGTGTGCATGAAAAAATACACAGCTAATAGTTTCAAAACCTTTTAAAAGTAAAATGTTGCCTAATATTTTTGGATCCCCAAAATGAGCTCTGTTTATCCATTTCTTGAATACAGTTATAGAAAAGTCAAGCTCTACTAATAACCTACAAAATCCCTGATTAACAACTAGAAAATACCACATGGGTAAGTATGTGTGTGGGTGTATGTATATGCACATGCATATATATATTTTAAAATATCCAACAGAACAAAAATTCATATTTGTGTTTTCTTTAATAATATGTTCTTTAGCCATTTTTGACTTGCCCTTAGATGCACGGCATTTTGCTCAGCTTTTAGAGTCATTTTTCTTGGTGATTTTATTGTTTTAGAGATGAAGTTCCTGGTTTCTTCCTAATGACTCGTCTGGTCCTCCCCTCTCCCCTCAAGTCAGTACATTTGGAAAAAGACATTGATTTTCCATTATCCCAGGATCAGACTGTTTTCAAGACACATGTAAGTCAGGGAATCTCTTCAGTGCTACCATGCATAGTGTTGCCTAACACTGGGTACCATTTTTCTTTGGAGGTGCATTTACATAAACATTTCTAATCACAGCTCCATAAAGAGACACGGTATAATAATTCATGACTTTTAGGTAATATGTCATATGAATCTTAACATATGGCATTACACTCTACAATGGCAATCTTGGCTTCCAAAGGGATCTGGAAAACATCCAGCGAGATGAGAATAAGCCAAACTTGATAGAAAACCATATCGATGCTAATCCAGGTTTGCACCTTTCATTCAGACTCGGAACTCTCCAGCAGATGGTTCAGTGTTGAAGCACTAATGTTAGCAAAATGTCAAAACTATTTTGCTAGACTCCCCAATTGTTCATACAGAGTATTTTTCAAGTGCTGGATATCAAAATGGTATTAATAAATGGCAGCACTGAGGTCTCTGATCATAAATGCAGGGTTTTAGTTTCAATTTCCAAGGACAATCTGGCTTTGCTCCCTTGGAAGATAGCCAATCAGCTTTTACAGTTTGATTTTACAAATTTAGAAGTTTCTTCCCTGATTCCTTAGCCAACAAGGGTATGTTCAAAGAAGACAAAGGAATGCAGAACCACTTGGCAGATAGCATTTTTAGTGACTGCTGTATCAGTGTAATCATACAAATGCATGTCATGAGATAGAGACTCTGAATCAAAATTTCTTATCCTGGATTCAAGAACCCAGAGAAAAAGTCTAATGGGCTTCAAAGAGTCCACAAACCATCTGAATTTAGAAGCAAATGTGGGCTCAGGTGTGGGTGTGTATATGTATAATTTTGTATGCATGCACACATATACAGTGCATGTGCAAAATGAATGAATAAAGGATGAATGACCCTTGGGTTAGGATTGAGCAATGGTTTCAGTTTGTTACAGAAAGTCAGAATTACATTTATAAAAGAAGAATGGTGACACCTGGGTGGGGCAGTCAGTTGGGCATCTGACTCTCGGTTTTGTCTGGGGTCATGAGATCAAGCCATAGGGCTATGTGCTCTGCGAGGAGTCTGCCTCAGAATGTCTCTTCCTCTGCCCCTTCCCTTCCAATAAATAAATAGATCTTAAAAACAAGAAAGAATCTATCTGCACCTAGATGAAAACACCTATGCATTAATTGATTACCTACTACCTACTGGGATCTACACCGTCTTTAATATATTTTTTCTTCTGGTATTACAAACATATCTTCTAAAGTCAGAATTAAGAGCCCTGTTTTCCAGATGTCTCAGAGAGAGACTGACTTCGGCTCTCCCAATGGACACTGACAATGAGCCTTCCTAATTCCAAATTCCACTCCTTTTCTTTCATATGACTTTTACTCCTTTAATAATGGTTTCCATTTTAATGTAAACAGACTACCACCCCAGGAGCGAAAGACAGAGTTAGCCAAGAAGACATAAGTAGGAAACTATTTTTAGGTAATATTTCTTCCTTTAAATTTTCTTTATGTAAGTCTGAAGCAGTCAGTACAGTATTAAGTCAATCAGCAGGAACTGATAAAACAGGGGTAAGATGTTCTACCGCGTACACTCGGGTTCTGACCCTTAGCCTCCCACAAAGCGGACACGCATGCCACCCTGAAAGCCAGCTCACATCAAGACAGCTCTTTTTCCTGTTTTTCTTTTTAAAGAGTTTGTTTATTTATTTTTCGAGAGAGAGAGAGAGAGAGAGAGGGAATGAACGAACAATGAGGAGGGGCCGAGGCAGAGGGGGAAGCAGACTCCCTCCTGAGCAGGGAGCCCGCCACGGGGGCCGGAGCCCAGGGCCCTGGGATCATGACCTCCACCAAGGGCAGACACTTAACGGACTGAGCCCCCCCCCCCCCCCGGCGCCCCTTCCTGGTTTTCTATGAATGTGTTTTTAGGGGTGAAGTCACTGAAAAAGTCCATACGTAGTCCCTAAAACACTAGGCCAGATCAAATCCAAAAAATGATCAGTAACACCTGATGTGAGAAATTTAAGAGCTGGAAGGAAGCGTCATGTTCAGGTTAGATGAAGCCGTTGGCTGGGGGCTGATCCTGTAGAGAGGACCTGTGCAGAGCTCGGGCCTTGGTGGGTGGGGGGAGTCACTTGTGTGTCACTGCCTGAAGGACTGTCAGGGTGGATCCCACAACGTCGTCCCAACTACATAACTCTTACATAAGTGACTACTTAATAGATTTTCCTCACTTCCAAACCCTAATTTGTTCTTCTCACTGTGTCTTTTATGATTAACCATGGCTTTATTTTCATTTTTGTTCATTATCAATTTCATCACTGAAGACTGTCCATATTTCTTTAATGTTGTGACAGGAATTCTTTGCTGAAGCTAAAAAAAAAACAAACAAGAATGAAACAAGCTAAGAGAATAACACTGTATTCCATTTTTCCATTTAAAATATGTTACAAAACAGCTTTCAGTTTAAAAATTTTTGACAGTGTATATTCAATTTTTCAACTAACAGATGCATGTACATAAAATTATATGATTGAAATTCAGTGTCAGGGGCTTTAGTCATTTAATTTGGGCAAACTCAAGACATTGGTTCATAATATAGCTATTGAAATATCTCTATTTAATAATAAGAGTGGGATTTCTACAAAATGGTGATTTGGAAGTGTGTATTGAATTTTAAAAGGGCAGTTTGTGTGAATATTTTAAAAAGAAAATTAATATGATTTATTTTTTTAAATCAATAGTGATTTTCTTTGTTTTTTGTTTGTTTGTAAGAAATCAATTTATGAGGAAATTGAGTGAACAATAATGTCTATTCAGTGAATGAAGAAACCAAGCCTTGCCTTAGGACCTCTGGTCTGGAGTTCTTCATCCTAAAACTTCAACAATTGATAATGTTTTTACAAATTCAGAAATATTAGAATTACTAGCTACTACTTAATGAAAACAAGGACGGCACTGAGAACTACTGATAAGGTAAGCTTCGTGCTCTTACTGAGATTCTGAGAAATATAGAGACTAAATGACCTTAATAAAAAGCAATGAATAAATGCTTTTAGCAAAGACAATCCAGTAAGGAAAACAGTTTTCAACTGTGAAGTCTAGCTTGAAAGTGGTCCATGGCAGTCCTACTCGAAGTGACAGTCTGAGAATACAAATCAACTTTATCAGAAGCGCACATTTTTTTTTCCCCACTACAAGACATTCTCAGTAAAGGAAGCAATGTGATGATTTCCATTCTGGGGCCGGCTCCCTAGCGCATGACGGACTGGACTGCTCAGACACTCTCACCAGTTGCCTAACCACACTGTATGTAGATTTGTCTGAGAGAAGTTGATTTCAACGCATCATCCCTGTTAAATATGTGTTTCTAGTCAAGAATTTAAAATACGTGTGAATAAAGTAGGGCTTTAAAACAGGGAAGGTTTTTTTTTTTTTTTCAAACCAATTCCATTCTCACATATGTAAGTAACTACAGGGAGTTTTAGAAAAATATACTACTGTTAGGAGAAAACTGTAGGGAAACAAAGCTTAGGAAATGAACAGCAAAGATCAGAAGTTCACATGTTAGACTGTTCTCAGTAATCCTCCCATAGCTGACAGGCACAGGGTAGTGGTAATGTTTATTTTCTTTTATCGTAGATTGAACCATTTTACTGTTTCGTTCATTTGTTTGTTTGTTTTAAATATTTTATTTATTAGACGGAGAAAGAGAGAGAGCACAAGCAAGGGGAGCAGCAGGCAAAGGGAGAAGCAGCTCCCTGCTGAGAAGGGAACCCGATGAGGGTCTCAATCCCAGGACCCCCGGATCAAGAACTTGAGCTGAAGGCAGATGCTTAACCAACGGAGCCTTCTAGATGGAACCATTTCATACCTAGGGTTACAGGTCAAGGAGTGCTGGCCATTTCCCACTTAGGAATGAGGAACGTTAGCTTGTAAGCATCTGCTTTGATTAGCTTAGTCTTTCTTAATGACATCAGTCGTATTCAGCTGGAATGTTGTAACAGAACACCATAAAATGGATGGCTCAAACAAGAAATACTTATCTCTCACAGTTCTGGGGGCTGAGAACTCCAGGATCAAGATCCTGGCAAGTTCAGCATCTGATGAAAGTCATTTTTCTAGTTTCTAGACAGCTTCCTTCTCTCTGTGTCCTCGCATGGTAGAGAGAAGAGAAGGAGAGCCTTCTGGTCCCTTCTTTTCTTTCTTTTTTGTTTTTTAAAGATTTTATTTATTTATTTGAGAGAGATCACAACCAGGCGCCCCCTTCTGGTCTCCTCTTATAAGGACACTAATCCCATCATGAGGAATCCACCCTCAAGACCTCATCTAAACTTACTTCCCAAAGGCCACCTCCAAATACCATCACATTAGGGTTTTAACATATACATTTTGTGGGGAAACATTGAGCCCATAACAATAAAGTGAATGTCATTTAAATACATTGCTCTCCAGGTAAGGCCAAAAATGTGTTTAAAATATTTTTGAGGGGCGCCCGGGTGGCTCAGTGGGTTAAGCCTCTGCCTTCGGCTCAGGTCATGATCTCAGGGTCCTGGGATCGAGCCCCGCATCAGGCTCTCTGCTCAGCGGGGAGCCTGCTTCCCCCTCTCTCTCTGCCTGCCTCTCTGCCTAGTTGTGATCTCTGTCTCTCTGCCAAATGAATAAATAAAATCTTTTTAAAAAAATAAAGATAAATAAATAAATTAAATATTTTTGAAATAGAGATAGGTTAGGATAACTCTAGAATGGAAATGCAGTCCTCCTACAGGGAAGCACAGGCTATCCGTTGTTCTGATAATTTAGAAGGATAATTGAGAGTGTGCCACAGAAACCAAACAGTTCCTCACACTCTGCTATCCTTTTGGTTGACAGGAAAAAACAGATACATCATTTATATAATAGCTGGGATCATCCCAAAAGAGAGCCATTTGGGAAGTTCAGATCACTTCAATACAGACCAGTAACTAGGCACCCAGAATCAGGTGGCCCAGGCCCATGGCTTGTCCTGTGAGCTCCAACACTGACTGGGTAACCGTAGGCAAGTTACTTGGTCTTTCTCTGAACAGTTTACCAATTTGTAAAGCAGAGATAATTACAGGATTGATTTCTAGAGCCAGGATTATATGAGATAACCCAGTAAAGAGCGTCGCACACCTGCAGCGGTGATCACTCCACAGACACCACTGTTGCTTTTAGACACGCTGATTCCACCTCATCCAGGAGGCTTGGTTTTACAAGGTGTCCAGGTTAACTTAGACTCCAGTGTCCTAAGTAGTAGAGGCATTATTATTTTTAAGGATGTATTGACCTTAAGGAAATGTGTTTTCCCTACATACCCAACGTGACCACAAACAAATTCCACAAGTATAACATTTTTGAAGAGGCAAAAATATTTTACCCTTAGTTTCCGGACCTTTTGTTCAAGACAAGGCTCTATCAGAAACAATAGCTTTGTTATGAGACATTTTATTCCAGGAAAGGTGGTTTTGAATATTCAGTAGGGCTCCAGGCTAGTGATTTGGTGGTTAGGTTTCTTGTCTTCCAGGAAGCCCTTGACAAAGGTCACAAACAATTTGCTCGTTCTTCTTATTAAAATAAAGATGGAAAGCATTGATGGTAACTCTGCCCAGCAGCTAACTTCATCATCTGTAGTGGTTTCAACATATGCTCATGAGATAATGAAAAATATAGCATTAAATACACTGGCAGATTGAATCTTGTTTCAGGGTAAATATAGTAAGTCATTTTTTTTCCCTCTTCATTTCCTCAGAACCTGTTTAGCATTAGACTGTTAATATCATCACTGATACATGACAAAACCATTGCATAATATACTGCGTTTCAGACCAACCCCCACATAAAAGAGAGCAACGGAAAACTATGAACATTAATCGGGCATTCAAAATAATGAAGTGCTTCAAGCCAACCCTCTTCTACAGCCTTCTACTCCTAGTTTTGCAGGGACAAATAGTTTTATAAATCTGACATGCTTTTCTGGTCCCATTTTAATACTATGAAAATGTCATTTTTCTGAGCTACAGTCAATATTAAAAGTTTTTAAAGATATATTTTATAGCCAATAGTAAAAATATTCTGTGCAATCTTTATGATGTGTTCCTTTTTAAGAAGCAAGTTTAAAATTTAAAAAACAAGTTTGTCAATATTGGGAAGGAAGGAAAGATTATTTACACTTTAATCTTCAAAAAGTAGGAAAATACACATAATGATTTTCAGCAGCCAACATTTTGTCATGGTACATGGTCGCCTGGGGGAAATTATAGCTATGTGAAGACTGTATATATATTTTTATCTAATAATAATTTTAAATTATCAATAATAAAAATATGTAACTATTAATTTCAGAGAAATATCAAATAAGTTATCAGTGATTGAGTTTGTGATAATATTGAGAAGCGTATCTCAGGAAAATTTTCTGCACACACACACACGATTCCAAAAAATATTTCATATTAAATTAAAATATGACTTGGGGCACCTGGGTGGCTCACTTGGTTAAGCCTCCAACTCTTGATTTGGGCTTGGGTCATGATTTCAGGCTACTGGGATTGAGACCCACATCAGGCTCCATGCTCAGCAAGGAGTCTGCTTGGGATTCTCTCTTTTTCTCTCCCTCTGCCCTCCCGCCATGTGAGCACACGTCTGTGTGCACATTCATGCTCACTCTCTCTCTCTCTCTAATAAAATCTTCAAAAAATAAAATAAAATATGATTTAAGAATAAAAGTATTCACTCATTTTATTAAGATAAAAACTGAATTTGGGGCACCAGGCTCAGTGGGTTAAACCCTCTGCCTTCGGCTCAGGTCATGATCCCAGGGTCCTGGGATTGAGCCCCACATCGGGCTCCCTGCTCAGTGGGGAGCCTGCTCCCCCCCTCTCTCTGCCTGGCTCTCTGCCTACTTGTGATCTCTCTCTCTCTGTCAAATAAATAAAATCTTAAAAAAAAAAAGAGAGAGATAAAAATGGAATTAGAAGCTGACATTTTACTGCTTTTATCCATGGGTTGGTAACTATAGTAAAATCTGGGTCTTTCCTGCTTTTATGTCACAAGTACGTTTCTATTACCTGTCCCCAGTCCCTTGCTCCTAGACGATGAACATGCTGCCTCCTTTCAGTTGTTTCCATTACACCAGCGGTCAATCCAAGTTGCGCACTCTGAGTTGTCCCATCTATGCTGCTGCCATCATATTCACCTTTCAAAAGTGACGTTCGGACACACATCTTCCCTCTATGGGCTGTGGTTTACAGAAGCAATAAATGTCTCATATGTAGCCATTGCTTCACGATCTAATTAAAACAAGAAATTGCAGATGATGTGGATTTTTTTAAAGCCTAATGATACAAGCAACTGCATGAAGCACATATGTTCATTTTCTATTCTCTGACAAAGACTCCAGAGAACCTGAACTTGCAACAAGCATGGGATGTGGTATGTTCTTAAGTGTTATTCAAGGTCAAATGTTCTTAGACGTAAAAACAGCAACAATTAACCAAGTGATTTTATGTATTACGGTCTAAGATTTAATGTCCTCTTTTATTTTAAAGCCTGAAATCTACCATTTGAATATATTTAGCCCAAATCCACTTTAAATTGTGCCTACATAGTCTTTCTTAAGGGAACATTTCCCATGTGTTTTAGACAAATTTCCATTTTCTCTTAATTGTATATTTTTAATATGAACTGAAGTATATATATAATATATATGAAAGCTATAAAGCAGAATAACAAAAAACATACCTATGGACACACCACCCAATTTAACAAGGTTAACATGAGAAATATCATTGACATATCTATTTTTTTAAGTTTTACTATGTTCAGTTCAAAATACTATCTAATTTCCCTTGCAATTTCTTCTTTGACCCCTAAGAGATTTAGAAATACACTGCATAGTCTCCAAATACTTGGGTATTTTCTATTATCTTCTGTTATTCATTTCTAGTTTTCCATTATAGTCAAAGCACATACATTGTATGATTTAAATTCTTTTGAATTTATTGACTTGTTTTATGGCTCAGAGTATGTTCTATATTGGTAACTTTGTTATGTGCACTGTAGATTCTGGTGCTCTATAAATTCAATTAGGAAAAATTAGTTGATAGGATTGTTTAAGTGTTCAATATACTTTCTGATTTGATGTCTGCTTGTTCTATCAGCTATTGGGAGCAAAATATTGAAATTTCTGTCTATAATTAAAGATTTGTCTGTTTCAGTTCTATCAGTTTTTATTTCATGTATTTTGAATCTCTCTTATTAAGTCAAAAATCTTTCAAATTGTTCTGTCCTGTTGAATGTTTTATCATAATGTAATGACCCTCTTTATCACTGATATAGTGAGTTTTGACATCTGGCAGTTCAGGTCCCCACATATTTTTCTTTTTCTCCAGTGGTATCTTGGTTATTCTAAGCCCTTTGCTCTTTCATATACATTTTTTTTTCATTTACATTTAAAAATCATCTTGTAAAGTTTCTCAAAGTCCCTGGTGAGGTTTTGTTAGAATTTCTTTGAAATTTTACATCAATTTGTGAAGACAGGGACAAGAACCTGATAAAGGTTATCTGCACAAAACACACAATAAGCACTATATTCAACAGCTAAACGTTAAAAACTTCATGCCTAAAATCAGAAAGTGGTTAAAGATAGCGTTTATCAGTACTTCTACTCAATATTGCACTGGAGGACATAGCCAGTTCAATAAGACATAAAAAGACAATATCAAATATAAGAGTGGAAGAGGGGGGAAAGTTGTCATTATTAATTAAATGATGTATTTGTCCACAGAGAAAATCCAAAAACAAAAACAAAAACCTACAAATAAATTACTAAAAATAACAAGATAATTTAGTGAGTTCACCAAATATAAGATTAACATATGAAAGTTTTCAGGAATACTTAGTAAACTTAAAAATTACAATGCCAATAAAAAGTAAGATATCTCGGAATAAGTCTAATAAACAATGAATAACACTTCAATGAATAAAGTATAAAAATTAATTGAAATACAAATTCTAGTTGTGGTGAGGATGTATACAAGAGAAATTCTTTTATCTTAATAATGGCTATGTATAGCACAACCATTTTGAAACAATTCAGGCAAACTTAGTACTGAGTTGGAAATATAAAAAGAAATCCTGAAATTGCAAAAAAAAACAAAACCAAAAAAACCCCAAAAAGACATATTCAAAAATATGTATTTATAGAAATGTTCATGCGGTAAGCAAAATTCTAAAATGGCCCCTAGAGGAGGCAAGATGGCGGAGAACTAGGAGGAGGCGCCGTTTCAACCTGTACCCTAAAATGAGCTGATTACCTACCAAAGAACTCTGATCACCCATGAAATCAGCCTGAGATCAGAATTATACACGTCTGGATCTCTATGGGGGCAGAAGACGCCAGTGGGCAGGTAAAGCGGAGTGGGAACATCCAACTGATATTGGAAGATAAACAAAAGGGGGAGGGAGCCATCAGAGGTGACCCATTGGAAAGTAATACCCCAGTACGAGAGTGCCCTGTGTCTGGGGACCAGCACTAACTTGGAGTCTTAAGGGGCTTAAGTCCCTGGACCCAGGACAGCCACCCCTGGTGCTGAGCCAGAGACAGTGCAGCGGAGAAACCAGGTCTTGGTCCCTGAGCCACCAGCATGCCTGAGAGTGCATGGGGTCTGGCTCCCGTGAGGGGCCAGGAGCCTCGCCAACCGGCAGAAGGACAGCCTTTTTGCAGTCCCCACATGAGTGCCGTATGGTACCAGAGTCTGAGTTGCACCCCACACCCTCCCCTGAGAGAGGTGTGTGCAGGCGCCAGCACGGCGCTCTCAGACCCGGAAAGACCAGGCACTCCCAGCCCGGGCCAGTGGGAAAATTTCAGGGTGCGATCGCCGCTTGGAACCTCTCTGGCAGTCTGGAGTTGCCCAGACAGTCGCTGCTGTTGTGGTTTTGGGTACAAGCAAGAGTTCCTGTGTCCCCAGGGACCATGACTTGGAAAGTGCTCTGCCAGCGGCCAAGGGGGAACTTTTGTGCTCTGCAGGACCCAGAGGGGAACAGACTGAGGTCGGGGTGCAGTTTGCTTTCCTCTAAACCTCCAAAAACCATCAAAAGCTATCAAGGCGAAAGAAAACAAATGAACAAACAAAGAAAGAAACCTCCAGAGAACAAAAGCCTGAAAAACCAGTTTCCTCAAAGCCCACCCCTTTGAGGGGGGCGGGAGGACTTAACTCAGGAAACACTGCCTGAAAACCCATGTGGCAGGCCCCTCCCCCAGAAAGCCAACCAGAAGAAAAAAAAAAAAAAACAAGAGAACAACGACCACTACTTCATAGATACAACTTTTATTTTTAATTCGTTCCCACTATTCTGGTTCATTTTTTTTAATAGATAATTTTTTAACCTATTTACCATCACAGTGAGATGTCCAGTACATCAAATTCCATAATAACCTTTTAACCTGAACTTTTTGATACATATACCGGTGTTTTTCTTTTGCTTTTCTATTTTTTAATTTTTTTAGATTTCATTTTAGTTTAGCTCAGTTTATTCTTTTATTTTTATTTTTTAATATTCATATAGAGTTAAACTTCAAGGTAGTCCCCTTTCCCCAATCAATGCTACCCCTATAGGTAAACCAATCTTTAATCCCTCTTTATCTTAAGAAAGTTGAATCCCTTAACAAAGATATCAAGATACATCCAGGAAGAATCAAAATAACCTTCCTCCCCCACACTGAGAACTTATAACCACTCTCCCACATTTTCTTCCGCCAATGTTTCTGTGTATTTGTGTCTGTCTCAGTAGTATATAAATCTTATACTTGGGGTTCTTTTTGACGAGGTTCTTTCTTTGTCTTCTATATATATATATATATATATATATTTTTTTTTTTTTTTTTTCCTTCTCTTGTCATCTACATTTGTCAGTCTTTTTATGTGTCTGTTTTTGTTTGTATACCTCATAAATCTTACCTTGGGGCCCATTTGGGCTGGGCCTTCTCTTTTATTTTTATTTTTTTTCCTGTTTCTCTCTCCCTCTTTCTCTCTCTCTCTTTTTTTCTTTTTACTCTCTTTCTTTTTTCTTTTGTTTGGGTGGGAACTCTTGATTGCTCAGAAGCGTTCCAGGGTGCACCTCAACTGCACCACGGTCAGTACATTCAGCTACATCCGTTCAGCCATCTCTCACCAAAATGACTAGGAGGAGGAATACCCAACAGAAGAAAAATTCAGAGGATGGGCCTTCTGCAACAGAGCTAATAGCTATCAACATAGACAATATGTCAGAAAGGGAATTCAGGATAACAATTATCCAGGCAATAGATAGGTTGGAGAGAGCCATGGATGACAAAATGGAATTGATTAGGACAGAACTGAAAGCCACCAGGGATGATGTTCACAATGTTAGGGCAGAACTGAAAGCCACCAGGGATGATGTTCACAGTGTTCTCAATGAGTTCCAATCTAATCTAAATTCTCTAAAAGCTAGGGTAACTGAGACAGAAGATAGAATTAGTGATCTGGAGGACAAACAGATAGAGAGAAAGGATCAGGAGGAAGCCTGGAACAAACAGCTTAGAAATCACGAAAACAGAATTAGGGAAATAAACGAGGCCATGAAATGTTCCAACCTCAGAATTATTGGAATCCCTGAAGAGGAGGAGAAAGAAAGAAGTCTAGAAGATACAGTGGAACAAATTCTCCATGAAAATTTTCCCGATCTCGTGAATGGAACCAGCATTCATGTACTAGAGGCAGAATCATCTCCCCCCAAGATTATAGACTCTAAAAAAAATCAAGGCACCTGAAAGTAAAATTGAGAAATCATAATTGTAGATACAATATCTTGAAGGCAGCTAGGACAAAGAGGCTCCTTACGTACAGAGGAAAGCCCTTCAGAATAACGTCAGACCTGTCCACAGAAACCTGGCAAGCTAGAAAGGGCTGGCAAGATATATTCAGGGCACTAAATGAGAAGAACATGCAGCCAAGAATACTTTATCCAGCAATACTGACATTCAAAATGGATGGAGAGATAAAGAGTTTCCAAGACTGGCAAGGCTTAAAAGAGTATGTGACCACCAAGCCAACACTGCAGGAAATATTAAGGGAGGTTCTATAAAAGAGGCAAAAATTTAAGAGTATCATTGAACAGAAATATGGAGACAGTCTACAGAAAGAAAGACTTCAAAGGTAACATGATGTCAATAAAAATGTATCTATCAATAATCACTCCCAATGTGAATGGCCTAAATGCACCTATAAAATGACACAGGGTTGCAGATTGGATAAAACGACAGGACCCATCCATATGTTGTCTACAAGAGACCCATTTCGAACCTAAGGATACACCCAGACTGAAAGTGAAGGGATGGAGAAGCATCTTTCATGCCAATGGGCCTCAAAAGAAGGCCGGGGTAGTGATTCTCATATCAGATAAATTAGATTTTAAACTAAAGACTGTAGTCAGAAATACAGAAGGACACTACATCATTCTTAAAGGGACTATCCACCAAGATGATCTAACAATTGTAAATATCTATGCCCCCAATACAGGGGCAGCTGATTACATATAGATATATACATTCCACCCTAAAACAACAGAATACTCATTCTTCTCGAGCACACATGGAACCTTCTCTGGAATAGACCACATACTGGGTCACAAATCAGGGCTCAACTGATACCAAAAGACTGAGATTATTCCCTGCATATTCTCAGATCACAATGCTTTGAAACTGGAGCTCAATCACAAGGAAAAGTTTGGAAGGAACTCAAACACCTGGAAGCTAAAGATCACCTTGCTTAAGAATGCTTGGATCCACCGGGAGATCAAAGAAGAACTTAAACAATTCATGGAAACCAATGAGAATGAAGACACTTCAGTCCAAAATCTATGGGATACAGCAGAGGCAGTCCTAAGGGGGAAATACATAGCCATCCAAGCCTCCTTCAAAAAAAATTTAAAAATCCAGAATACACCAGCTGTCTCTGCACCTTAAAGAACTGGAGAATCAACAACAAATTAAACCAACTCCACACACAAGAAGGGAAATAATCAAGATTAGAGCAGAGATCAATGAGATATAATCTAGAGATACAGTAGAACATATCAATGAAAGTAGAAGCTGGTTTTTTGAAAGAATCAATAAGATCAATAAACCATTGGCCACACTAATCCAAAAGAAAAGAGAGAAAGCTCAAATTAATAAAATTATGAATGAAAAGGGAGAGATCACAACTAACACCCAAGGAAATAGAAACAAACATCAGAAGTTATTATCAACAGTTATACGCCAATAAGTTAAGCAACCTAGATGAAATGGATGCATTCCTGGAAAACTATAAACTCCCAAAATTGAACCAGGAAGAAACTGACAACCCGAATAGACTGATATCTAGTAACAAAATTGAAGCAGTGATCAAAAACCTCCCAAAACACAAGAGCCCAGGACCTGATGGATTCCCTGGGGAATTCTACCAGACTTTCAAAGAAGAAATAACACCTGTTCTCCTGAAGCTGTCTCAAAAAATTGAAGCAGAAGGAAAACATTCAGACTCTTTTTATGAAGCCAGCATTACCCTGATCCCCAAACCAAGCAAAGACCCACCCAAAAGGAGAATTTCAGACCAATATCACTGATGAATATGGATGCTAAGATTCTCAACAAGATCCTAGCAAATAGGATCCAACAGCACATTAAAAAGATTATCCACCATGACCAGGTGAGATTCATCCATGGGTTACAAGGATGGTTCAACATTCGCAAATCAATCAATGTGATAGAACAAATCAATAAGAGAAGAGAGAAGAACCACATGGTCCTCTCAATTGATGCATAAAAAGCATTTGACAAAATCCAGCATCTGTTCCTGATTAAAACGCTTCAAAGAAAAGGATAGAGGGAACATTCCTGAACTTCATAAAATCTATCTATGAAAAACCTACAGCAAATATCATCCTCAATGGGAAAAAGCTCACAGCCTTCCCTTTGAGATCAGGAACATGACAAGGATGCCCACTCTCACCACTCTTGTTCAACATAGTATTAGAAGTCCTAGCAACACCAATCAGACAACAAAGAGAAATAAAAGGTATCCAAATTGGCAATGAAGAAGTCAAACTCTCTCTCTTCGCAGATGACATGATACTTTATATGGAAAACCCAAAAGACTCCACCCCCAAACTTCTAGGTCTCATACAGCAATTCAGTAATGTGGCAGGATACAAAGTCAATGTACAGAAATCAGTGGCTTTCTTATATACTAACAATGAAAATACAGAAAGGGAAATTAGAGAAACGATTCCATTTACTATAGCACCAAAAACCATAAGATACATGGGAATAAAACTAACCAAAGAGGTAAAGGATCTATACTCGAGGAACTATAGAACACTCATGAAAGAAATTGAAGAAGACACAAAAAGATGGAAGACCATTCCATGCTCTTGGATCGGTAGAGTAAACATTGTCAAAATGTCTACACTGCCTAGAGCAATCTATACTTTTAATGCCATTCCAATCAAAATTCCACCGATATTTTTCAAAGAGCTGGAGCAAATAATCCTAAAATTTGTATGGAATCAGAAGAGACCCCGAATTGCTAAGGAAATGTTGAAAAAGAAAAACAAAACTGGGTCATCACGTTACCTGATTTCAAGCTTTACTATATAAAGCTGTGATCACCAAGACAGCATGGTACTGGCAAAAAAA
Source organism: Martes martes (assembly GCF_963455335.1). NCBI lineage: Eukaryota > Metazoa > Chordata > Mammalia > Carnivora > Mustelidae > Martes > Martes martes. The sequence goes on along the minus strand of NC_137889.1, from coordinate 202,501,557 downwards.
CAGACACATAGACCAGTGGAACAGTGTAGAGAGCCCAGAAATGGACCCTCAACTCTATGGTCAAATAATCTTCGACAAAGCAGGAAAAAATATACAGTGGAAAAAAGACAGTCTCTTCAATAAATGGTGCTGGGAAAATTGGACAGCTATATGTGGAAGAATGAAACTCAACCATTCTCTTACACCGTACACAAAGATAAACTCAAAATGAATAAAAGACCTCAAAGTGAGACAGGAATCCATCAGAATCCTAGAGGAGAACATAGGCAGTAACCTCTTTGATATCAACCACAGCAACTTCTTTCAAGATATGTCTCCAAAGGCAAAGGAAACAAAAGCAAAAATGAACTTTTGGGACTTCATCAAGATCAAAAGCTTCTGCGCAGCAAAGGAAACAGTCAACAAAACAAAGAGGCAACCCACGGAATGGGAGAAGATATTCACAAATGACAGTACAGGCAAAAGGTTGATATCCAGGATCTATAAAGAACTTCTTAAACTCAACACACACAAAACAGATAATCATGTCAAAAAATGGGCAGAAGACATAGACACTTCTCCAATGAAGACATACAAATGGCTATCAGACACATGAAAAAATGTTCATCATCACTAGCCATCAGGGAGATTCAAATTAAAACCACACTGAGATATCACCTTACACCAGTTAGAATGGCCAAAATCAACAAGACAGGAAACAACATGTGTTGGAGAGGATGTGGAGAAAGGGGAACCCTCTTACACTATTGGTGGGATTGCCAGTTGGTGCAGCCACTTTGGAGCACAGTGTGGAGATTCCTTAAGAAATTAGAAATAGAGCTTCCCTATGACCCTGCAATTGCACTACTGGGTATTTACCCCGAAGATACAGATGTGGTGAAAAGAAGGGCCATCTGTACCCCAATGTTCATAGTAGCAATGGCCACGGTCACCAAACTGTGGAAAGAGCCAAGGTACCCTTCAATGGATGAATGGATAAGGAAGATGTGGTCCATATACACTATGGAGTATTATGCCTCCATCAGAAAGGATGAATACCCAAGTTTTGTATCAACATGGATGGGACTGGAAGAGATTATGGCGAGTGAAATAAGTCAAGTAGAAAGAGTCAATTATTATATGGTTTCACTTATTTGCAGAGCATAACAAATAACACAGAGGACAAGGGTAGATGGAGAGGAGAAGGGAGTTGAGGGAAATTGGAGGGGGAGACGAACCATGAGAGACTGTGGACTCTGAAAAACAATCTGAGGGTTCTGAGGGGTGGGGGGTGGGAGGTTGGGGGAGCCAGGTGGTGGGTATTATGGAGGGCACGTATTGCATGGAGCACTGGGTGTGGTGCATAAACAATGAGTTCTGTTACACTGAAAAGAAATAAATAATTTAAAAAAATAAATTAAATGACCCCTAAAATTTCCACCTTCTAGTATATATACCCTATAAAATTCCCTCACCTTGAGTGTGAGCAGAACTTGTGAACCTGATGAGATATAGTCTCCATGGGTTATATTAGATTTTGTGGCAGAAAGGATTTTGTGGAAGTAATTAAGATTTGTGATTAGTTGACTTTGAGTTAATCAAAAGAAATACTACTCTTGGTGGCCCTGACCTAATCAGGGACCACAAAAAGAAGACAACATTCAAAGTTAAACATATTTCTTTGCTGGCTTTGAATAAGCAAACTCTCACGTTGCAGAATAGTTCATGTGCCAGGCAATGGTCAGTGGTCCCTGAAAACTGAGAAAGTCTGCAGCTGGCAGGCAGGAAGAAAGTAGAGACCTCAGTCTAACACTACGATAAAACTGAATTCCACCAACAGCTTGGAAGAGGGCCCTGAGCCTCTGAAGAGACTCTGACCAACATCTTTATTTTGGCATTATGAGATTCTCAGTAAAGAAAACCAGCTAAGCCATGCTGTGCCCAGACTTCTGACCCACAAAACTGTGAAATAGGAAGTTTATGATGTTTAAAGCCTCTAAGTGTGTAAGTTGTTATGCAGCAATAGAAAGATTACACAGTTTGTAACAGCAAAAAACAAAACAAAACAAAACAAAAACAAAGCCATGAATAACCCACATGTCTATGAGTGACAGATGAATTAATGAATTATTTCATTAGAGTCATAAAATGTGCTAACCCATAATAAGATTATTAAATGAACTATATACCAACATGAGTGGATTCCAAAAACCGATTGAGCAAATCCATGCAAATCATAAAGATACACACATGACTTGATTTATATAATTATTAAAACAGGAAAAATGATTATCATTTAGAGACATATATCAATGAGAAATAGTTAATGTCAATGTCAAGACTGAGATTACTTTTGATGGAGAAGATATTTGAGAGGTTTATGAAAGTGACTTTTCAAAGATATTGCTGTTAGCCTCCTTCTTAGGCTCAGTCGTGAGTATGTAGAGGTTTATTATATTTAAAATTATTCATATATGTTATAAATGGTCTTTTATATAGATAGTTTACCATTAAGAGTATATAATCCTGTTTTTAAAAAAGTGCCCAAACTCTAGAAAGTTAATTTCTTGTCTTCCTAGATTAGAAATCGAGTAATAAGTTCATCAAGTGGAAAAAAATTATGTATGGCTCTCCAAGCGCATTTAAATACAGCAACAGCAGTAGCAACCATGGTAGTAGTCATCTCTTCAGCCTAATTATTAATGGCAGTTGAGGCAGATTAGCAAAGTGAGCCAGGAGACTAGTGACCCAGGTGTCATCTTTCTTCTTCTGCGTTGTATGCTTTGCATGTTCAATCTGTGCTGTGTTGGGAAAGTGAAGCCAAGAGAAAACGTAAGCACTAATAACCGGGAGAGAGAACAAGAAAGAGAAAGACACAGAGGCTGAACACAGGGAGAGAAAAATTTAAAGATATGTTTCACATTTTTTGGATTAATTAGAAAGTGAATCATAAACCAGGGTTTAACAGGAAACATGACTGTGGATGAATTATTTATTCAGTTGAAACACACCACCTATGTTCACAGTATCGAGCTGTTCTGCTTATACACCTTGAATGGTGAATGAGGGGAATTATCTTAGGAAGGGCCCTGAGAAACTCCATGACACCGGAGTTTGTGAATCTTCCTGATGAAATCCTGGAAGGCCAGCCAGTTCTCTGCTTTTATTTTTTATTTTTTTAAAGATTTTATTTATTTATTTGAGAGAGAGGAGTGAACAAGGGAGAGAGCAGGAGTGGGGGAGGGACAGAAGGAGAAGGAGAAGCAGACTGCCCGCTGAGCAGGGAGCCTGATGCGGCTCGATCCCAGGCCTCCTGGATCGTGATCTGAGCTGCAGGCAGACACTTAACCAACTAAACCACCCAGGTGCGCCTAGTTCTCTGTTTTACATTAAGTTTCCAAATCAAATTCTACTTCCCCAACAGCAGTTTTGAATCTGACGACCACAATAGGTAAGTACGTTATCTGACCTAGACCTATGTCTGGAGCACCCTGGAATAGGACTTTGTATAGATGCACCGAATGTGTCTTGAACTCTCATCACTTAGAACAAAGTGATGCTAACTCAGATTCCACAAAGCTCGATTCTCACAACCAGCTAGCAAGGATCACAGCGTATCTCTGAATTACTGGGCATTTTTAACACATTCTACTTTGCAAACTAATTCTAGCCTAGAACAATAGGAATGGAAATGAGCAGGCTGGTACTGTTCATACATGTTACCTATGGCTTAAAAAAGAGGGAATGATTTACTATAAAAATTGTTACTAACAAGGAAAAGAGAATCCACCAATTTTTCCTCTTTAGGATAAAAAAAAGTTTTAATAATCATCTGCTGTTAGTTTAGAGGAAATGATTTTCATTTAGTGAATTCCAACTTAGTATTTAAGTATTACGACACCACATCATCCCTGTCCTCTTGGACTCCCACGAGTCCACTCCAACAACAGTAAAATTCATCTGTGCTACACTAACACTTACAGAATTTTAGAACTAGAGAAGATTCAAGCTACCATGTCTTTTAACCGAACAGTAACGCTATATTTGACACGGTAGTTAAAATTTCTTTTTGAAAGAAACACTAGAAAATTAAAACTGAATTTTTCCCATAGACCGTCATGGAGAAGCTTTATTAGTTCCCTGCGTTTGAGAAAGAATTCACTTTTTAAAGCTGGATTTTGGCACATGTGCCCAAAATAATAATTAAGTCAACCATTTTCAAGGGGGACAGGACCTTGCAACTTGGAGATTGTTAAGGAACAACATTTGTAAATGTTGGCGACCAGTTATACACCAGGAAACCAAAAGCAATTTATGTAGGAGTTTGGCATCCTAAATTCTCTCTAAAACCTATGACTAATTTCTCAAGTGGTTTCATTTCTCATACTTAATCACTCTACTTCCTACTTCAAAATATAGATGAGAGCATTCCGTTGCATCCAATGCTCCAAAGGGATCATGGCATAAAATATGCCAGTGAGGTTTTAAGAAGGCTGGTTGTTTAACTAACAATGGATAGACTTACAAGATTTAAATGAAAAAATGTGAGATAAATTCGTTTTCTCTTCTTGTGTCCTTTCAAAAGGATACTATTTCGAAAGACTATTATTCTCTTGCCTTTTTGTCATTCTAGGACTACTTTTTTTTTTTTTGAGATTTTATTTATTTATTTATTGGAGAGAGAAGGAGAAAGAAAGAGAAGGAGTGGTGGCGGTGGGGGAGAATGATAAGCAGGCTCCCCACTGAGCAGGGAGCCCAACTCGGGGAAGCATCCTAGGACCTCAAGGTCATGACCTGAGGCAAAGTCAGACACTTAACTGACGGAGCCACCTCAGCGCCCCAGGACTACTTTTCTTAATCTAATTATTTGGGAACCCATTCATAATCTCTGCTATTTTGCACCTGCTATCTTGCCTTTGGCCCCAATTTTTCTTCACATCGACTATACCCATCAGTCAGCACCTTCAGGGTTTCAAGTCAACTTCTTCCACGGAAAAAGCACATTGGATGATAATCATAATCTTTGCATGAAGCTCTCATCTACGTGATCCCACTTCATTCTCAACACAGAGTAGCAGGGTTGATACACAGGTTTCCATCCCGGAGGGGAGAAAAGAGAAAGTCAGAAAAGTGAGGTGGCCTGCCCGGACGTCACTACATCGACGACGGGGCGGGCATGGAGTGAAGCGGCTCCTCCCAGGGCCCGGCGGGACTTCCTCAGGCCGCCTCTTCTCCTCGGACGCACCAGCTCGTCCCGCTCATCCCTCCTTCTCTCTCACTCTTCACTCCCTCATCGATTTCCGTGCAAGAATGTCACGAGCTTGTATCCAGACTGCTGCGGACACAATACTAATTGTAAGGGACTTCTGGCCGTCGCCGCAGGCCTCGCAGTGCCTGAATCCTCAGTGACACCGAGTACCAAGTGAGACACCTACGCGGAAATAGTGTGGAGCTCACGGACCAGGCCTCTGGTGCCTTTGCTGGCAGTGAGTCAGCACATTTCAAGAGGTTCTCCCTTCCTTTCTGGAAACAGTGAACCCATCACTGTCTCTAAATATTTGACCTGATTATCCTCCCTTAGTGGCTGGAGTATTTAGGTTCTATATGTCAGCCTGGGAAAATCATATACATTTAAATTTACATTAAAAATACAGCCAATTGCTATTATTCCTCTCAGTCAGGGAACAGCCAGGAAAATATTATAGGTGACTTAAACTGAGAGAATTTAATACATAAGTAGTGAGTGATGGAATTGCTGAGAAGCTGGTAGGGGATGGGGAAGCAATTGCAAGAAGCTACTACTGTTTCTGGCATGAGAAGGATAAAGGGGAAAAAATCTTACTATAGAGACTAGACACCATGCCTGGTGAGTTACACTCAATGAAGGCTGTCTGGTGAGGAAAATAAAAAACCACAGAGGACACCAGCCATTCAGGAAGATGCCACCCAACAATAAGCTAGTAGAGGACAAATACCCTGACTTCTCTCATCCTTCTTCTCTCACGTCTCCATCTCAACCCCAGGCCTTGCATAACCCAAATTTATCTAAAAGTCACTTGGCAAGTTAAGTCTGAGAAACATCTTGTGGGTGAAGGATCATAAATGAATATTAGTAAACAGACAATGACCAACCCACTTCCCAAGGCATAAAAGAGAAATTCAGAGCTGCAAACTGATTGCTAAATTATGCTCAATTTACTTTTCTTTTATATAATAAAAATCATCAGCACATCTCTGAGTAGCCTAGACATTGTAGCATTTGGTACACAATGAGGTTGGTTAGTGAAAATCATGCAAAGTGTAGAAAGTGATGTAGCATAAGTACCATCATATTTTCTCATTACACACTTTAAGCAACAATAATGGGTATCATTACACAAAAATATGTACTATAATCATACAATTTATTTTGTCTGCATAGGGAAAGAATTTACTTAGCCTGTCAATATATTTATACCTCCAATTACATATTCATTTTATAAGCACTCATTAAAGACCTACTATGTGGTACACAATTTGCTAGTCCCTAGAATAACAAGTATTTTTATCAGACTGGGTCATGTCCTCAAAAAATAGAGGATAAGAATTAAGAATAAAGTAAATAATATACATACAACATAAATACATAGAGAGGAGTACACAAATAAGGAAATAATTCATTTTCCCAGGAGAAAGAGAGTCAACGAAGACTGCTCAGAAGGGAACATCTTTGAACCTAATCTGAAAATACAGGAAAAATCAAAGCATGTCTCTCTGAAGCCTTCCCACACACAATAATCTTACAATGACGGTTTATATACCCCCTTCTGCATCAATTATAATGCCGAATCACCTGCTTACTTCAAGAAAATGCTTGAAAATAGCCCCTCACATTTCTATCCACATAGAAATGCAAGAAACCTAGCAGAGATATTCACAATTTTAAAGATCTTTAAGCAGTATATGATAGAGCATTAACTTCTTTTTCTGTCATTCCAAACCTTGTTCCCCTGCTATCCCGCTTCCTACGTACTATCCAATATTTCGCAGCAGTGAGTCTTTCTTATAACTTGTTTTCTTTCCCAGTACAACCCAAGAGACATAAAGGTCTGCAGCTCACATTGACACAAATTCCCTGAGGCTATAATGACAGATTTTTTTTTGTTCTCCACATTTTGAAAGGGATTCAGGTGACATTTTGTATACTGGAAACTCTGTATAAGACATCGATGAAGTTGTTAGTCACTCTCGTACTGGAGGATGTGATACCTAAATCCTACCCCTTGTGTAGACCCTCTGTGTTATGAAGAGTCTAAAAACATATTGGTGATGCCTATCTCAGATTCATTACTTGGGACACTACATTCCTATACTGCCAGGAGTGAGGTCATCTTTTAGGATAAAAACCAGTCTCAGATCTCACAAATGTTTACCCTCTTGGGTACAGCTAGCTGTTGCATACATAGCATATGACACAGCATCGCTTCTAATCCAAAGCTTCTGTTGCATCCAATTTAAACTAACCTTCTAGACCCATGACCTTTGTCATAAGTAGCCAAAGAGGCTTTCTTCTCCTTTAAGAAAACAACAACAACAACAAAACAAGAACAACAACAAAACAACAAAAACCCTGTAAAGAATTTCAGCCTGAAATCCTCTTGGTAATCATAAGCCCACATGTGTTTTATGTTATGAGGAAAAAAAGACTGTTTTAGGTGTGAACACAGATTCATGAAGACAGAGCATGACCCATTGCTTCATGTGAGTCAGCTCCGCTCTGACTTGATTCTTGTCCTCAGCTGCCCTTCTGACTGATGCTCCCTCTAGCTCTCTGACTCGAGCTATTCCCCATGAAGTCACAGCGTTCCTAAAAACACAATCACATTCTAATACCAGCCTAAAAAAAAAAACAGAGAAGACTGGGCTTATACCGAACCCAACCTCTTTGATTCTGCTTCACTGCGAGGGGAGTTTCATGCCTGTCTTATGGCCACTGCCCTTTGCCCACAAACTCAATGATAACTTCAAAAACTTCTTTCTCAAAATTGCTAATCTCATATCTTATGTAGATATACAGTGTCACCAGCCAGAGAAAAGGTGGGTTTGGAATATGCCGTAGCCAGAGAAAGTAGAAGATTTTTCTTTGCTGTCGGTTTTTGCTCACCCACATGACTGAATCTATAATCTTTGGTGGTGTTCATGATCGTGGACATGGGCAGTGGAAGAAACAGTGGGAGTTTATCACCTCAGTAAGTATAAAAAATACTTATTTCTTCATTCGTTGACGAACTATTTTATGTCACACAATTCCTTTGTATTACAACTGTTACAAACTATGGTGTTCTCCAAACAACTCAGACATGGAAATGCTTTGGTTCAAACCACAACCAAAGTAATAGCATTTTCCCTTTTCTGTATCCAACTAGTTGCCTCTGAAAACTCTTTTTGTTGTTGCCTTCCTCTAAGATTAGGCCTCAGATTCAGGATTAAACAAAACCAGTCAAACAAATAAGACCTACTCATTAATAAGGTGTCTCTTTTTCCCAAAGGTAGGAGTTCAAGGGTCACCTTCATTTTGCTTTCCTGGTCCATGGAATAAGTAGAATACACAAAAGAGATGACAGTACCAATGATAGATAAATAATTAATGTGTGAGTTTAATTCTGTGTGAGTCAGTCTATTTTGTCACACTTACCCCATTTGTCAAGCTTATATTTTAGGAGGTCCAATAAAGACACAATATTCCTACAGAAGAACATAATGTATTCACATTTTGGTAGGTCATGCCCTTTTCAGAAGACCCTGTTATAAAACGATCATCCAACTGACTCTTCTGGATTGTTTTTAGAGCTATATCATCCCAAGGCACATATCCCTGTCCACAGAATGAGGTACAAAATAAAACAGAAATTTCTGAATGGGAGTAATACTGGTAAATAACGTATAGAGTTGATCAAAACATCAAGAAACTAGGAAACTAAAATCTCATCTTAAATCTTAAAAAGTTTTTAATAAAAACAGAGCTAACTGTTAAATTACAACCAAAAATAGTTGCTATTCAAGCTATGTTTTACAAATCACATATTCTAGTAAAGGCCTATATACCTTCATTGAAAGAAATGCCACATACATATTGCAGATGAGCTAGATATAAGTAGGACCTGGCTAGTGATAGAAGAAAATAGACTACCTAATTACAATGCAATAAACTTTGGTGTTGGAGTCCCTAAGTAATGATATGCTAGAAAATTGGAAAGTTGTATGAAATATATAGATAATTATTGGGCTTATAACAAGCTTGTGCACAAATGGTGCTAATAAAATGTGACTTCTCTACACTATCAAAGAAATACTCTATATCTTGCTTTATCAGGATGGCATAAAAATTTCTTAATATATCTAGAAATGCAACTTAGGGTTTACTGAAACCAGTAACTAAAGACCAGTAAGCAATGCAACTTTTACTCAGACATTTTCATTTGCCTTTAACTATTCTAGACTCTCCTCCTCCTGCTCTCTAGAGAGTCAGATTTGAGACTTGCTCTCCTGTCTCCTTATTTGCCTACTTCTCAAATAAACCCTTTCCCTGCTATATAACTCAGTGTCTCAGTGATTGTCTTTGCTGTGCATCTAGCAGATGAATTTGGGTTCAGTTACATTATGACAAAGGTAACAATGAAATCCAGTGGAGGAAGCAAGATTTTTTTTTTTTTTTTGCAAAAATGGTGCTAGATGAACAGAATATCATAGAGCAAAAAAATAGCTAAATCTCTACCTCACAAATTACACAAAAATAATCCCAATGGACTGCATTTCTAAATGTCAAATGTAAAACAGTAAAGCTTTTGGAAGAAAACACAGAAAAACATCTCTGTGGTCTTAGAGTAGACAAAGATGTCTTAAACAGGACACAACGGCACTAACCACAAAATCTAAAAACTGGATAAATTGGACCATATTAAAATTCCTATTTGATAGCAAAAATCATAATTGAGATAGTGAAAAATCAACAAATAGGGTAGGGTGCTATTCACCATAATGTATCTGACAAAGGATTCTTATCCAGAATATGTATTTTTAAAAACTATTAAACAGAACAGCAAGCGTTGGTGAAGATGTGACGATGCAAACGGGAGCAGCCACAGTGGAAAACAGTTTGCAGTTTCCTCAGAAAATCAAAAATAGAACTACCCTATGATCCAGTAATTGGACTACCGGGTATTTACCACCAAAATGCAGAAACATTAACTCTAAGGTATATATGCACCTCCGTGTTTGTTTTTGGTTTCCTTTTTAAAGAGTTATTTATTTGAGAGAGGGAGAGAATGAGTGAGGGCGAAGCTTGAGCAGACTCCATGCTGAGCACAGATCCTGATGCACGGTTCAATTTCACAACCATGAGATCATACCCTGAGCCAAAACCAAGAGTTGGATGGTTAACCAACTGCATCACCCAGGAACTCCCATCCCTATGGTTGTAGCAGCATTATTTACAATAGCCAAATTATGATAGCAGCCCAAGAATTCATTAACAGATTGGGTAAAGAAGATGTGGTGTACATACACAATGGAATGTTATTCAGACATACAAAATGAATGAAATCTTGGAACAACATGGATGGAGCTAGAGTGTATAATGCTAAGTGAAATAAGTCAGTCTGAGAAAGAAAAACACCATATGATTTCATTCACATGTGGCATTTAAGAAACAAAACAAATGAACAACAACAACAACAACAAAATAGAGGCAAACCAAGAAACAGACTCAACTATAGAAAACAAACTGTTGGTTAGCAGAGAGGAGGCTGGTGGGACGATGGGTTAAATAGGTGCTGAGGATTATAAGGGCACTTGTGATGAGCATAGGGTGTCGTATGGAATCTTGAATCACTATATTGTACACCTGAAACTAATGTAACACCGTATGTTAACTGGAATTTAACATAAAAAAAACTATTAAACTTTAATGAGATAAAGACACACAACCTAATAGAAAAATGTACAAAAGACTTAAGTAATCATTTCACAGAAAAAGAAAAGAGAATGGTAAGAAGGATGTAAAAAGGTGTTCAACTTCTTTAGTCATTAGGGAAATGCAAACTAAAACCACTCTGACACATGAGAATGGCTAAAATGAAGAAGATGGGGCATACCAAACACCAATGAAAAAGGTTGTTAACAAGGTTGAAACTAGCAGAAGGTTTAAAGCTCATTTTTCAGAGAACCATTTCTCCCTAATCAGCTATTGCGTCTTTCCAGACTCCACTATCAAATCCATTAGCTGTCTCTAAGGAAGCCTGGACTCAAGGTTAACTGGTTCCAGCCTAAGAACAAGCAAGGCCCTGCATTTCTTACCTGAAGTAACCAGGCCAAGACTTATCTAGTTTATGGATGCTCTCAGAGCATGCCCATAGTCCTCTCTCCTTGTCTTTAAGACAACCTCATGATCTCAGGAGCTGAATTTAGCCCCCTTCTGATGTTGTCTCCAGGCCCAAAGTGAACATGAGATATGTTACATATATGTTTGTTCAGTGCACACGGTTCCATCTTTCCTCCTGTTTTCCTCCTGTTTCCACACCCTTTTCATCAATATATATAAATCTCAATCCCTATGATTATAAAAAAAAGTTGTTCTTTCCTCCCTGGGAAGGCAAACTTGAGGACTGTCCTCCCATCTCCTTACTCAGCTGCTTCTACAATAAACTTTCCTTGCTGCCTGATGTCTCAGTGATTGGCTTTCCTGCACATGGGTCAGACAGTTTTGGGTTCTGTTACAGAGCCACTAATTTGGAAAACTGAAAGTATTTATAAAAGCTGAATATCATATCATCTGATATTATGTAATTCTAATTCTGGGTAAATATGCACGTATCTACAAAAGGTATTTTCTAGAACATTTAGCTACACTATTCACTGTATTCCCAAACTGGAAATAATACAAACCACCATAGTAGAATAGATGAATAAATTGTGACATGTTCAGGCAATAGAATATCAAACAGGAAAGAAAATGAAGAATTCCCAACTACACACTAGGCAGCTGAAACAAATAAAGTGGAAAAAACCTAAGGAGAAAGAGTGCATGTACCATGATTCCATTTATAAAAACACTGTTAGAAATCTAGGTGGTGTTGATTCTCCAGTTCTTTAAGGTGTAAAGAGAGCTGGGGTATTCTGGATTTTTCAGTTTTTTCGAGAGAGGCTTGGATGGCTATGTATTTCTCCCTTAGGACTGCCTTTGCTGTATCCCATAGATTTTGGACCAAAGTGTCTTCATTCTCATTGGTTTCCATGAATTGTTTAAGTTCTTCCTTGATCTCCTGGTTGATCCAAGCATTCTCAAGCAAGGTGCTCTTTAGCTTTCAGGTGTTTGAATTCCTTCCAAAATTTTCTTGTGGTTGAGCTCCAGTTTCAAAGCATTATGATCTGAGAATATGCAGGGAATAATCTCAATCTTTTGGTATCAGCGGAGCCCTAATTTGTGACTCAGTATGTGGTCTATTCTGGAGAAGGTTCCATGTGTGCTCGAAGAATGAGTATTCTATTGTTTTAGGGTGGAATGTTCTGTATATATCTATGAGGTCTATCTGGTCCAATGTGTCGTTCAATGCTCTTGTTTTTTGTTTTTTGTTTTTTTATTATTTTTGATTTTTTATTAACGTATAATGTATTATTAGCCCCAGGGGTACAGGTCTGTGAATCGCCATGTTTACACACTTCATAACACTCACCATAGCACATACCCTCCCCAATGTCCATAATTCAACCACCCTCTCCCTACCCCCTCCCCCCCAGCAACCCTCAGTTTGTTTTGTGAGATTAAGAGTCTCTTATGGTTTGTCTCCCTCCTGATTCCATCTTGTTTCATTTATTCTTTTCCTACCCCCCAAATCCCCCATGTTGCTTCTCGACTTCCTCATATCAGGGAGATCATATGATAGTTGTCTTTCTCCATTCACTTTTTTCACTAAGCATAATACCCTCTAGTTCCTTCCACGTCGTCACAAACAGCAGGATTTCATTTCTTTTGATGGCTGCATAGTATTCCATTGTATATATATACCACTTCTTCTTTATCCATTCATCTGTTGATGGACATCTAGGTTCTTTCCATAGTTTGGCTATTGTGGACATTGTTGCTATAAACATTCGGGTGCATGTGCCCCTTCGGATCACTACATTTGTATCTTTAGGGTAAATACCCAGTAACATGATTGCTGGGTCATAGGGTAACTCTATTTTCAACTTTTTGAGGAACCTCCATGCTGTTTTCCAGAGTGGTTGCCCCAGCTTGCATTCCCACCAACAGTGTAGGAGGGTTCCCCTTTCTCCGCATCCTTGCCAGCATCTGTCATTTCCTGACTTGTTCATTTTACCATTCTGACTGGTGTGAGGTGGTATCTCATTATGGTTTTGATTTGTATTTCCCTGATGCCAAGTGACGTGGAGCACTTTTTCATGTGTCTGTTGGCCATCTGGATGTCTTCTTTGCAGAAATGTCTGTTCATGTCCTCTGCCCATTTCTTGATTGGATTATTTGTTCTTTGGGTGTTGAGTTTGTTAAGTTCTTTTTAGATGTTGGATACTAGCCCTTTATCTGTATGTCACTTGCGAATATCTTCTCCCATTCTGTCAGTTGTCTTTTGGTTGTGTTAACTGTTTCCTTTGCTGTGCAAAAGCTTTTGATCTTGATGAAGTCCCAATAGTTCATTTTTGCCCTTGCTTCTCTTGCCTTTGGCGATGTTCCTAGGAAGAAGTTGCTATGGATGAGGTCAAAGAGGTTGCTGCCTGTGTTTTCCTCAAGGATGTTGATGGATCCCTTTCTCACATTGAGGTCCTTCATCCATTTTGAGTCTATTTTCATGTATGGTGTAAGGAAATGGTCCAGTTTCATTTTTCTGCATGTGGCTGTCCAATTTTCCCAGCACCATTTGTTGAAGAGGCTGTCTTTCTTCCATTGGACGTTCTTTCCTGCTTTGTTGAAGATTAGTTGACCATAGAGTTGAGGGTCTATTTCTGGGCTCTTTATTCTGTTCCACTGATCTGTGTGTCCGTTTTTGTGCGAGTACCATACTGTCTTGATGATGACAGCTTTGTAATAGCGCTTGAAGTCCAGAATTGTGATGCCACCAACTTTGGCTTTCTTTTTCTTTCTTTTATTTTATTTTATTTATTTATTTGAGAGAGAGAGATGACAAGTAGGCAGAAAGGCAGGAAGAGAGAGAGGGGGAAGAAGGTTCCCCGCTGAGCAGAGAGCCCAATGCAGGGCTCGATCCCAGGACCCTGAGATCATGACCTGGGCCGACGGCAGAGGCTTAACTCACTGAGCCACCCAGGTGTCCCTGGCTTTCTTTTTCGATATTCTTCTGGCTATTCAAGGTATTTTCTGGTTCCATACAAATTTTAGGATTATTTGTTCCATTTCTTTGAAAAAAATGGATGGGATTTTGATAGGGATTGCATTAAATGTGTAGATTGCTTTAGGTAGCATAGACATTTTCACAATATTTTTTCTACCAATCCATGAGCATGGAACGTTTTTCCATTTCTTTGTGTCTTCCTCAATTTCTTTCATGAGTACTTTATAGTTTTCTGAGTACAGTTTCTTTGCCTCTTTTGTTAGGTTTATTCCTAGGTATTGTATGGTTTTGGGTGCAATTATAAATGGGATTGACTCCTTAATTTCTCTTTCTTCTGTCTTGTTGTTGGGTAGAGAAATGCAACTGACTTCTGTGCATTGATTTTATATCCTGACACTTTACTGAATTCCTGTACAAGTTCTAGCAGATTTGGAGTGGAGTCTTTTGGGTTTTCCACATATAGTATCATATCATCTGCAAAGTGTGATAGTTTGACTTCTTTGCTGATTTGGATGCCTTTAATTTCTTTTTGTTGTCTGATTGCTGAGGATAGGACTTCTAGTACTATGTTGAATAGCAGTGGTGATAATGGACATTCCTGCCGTGTTCCTGACCTTAGCAGAAAAGCTCTGTTTTTCTCCATTGAGAATGATATTTGCGGTAGGTTCTTCATAGATGGCTTTGATGATACTGAGGTATGTGCCCTGTATCCCTATACTTTGCAGAGTTTTTATCAGGAAGGGATGCTGTACTTTGTCAAATGCCTTTTTGGTATCTATTGAGAGTATCATATGGTTTTTGTTCTTTCTTTTATTAATGTATTGTATCACATTGATTGGCGGAAGTTTAACCAACCTTGCAGCCCTGGAATGAATCCCACTTGGTCGTGGTGAATAATCCTTTTAATGTACTGTTGGATCCTATTGGCCAGTATTTTGGTGAGAATTTTCACATCTGTGTTCATCAAGGATATTGGTCTGTAATTCTCTTTTTTGGTGGGATCCTTGTCTGGTTTTGGGATCAAGGTGATGCTGTTCTCATAAAATGAGTTTGGAAGTTTTCCTTCCATTTCTATTTTTTGGAACAGTTTCAGGAGAATAGGAATGAATTCTTCTTTAAATGTTTGGTAGAATTCCACTGGGAAGCTGTCTGGCCCTGGGCTCTTGTTTGTTGGGAGATTTTTGATGACTGCTTCAATCTCCTTACTGGTTATGGGTCTGTTCAGGTTTTCTATTTCTTCCTGGTTCAGTTTTGGCAGTTTATATGTCTCTAGGAATGCACCCATTTCTTCCAGATTGTCAAATTTGCTGGCGTATAGTTGCTCATCATATGTTTTTATAATTGTTTGTATTTCTTTGGTGTTGGTTGTGATCTCTCCTTTTTCATTCATCATTTTATTTATTTGGGTCCTTTCTCTTTTCTTTTTGATAAGTCTTGCCAGGGGTTTATTAATCTTCTTAATTCTTTCAAAGAACAAGCTCCTAGTTTTGTTGATTTGTTCTATTGTTTTCTTGCTTTGTATTTCATTGATTTCCGCTCTGATCTTTATGATTTCTCTTCTCCTGCTGGGTTTAGGCTTTCTTTGTTGTTCTTTCTCCAGCTCCTTTAGGTGTAGGGTTAGAGTGTGTATTTGAGACCTTTCTTGTTTCTTGAGAAAGGCTTGTATCGCTATATATTTTCCTCTCAGGACTGCCTTTGTTGTGTCCCACAGATTTTTGAACCATTGTGTTTTCATTATCATTTGTTTCCATGAATTTTTTCAATTCTTCTTTAATTTCCTGGTTGACCCATTAATTTTTTAGAAGGATGCTGTTTAGTCTCCATGTATTTGCATTCTTTCCAAATTTCCTCTTGTGATTGAGTTCTAGCTTCAGAGCATTGTGGTCTGTAAATATGCAGGGAATGATCCCAATCTTTTGGTACCGATTGAGACCTGATTTATGACCCAGGATGTGATCTATTCTGGAGAATGTTCCATGTGCACTAGGGAAGAATGTATATTCTGTTGCTTTGCGATGGAATGTTCTGAATAGATCTGTGATGTCCATCTGGTCCAGTGTGTCATTTAAGGCCTTTATTTCCTTGTTGATCTTTTGCTTGGATGATCTGTCCATTTCAGTGAGGGGAGTGTTAAAGTCCCCTACTATTATTGTATTATTGTCAATGTGTTTCTTTGATTTTGTTATTATTTGGTTTAATGCTGCTCCCATGTTAGGGGCACAGATATTTAAAATTGTTAGATCTTCTTGTTGGACAGACCCTTTGAGTATGAATTAGTGTCCTTCCTCATTTCTTATTATAGTCTTTAGCTTAAAATCTAATTGATCTGATACAAGGATTGCCACACCAGCTTTCTTTTGATGTCCATTAGCATAGTAAATTGTTTTCCACCCCCTCACTTTAAATCTGGAGGTGTCTTTGGGTCTGAAATGAGTTTCTTGTATACAGCATATATTTTTAAAAGATTTTATTTATTTATTTGACAGACAGAGATCACAAGTAGGCAGAGAGGCAGCCAGAGAGAGAGAGAGGAGGAAGCAGGCTTCCTGCTGAGCAGAGAGCCCAATGCGGGGCTCGATCCCAGGACCCTGAGATCATGACCCGAGTCGAAGGTAGAGGCTTTAACCCAATGAGCCACCCAGGTGCCCCATTGTAGACAGCATATTGATGGGTTTTGTTTTTTAATCCATTCTGATACCCTGTGTCTTTTGACTGGGGTATTTAGCCCATTTACATTTAGGGTAACTATTGAGAGACATGAATTTAGTGCCATTGTATTGCCTGTAAGGTGACTGTTGCTGCATATTGTCTCTGTTCCTTTCTGATCTACTGCTTTTAGGCTCTCTCTTTGCTTAGAGGACCCCTTTCTGTATTTCCTGTAGATCTGGTTTGGTGTTTACAAATTCTTTTAGTTTTTGTTTGTCCTGGAAGCTCTTTATCTCTCCTTCTATTTTCAATGATAGCCTAGCTGGTTATCGTATTCTTGGCTGCATGTTTTTCTCGTTTAGTGCTCTGAATATATCATGCCAGTCCTTTCTGCCCTGCCAGGTCTCTGTGGATAAGTCTGTTGCCAATTTCTACCATTGTATGTTACAGACTTCTTGTCCCATACTGCTTTCAGGATTTTCTCTTTGTCGCTAAGACTTGTAAATTTTACTATTAGATGACAGGGTCTGGACCTATTCTTATTGATTTTGAGGGGGGTTCTCTGTGCCTCCTGGATTTTGATGCTGGTTCCCTTTGCCATATTAGGGAAATTCTCTACAATAACCCTCTCCAATATACCTTCTGCTGCCCTCTCTCTTTCTTCTTCTTCTGGAATCCCAATTATTCTAATGTTGATTCATCTTATGGTATCACTATGTTTCGAATTCTCCCCTTGTGGTCCAGTAGTTGTTTGTCTCTCTTTTGCTCAGCTATTTATTCTCTGTCATTTGGTCTTCTTTATCACCAATTCTCTCCTATGCCTCATTTATCCCAGCAGTAAGAGCCTCCTTTTTTTATTGCACCTCATTAACAGCTTTTTCGATTTCAACTTGGTTAGATTTTAGTTCTTTTGTTTCTCCAGAAAGGGCTTTTATTTCTCCAGACCAGGTTTCTCTAATATTTTCCATGCCTTTTTCAAGCCTGGCTAGCACCTTGAGAATCATCATTCTGAACTCTAGATCTAACATATTACCAGTGTCCATATTGATTAGGTCCCTGGCCTTTGGTACTGTCTCTTGTTCTTTTTTTTTTATGGTGACTTTTTCCGCCTTGTCATTTTATCCAGATAAGAATATATGAAGGAGCAAATAAAATATTAAAAGGGTGACAAAGACACCAGTAAAATGTGCTTTAACCAAATCAGAGGAGACCCGAAATTGTGGGGGAAAGAAAGGGGTAAAAAAATTTTCAGAAAAAAAAATTAAAAAGGGGAAAAAAAAAGAAAAAATATTTTTTAAAAAAGAAAAAAAAAATATATATATATATATTAGACTGGTGAGTAGAACAGGTTCACCCACTTAATTTTGGGAGTATTTTGGTTTCTTAGAAGAAACTACCTCCCAAAATTTTAAAAAATGAAAAACATATATAAGGGTGAACATGATATAGGGACAGAATATGACTATAAAGATGAAAAAAACCTTTTTTTTTTTAATTTATAAAAAAGGAGTTGATAAGATAAGTTGGTTGGGAGAATAAAGAGAAAGAAAGTGGAGGAATTTGCTCAGGCTGGAGATTAGAACAAAGCCCTGTGCTAGATTTAAGGTATATTTTGATCTATTAGAAGAAGTTGTATCCAAAACTTTTTTAGAGGAAAAATCCCTATGTGTATACAAAAAATAAAGTTAGATACAATGAAGGACAAAATGTGACTATAATAATGAAGGCTCAAATAGGATTTTTTTGGAAAAGTATTGTTAAGATAAACTAGTTAAAAAACGTTAAAAGAGGAAAGGGTGAAAGTTTTAAAAAATTTAGCAGAGAAAAAAGTAAAATTTAAAAAAATTAATTAACTTTGCAAGACTAAAGAATCATGGGGAGAAAGCCATGAATTCCATGCTTTGCTTTCTCCTCCTCTGGAATTCCACTGTTCTCCTTGGTAAGTGAACTTGGTCATGGCTGGATTTCTTGCTGATCTTCTTAGGGAGGGGCCTGTTATAATGATTCTCTAATTTCTTTGCCCTAGGCGGAATTGCATCGCCCTTACCAGGGGCCGGGCTAAGTAATCTGCTCAGGTTGGCTTTCGGGACCTTTTGTTCCCTGAACACTTTCCATAGATTTCCGGTGGATGGGAATGAAAATGGCAGCCTCCCAATCTCCGGCCTCCCAATCTCCGGCCTAGAGAAGCCCAGAGCTCAGGGCCCCACTCCTCAGTGCGCCTTTGGAGAAAAATGCTCAATCACTCCTGTCTCCCTGTCCTCCGGCTGTGCTCTGCACTCTTTCAGCCTGTGACCGAGCCTCTGTGTCTCTGGCACACAGCCCCGCCTGGAGTCTCTGAATCCTGTAGAACCCTGCACTCTTCCAGGGGGGTCTCCCTGGGTCTTATGGGGTCCCTGCTCACAGAGCAGTGACCTGTGCCACGATCATGATAAGGTAACCCCAAGCTGAGAGCTCACTCCTTGGCTCAGTCTCTGTAGCTAGCTTCCCTGCTCTAATACCTGTGAGCTCTGTGACACTCAGACACCCCCGTTCCTTCTCTGACCCCACAGGACCTGAGACCACACATCCCTGCATGGGGTTCATCCCAGTTTAGCCTCTGGAGAGATGTCCCTCCATGGAGCAGACTTTTAAAAGTTCTGATTTTGTGCTCCGTTGCTCCACGGCTTGCCAGGAGCCAGCACCTCCCCCAGCGGTCTATCTTCCCGTAACTTCGGATTCACTTCTCCACTGGTCCTACCTTTTAGAAAGTGGTCAATTTTCTGCTTCTAAAATTGCTACTATTTTCTTTGATCTCCTGTTGGATTTGTAGGTATTCTGAGGGGTTTGATAAGCTATCTAGCTGATCTCCTGCTACCTGATACCTTCTCAGCCTGCTACTTCTCTGCCATCTTGACCTCAGTCCCCTCAATGCTCTTGTTTCTTTATTGATTTTCTGCTTTGATGATCCGTCTATTAATGAGAATGGCATGTTAAGATCTCCTCCTATTAATGTATTCATATCAATATGACTCTTTATCTTGATTAATAGTTTTCTTATGTAATTGGCTGCTCCCATATTGGGGGCGTAGATATTTACAATTGTTAGATCTTCTTGGTGGATAGACCCTTTAAGAATGATGTAGTGTCCTTCTGTATCTCGGACTACAATCTTTAGTTTAAAAATAATTTATCTGATATGAGAATCGCTGCCCCAGTCTTCTTTTGAGGCCCATTGGCATGAAAGATGCTTCTCCATCCCTTCACTTTCAGTCTGAGTGTATCCTAAGGTTCAAAATGGGTCTCTTGTAGACAACATATGGATGGGTCCTGTCGTTTTATCCAATCTGCAACCCTGTGCCATTTTATGGGCTCATTTAACCCATTCACGTTGAGAGTGATTATTGAGAGATACATTTTTATTGACATCGTGTTACCCATGAAGTCTTTGTCTCTATAGATTGTCTCCGTAAATTTCTGTTCAAATTAAGCCAACTTCACACACAAGAAGGGAAATAATCAAGATTAGAGCAGAGATCAATGAGATAGAAAGTAGAGATACAGTAGAAAGCATCAATGAAACTAGAAGCCGGTATTTTGAAAGAATCAAAAAGATCAATAAACCATTGGCCAAACTAATTATCAACACTTACATTGATAACTATTAAAATATTAAATTAAGCTATTATTAACAGTTATATGCCAATAAGTTAAGAAACCTAGATGAAATGGATGCATTCCTGGAAAACTCTAAACTTCCAAAACTGAATCAGGAAGAAATTGACAACTTGAGTAGACCAATATCTAGTAATGAGATTGAAGCAGTGATCAAAAACCTCCCAAAAAACAAGAGCCCAGGACCTGAAGGATTCCCTGAGGAATTCTACCAAACTTTCAAAGAAGAAATAATACCTATTCTCCTGAAGCTGTCTCAAAAAACTGAAGCAGAAGGAAAACTTTCAGACTCTTTTTATGAAGCCAGCATTACCCTGATCCCCAAACCAAGCAAAGACCCACCCAAAAGGAGAATTTCAGACCAATATCACTGATGAATATGGATGCTAAGATTCTCAACAAGATCCTAGCAAATAGGATCCAACAGCACATTAAAAAGATTATCCACCATGACCAGGTGGGACTCATCCATGGGTTACAAGGATGGTTCAACATTTGCAAATCAATCAATGTGGTAGAACAAATCAATAAGAGAAGAGAGAAGAACCACATGGTCCTCTCAATTGATGCATAAAAGGCATTTGACAAAATCCAGCATCCGTTCCTGATTAAAATGCTTCAAAGTATAGGGATAGAGGGAACATTCCTGAACTTCATCAAATCTATTTTGAAAAACCCACAGCAAATATCATCCTCAATGGGAAAAAGCTCACAGCCTTCCCTTTGAGATCAGGAACATGACAAGGATGCCCATTCTCACCACTCTTGTTCAACATAGTACTAGAAGTCCTAGCAACACCAATCAGACAACAAAGAGAAATAAAAGATATTCAAATTGGCAATGAAGAAGTCAAACTCTCTCTCTTTGCAGAAGACATGATACTTTATATGGAAAACCCAAAAGACTCCACCCCCAAACTACTAGAACTCATTCAGCATTTCAGTAATGTGGCAGGATACAAAATCAATATACAGAAATCAGTTGTTTTCTTATACACTAACAATGAAAATACAGAAAGGGAAATTAGAGAAACGATTCCATTTACTATAGCACCAAGAACCATAAGATACATGGGAATAAACCTAACCAAAGAGGTAAAGGATCTGTACTTGAGGAACTACAGAAAGCTCATGAAAGAAACTGAAGAAGACAGAAAAAGATGGAAGACCATTCCATGCTCTTGGATCCGTAGAGTAAACATTGTTAAAATGTCTATACTGCCTAGAGCAATCTATATCAATGCCATTCCAATCAAAATTCCATGGCATTTTTCAAAGAACTGGAGCAAACAATCCTAAAATTTGTATGGGATCAGAAGAGACCCTGAATTGCCAAGGAAATGTTGAAAAAGAAAAACAAAACTGGGGCCATCATGTTGCCTGATGTTAAGCTTTACTACAAAGCTGTGATCACCAAGACAGCATGGTACTGGCATAAAAACAGACACATAGACCACTGGAACAGAGCGGAGAGCCCAGATATGGACCCTCAACTCTATGGCCAAATAATCTTCAACAGTGCATGAAAAAATATACAGTGGAAAAAAGACAGTCTCTTCATTAAATGGTGCTGGGAAAATTGGACAGCTATGAATAGAAGAATGAAACTCAACCATTCTCTCATACCATACACAAAAATAACCTCAAAATGGCTGAAAGACCCCAATGTGAGGCAGGGATCTATCAAAATCCTAGAAGTGAACACAGGCAGCAACCTCTTTGACATTGGCCATAGCAACTTCTTTCAAAACATGTCACCAAAGGCAAAGGAAACCAAAGCGAAAATGAACTTTTGGGACTTCATCAAGATCAAAAGTTCTGCACAACAAAGGAAACAGTCAACAAAACAAAGAGGCAACCCATGAAAGGAGGGAAGATATTCACAAATGACAATACAGACAAAGGGCTGATATCCAGGATCTATAAAGAACTCCTCAAACTCAACACACACAAAACAGATAATCATGTCAAAAAATGGGCAGAAGACATTGACAAACACTTCTCCAATGAAGACATACAAAAGGCTAACAGACCCACGAAAAAAATGTTCATAATCATTAGCCGTCAGGGAGATTCAAATCAAAACCACACTGAGATACCATTTTCCACCACTTAGAATGGCCAAAATTAACAAGACAGGAAGCAACATGTGTAGGAGAGGATGTGGAGAAAGGGGAACCCTCTTACACTGTTGGTGGGATTGCCAGTTGGTGCAGCCACTTTGGAGCACAGTGTGGAGATTCCTCAAGAAATTAAAAATAGAGCTTCCCTATGACCCTGCAATTGCACTACTGGGTATTTACCCCGAAGATACAGATGTGGTGAAAAGAAGGGCCATCTGTACTGCAGTGTTCATAGCAGCAATGGCCACAGTTGCCAAACTGTGGAAAGAGCCAAGGTACCCTTCAACAGAGGAATGGATAAAGAAGATATGTTCCATCTATACAATGGAGTATTATGCCTCCATCAGAAAGGATGAATACCCAACTTTTGTATCAACAGAGACGGGACAGGAGGAGATTATGCTGAGTGAAATAAGTCAAGCAGAGAGAATCAATTATCATACTGTTTCACTTACTTGTGGCACATAAGGAATAACTCGGAGGACATGGGGAGATGGAGAGGAGAAGGGAGTTGGGGGAAATCGGAAGGGGAGACGAACCATGAGAGACTGTGGACTCTGAGAAACCAACTGAGGGTTTTGGAGGGGAG
This sequence comes from Martes martes, assembly GCF_963455335.1. Classification (NCBI taxonomy): domain Eukaryota; kingdom Metazoa; phylum Chordata; class Mammalia; order Carnivora; family Mustelidae; genus Martes; species Martes martes. Next base: position 202,478,230 of record NC_137889.1, on the reverse strand, counting down.
GGGAGTAAAGCGTTGGGGTGAGCCTGGTGGTGGGTATTATGGAGGGCATGTATGGCATGGAGCACCAGGTGTGATGCATCAACAATGAATTCTGGAACACTGAAAAGAAATTAAAAAAAAAAAAAGAAAGAAAGAAATCTATGTGATGGTTACTGGAGTAACCAGAGAGATCTATGTGATGGGTACCGGAAGGGGATCTGAGTGGGTGTTCCCGGTGTGTGTGTAATATCCTGATTCTTGGTCTACATTCTGGTTTATGGGTTTACTCAGGTCTTCCAAGTTTACCCAGATGTGTGCAAATTAAGAAGTTATAATTAAAACAAAGGAATAGCGGCAGCAGCAGATGAAACAGCTCACCGAACACCAAGGAGATCACAGTGAACTCCAGGTCCCCACCCTCTACTGCTTGCGCGCGCACCCACGCAGGAACGAGAAAACCTCATTGGCTGGGAGCGGGTGGCGCACTTCCGGAAGCCTCATCTTAGCACCGCCCCTTCCGCCTGCTGGCCGTCTCCGCCTCGCGCGTCTCGGCGTCTCCGGCGTCCTGCCTCACGACTGCGGCCCTTGGACCACGCCCTCGAGGCGGGAAGCGTTCTCGTGCCTGGCGGCCGCCCCTCCCCGAGCCTCCGGGCACCCGCTTGCGGCCGCCGCCATGAACATCCGCAACGCGCGGCCGCGCGACCTGGTGAACATGCAGCACTGCAACCTGCTGTGCCTGCCCGAGAACTACCAGATGAAGTACTACCTGTACCACGGCCTGTCCTGGCCGCAGCTGTCCTACGTCGCCGAGGACGAGGCCGGCCGCATGGTGGGCTACGTCCTGGCCAAGATGGAGGAGGACGCGGACGACGTCCCGCACGGGCACGTCACGTCGCTGGCGGTGAAGCGCTCGCACCGGCGCCTCGGCCTGGCGCAGAAGCTCGTGGAGCAGGCGTCGCGCGCCATGGTGGAGAACTTCGGCGCGCGGTACGTGTCGCTGCACGTGCGCAGGAGCAACCGCGCGGCCCTGCGCCTCTACGCCGACACCCTCGCCTTCCAGGTCAGCGAGGTGGAGCCCCGCTACTACGCGGACGGGGAGGACGCGTACGCCATGCGGCGGGACCTCTCGCGCATGGCCGAGGCGCTGAGGGAGGGCGGGCGCGGGGCGCCGGGCCCCCGGGAAGACCGGGTCGCCGAGGGGGGCGCGCCGGCCGGCCCGGAGGAGAGGAGCCCGGCGGCCGGCGACTGCGGCGGGGACAGCGAGGAGCTCGGCGAGTGCGCGAGGGGCACCGACGTCTGGAACAGCTGGAGAGATTGGGATTGCGCCTCCTAGGACCTGCCCAAGGTATGGTGTCCTGACCCAGCCCGTCCTCCCCAGGTCCCCGCGCCGGGCCTTGGCCTGCCCGGGCCCCTCTCATCCCTTCCCGTTGGCCGCCTGGTAACCTTGGGGAGCGGTGGGCACCAGGGGGGAGCGGGGGCAGCGGTGAGCAGAGGTGGGTGATGGGGGGGGAGCGGGAGGGAGCGGTGGGTAATTGGGGGGAGCGGTGGGTAACGGGCGGGAGCGGGGGGAGCGGTGGGTAATGGGGGGGAGCGGTGGGTAATGGGGGGGAGCGGTGGGTAACGGGGGGAGCGGGAGGGAGCGGTGGGTAATGGGGGGGAGCGGTGGGTAACGGGCGGGAGCGGGGGGAGCGGTGGGTAATGGGGGGGAGCGGTGGGTAATGGGGGGGAGCGGTGGGTAACGGGGGGAGCGGGAGGGAGCGGTGGGTAATGGGGGGAGCGGTGGGTAACGGGGGGGAGCGGTGGGTAACGTGGGGGGGAGCGGGGAGAGCGGTGAGCAGCGGTGGGTAACGGTGGGGAGCGGGAGGGAGCGGTGGGTAATGGGGGGGGTGGGTAACGTTGGGGGGAGCGGTGAGCAGCAGTGGGTAACGGTGGGGAGCGAGAGGGAGCGGTGGGTAATGGGGGGGAGCGGGAGGGAGCGGTGAGCAGCGGGGGAAAGTGGGGGGGAGTGGGAAGGAGCGGGGGGGGGAGCGGGGGCAAGCTGCAGGAAACTCACGGCTCACCATGGGAGGAGGACCCCCACTCGGATGCCTGCTAAAACTAGATCAAGTTCAGTAAAAGAAACTAGCGGTTTTCCAGCTTTTTTAGGGTGAATTGTGTTTCAGGGTATCCTCATAGCTGGTGAAAGAAATCTCTTCTTTATGGAATGACAACTGAGACATGCGGGAAGAGGGATAGAACTGGAAAATCACCATTTTGCTGCTCCCGATGACATCATAGATTCAGCCAACTGTTACCCTGGTTGTTAACTATTAGGTGAAAATGAAACCCTTTGTAATTATGGGTCAGGTTGACAACGCTTGAAGTCACTGGGCAAGTGTAACGTCACTAAAAGGGGGACATGTTCCGCGCCTGCTGATGCACTATGACGTGCACAGTGACAGCTATGAAATACTCGTGCCGCAAGACAGTCGCATGTCTGTGCGCGCGAATTAATACTGAGTCCAAACAAGGCTTTACATCTTTCCTCCAGGTCTGTAAAAAATAAATACAGGGACAGGTGCCATGCGCCATGGTGCGATCAGCCAAATACAGAAAGAGAATTTCTACAGAACATATGACCAGGTTTTTTCAACAAGCAAATAAATGTCATTTTAATAAAGGGAGGAGGAATTTATTAAAATAAATTTTAAAGATATATTAATCACATGCAGCCATTGTGAGCATGGTTTGGGTCCTGACATAAACAAATCAAATACAAGACATTTTGAGATAACCAAGCAAAATTTGTGAACACTGCCTGTATCATTAAGGAACTGTCAGTGATTTTGTTTGGTGAGCGAAATGGTATTGTATTTTTTTAAGGCCTTATCTGTTAGAGATACATACTGAAATAATTAGAGGTGAAAGAATATGAGGTCTCAGATCCACTTTAAAATATTCCAGCAAAACGAGAGGAAAAAAGTTAGGGAGCAAGAAATGTATAAAATAAAAAATGGCAACAGATGATAATTGTTGAAGTTGACAATGGGGGGATTCAACTTGGAACTTGGGGGGTTCATTATGCTATTCTTTTTTGAATGTGCGAAAACATGAAAAGTCAAAGAACAAAAGCAGTTTTATACTTCCTAATACATATTAATGCTAATACGAAGCAGCCACTAAAAAGTTGTTTTAAAAGACTAAATGACATCAGGACTTTGTAACACCCTAAAAATTTCAAGGATCAATGAGCCACTGTCAATTTAGAAGCTCTAACTTCTAAACCTGCCACCTTACCCTAACAAATGAAAAAGGGAACTTTCTCATAAGAAAGTCCAGTCATGAGCGATAGACACTGTGTATAATCAAAATGCATGCTGTTTGATTTACTCATCCTTTTTTTGTCATGCCAGCTGTTTTTATATTCACATTCACATACATGAATTTTTAAAAAAATTGATCACTTTAAGTCTATTGTTCATAACTTGTTTTCATCTAATGTAGACTTTTTTCCGTGTTAAAAACTGTAGTTCTCCAATATCATTTTTCTTTCTTCTTTTTTTTTGAGTACTCATTCTTAAAGAATTTTTACTTGGCAGGCATGAGGCTTGGAGTTGGTATACGATCATGATCTGGATAGTTGATGTTTACATTATATAATACTTAAAGATTTTATTTATTTATTTGACAGAGAGCATGCACAAGCAGGGGGAGCAGGCTCCCCACTGAGCAGGAAGCCTGATGTGGGGGGCTCGAATGACCCCGGGATCATGACCTGAGCCAAAGGCAGTTGCTTAACCGACTGAGCCACCCAAGCGCCTCCATTATATAACACTTAAGAATAAATGTACTATATTTTTTTAGAACTTTTAATGCTGAAGCACAAACTGTATTGCACACAAACCCTGTTTTATTCTCATTCAAGTATAGTTCCATTGGCTATAAAAATTTAGATACTGTAATTTCGTGGAGGTTAGAAATAGTGTAACCTTAGAGGAGTAAAGACTCCTCATCTGATTTTAACAACCTGAACATTTCAAAATGACTGATTCATTTAGTCAAAGGTTAAGATAAAGGCAGCAAAACAAGGGAAGGTAAAATTAAATAAAACTTAATATCCTAAGAGAAATGTTGTCAAATTTGTATCTTCCTTGAAAACCCTGAAGTGGGTGAAGGTTTGGTTAAATAGGTGGTGGGGATTGAGGAGTGCACGTGCTGTGATGGGCGTGGAATTATATATGAAGTGTTGAAACTGTACACTTGGAACCCATATAATACTGTACGTGAGCTAACCAGAATTAAAATAAAAGCTTAAAATCAGGAAAAAAAAAAAAAAACCTTGAAGGGCTTCATCAAGCCTATTTTATTTATATCAACAAGCCCTTTAAAAGAATTACCAATTTTCAAATCCCCATGTGGAAGGACTTACATAATACTGATCTCGTCTTTGTGGTTACTGGCTTCTCTTCTGTTGTTACACTGTAGCTAAGAAGAATCTTAAGTAGAACAGAGCTAATTGAAGTTTGCTATAAAATAATAAATTATATATATTCACATATATAAAGGGTGTGTATATTTTGTTATTTATATATTTTATGTTATCTATTATATGTTTATATATTTATATATACTTTGATGAATTCAAAAGCGCTTAATACCTGCTATGAGAAACAAAAATGATTGCCACCCTAATAGGGGAAGAGAAAATAATAAATAATATGAAATAAGAAAATTATTGTGTGACAGTTACAGATCTCAGGGTCCAAATTCAGGGATAGTTGAAAGGCTCCTTTATATTACTATTATTGAACTTTATTTTTAAGTTGAAGAAGAGGATTCCTATACTTAGTATCACTGTCCTTCCAGATCGATATCTTTAGTGGCCTCATCTGATCTTTGGTCCTCACTATTCACTTCTGGGTTCTTTCTACCCAGGGGCCTCTTAAGGTCTCTGTACTCTCTGCCATGTTTGTTTGGGCCTCGGTAGCAAGGAGATAAGTCTACATACGCTAACTGTTGTTAAAAAATAACCTCCAATCTCAGTAAGTTAACAAAATACCAGCTTATTTTTGACATTACAGTCCAATGTGGGTCAGCAGTGTGGCGGGGATATGCAGGGGAGAGGAAAAGCAGGGCCCTGCTCTATAAAGTCATGGAGGAATACATCTAAAACAGTTGTTCTGAACTTGTTTTGTTCTATAACCCCTCTGACAATCTAGCGAAGCCTAAAGATCCCTTCTAAGAAAATTGTTTTTAAAAGGCGGACAAGGGGCGCCTGGGTGGCTCAGTGGGTTAAAGCCTCTACCTTCAGCTCAGGTCATGATCCAGGGTCCTGGGATCGAGCCCCACGTCGGGCTCTCTGCTTAGCAAGGAGCCTGCTTCCTCCTCCGTCTCTGCCTGCTCCTTTGCCTACAGGTGATCTCTGTCTGTCAAATAAATAAATAAAATCTTTAAAAAAAAAAAGACAAATCATATGGGATTTCAAAGGAAATCAATTTTATTGAAATATTGTTATCAAGCTATTTTAGAATAAATTTGTTATGTATGTTGCCTCTTTGGGGGTCTAGTAATTACGGTCACTTCAAGGAAAATTTGGTTGTAAATGGTATTTTGAGATACCTTCAACAGCTGTAATATAATATGAAAATACCTATAGTTTAGGTATTTTTGTTGGTGACAAAGCCACAAGTCATGCTAGTACTCTTACGCATTGGTGCCCACATTCATAATCAAAGAAAATGCTAAATTTCAGTTAGAGGTTAATGAAAATACAGATTTTTTTTTGTTCCAAATCCAAGGTCATAATCTCCTAAATTCTATTATTAAATTTCAGGATAGGGGCGCCTGGGTGGCTCAGTGGTTTAAGCCTCTGCCTTCGGCTCGGGTCATGATCCCAGCGTCCTGGGATCGAGCCCCACATCGGGCTCTCTGCTCGGTGGGGAGCCTGCTTCCTCCTCTCTCTCTGCCTGCCTCTCTGCCTACTTGTGATCTGTCTGTCAAATAAGTAAATAAAAAATTTTTTAAAAAAAATTAAATTTGAGGGTAAAAACCCCTGATGCAATGACTCTCATACTTTCTAGAATCATGTGTCCCCTACTGATTCATGTACATTCAACATGCAGATAAGGGAAGAATGCATATGGAGGTTTATGTAGGTTTTAAAGGTCAGTACCATTTTTTTCCAACTAACTTCAGGGGAAGCTAGGAAATGTAGTTTAGCTGTGTGCCCAGGAGGGAAAAGAATGAGTTCTGGTAACCAGACCACATAGTTTCTGCAACAGTGGGAAACATCCTGGTGGTGCTATGAACTAAGAGAAATTCTGCTTCCCTGCCCAGCTAAGCGCTTGGGCTCCTTCTGGTGCTCCCTCTCCATAACGTGGCACAGGGAACTCTGTGAGGCTGCCCAGGACTGTCTGCTTAGTCACATGACACGTTTTCTGCTCTTTACAAACTTGGGTGTAGGAAATGGGGATTCTGCCACCTTGCTGCCTTTATGCCTCTCATTAAAGCCTGGAAAAAATGACCCTTTTATTCCGAACTCCCCCAAACTGCCTGTGAAGTTTCAGTTCTCATCCCTCACCTCCATCCCACTCAACAGGGTTTCACATTGTAGGCTCACAAGTCTCACAAGTAGGCTGTTCCCATTCAGGCAACTAAGCATATTAGCATATATATATATTAGCATATATGCTTAGTTGCCTGAATGGGAACAGCCTACTTGTGAGGCCAAGAAAGAGTAGGGAGAAAGGATTTTAAAGGTTAATTATTCTGCCATAATTATGGCAGACCCTCCTTGGGGGTAGAGTTCAAATACCCACAGAAAAAAAGTCCTGAAATAACTTTCCATTTTCTTTTATCTCCTCCTTTGGGTCTGGGCAACAGAGACAGGTAAAGTTAGAGGCGATAGTGAGTAGGGCAGTTGGTGAAGCAGATCGAGTGTGTTCATCTACAAAGTAATAAAAATTACGACTAAGAATATGAGAACTCACCATGTTACAGATACTAGTTTAAGGACGTCTATGAGTGATCCCATTTAAACTTTAGAATAGCCCCTGAAGTTGGTACCACTACTCCATTTTACAGATGAGGGCTGCATGACTTACAGATAATTAATGGAGAACAGGGCTGCACACCACACCGTGGTGGTGAGACTCCGGGACGGTGAGAATCACATGAGACGATCCCTGTAAATTGCTTTAGCACAACACCTCACACACAAGTACTCGGTAAATTTTAGCTCTTAATATAATCCGTAGTAATAGTAACCATTCAGCTTCTTTCTCTCCTTCTCCACAGTAATCAAATGGTAGAATGTTGTGTATGAGCTGCAACAGTTTGCAGTCTTGGAAGGAAGATGCATCTTAATGATTAAAATAGCTCTCACTGACAAGCTGAATGTCAAAGCATTCAGCTGCATCAAGACTAATCAACAGCAAAGTTTCTAGGGAGCCATAGCAGTGAAGACAGGTCAGTTCACAACATGCTAGTTGAGGCAGGAGTGCCATCAAACTGATGCTTATCTCCTGACAAGAAATACGTGCTTGATGATTAATAACAAAAGAGAAAAAAATGCAAAATCTCAAAATTTTCCATTGAGCTGGCAATATTGAGTTACCCAGGGTTACTTCAGCGACTCTCCTTTCTGGTTTATTCTTTCTGTCGCTAAGCTGTCATCCTAACAAAAAGTTGTTAAATGTTCACATGAGCATTCACTGAAATAGACTGTTCTTAATTTTACCAGACAACTAATTATAACTGGAATGATATAATGAAATATGGAAGAAAGTTAGAGACTGACAGGTCTGGTAAATTCCTAGTATAACCTTACCCCAGATATGCCAGAAACCATAGATTTCAAATGCAAATGCACTCTACGAAGATAAAGAGGGGGTTGGGAAGAGATAAAATATTGTTTTGAAATACTAATCAGATAGATACCATTTGTTGAATTATTTATAATCTCTAACGATGTCACTTTTCAATCAGTGTATGATGTACATTTAGGGTGAATGAAATACCAACTTTATCAGGGGTAACTGATAAAAGCAGAGGTTTTTCCTAAATTATATACCCTGTCTGTGCTCCACTATATAAATTCAAATGTGAGCATTATAGTAGAAGATACAAGGAAGAGAGGATATTAAAAATTATGTGAATGGCAGTGGTTCAAGGAGCCAGAGGGAAAAATCCTTTCTGAGAACATTGAACAATGCTCTTTCTATAGACTAACATCCTCAAAACATCATAGTTTTTTTTCTTTTAAAGTAGAGCATAAAATTCTGTTTTGTGCTCATAAAATCATGTTAACTATTAAAATATTTCTCAGGCCAGAGGTGCCTGGGTGGCTTAGTCATTTAAGTGTCCGACTTTTGATCTCAGCTCAGGTCTTGATCTCAAGGTGCTGAGTTCAAGCCCTGGCATTGGGCTCCATGCCAAAAACAAAAAAACAAAACAAAACAAAAAAACTCAAGCTTCCATTGCCCACCTTTAAGAAATCCTGGTAATGGGAAAAAAAAATCCTGGTAATGTAAAAATGTGAACTTAATAAGCTAATTAATTAAGAGCTTTAATATTCATATTTTAGGGATGTCTGGGTGGCTCAGTTGGTTAAGTGTCTGCCTTCAGCTCAAGTCATGGTCCCAGAGTCCTGGGATCAAGTTCCACATAGGGCTCCTTGCTCAGCAGGGAGCCTGTCTCTCCCTCTGCTTATGCTCTCTCTTTTTCTCAAATAAATAAATAAAATCTTTAAAACAATTTCATATTTTAAAAAGAATCACTATAAAAAGTTTCTTTACCCTTAAAAAGCAAACTATCCTAGGGCATTTATTACATTGTTATTTGACTTTTAAAATTTGATGTCTTAAAATTATCAAGCAGTATTTACAGAGAAAATTAAAACAATATAATATTTGGTTTTTATATAACTACTTCGCATGTCTATCTTAGTATTTGAAACAAATTGAAAAAGGTAATGATGATAGTCTTTCTGACCCATTCTCTCATATCTTATTACTCTTCTATTATAGCAAATACACTTTTAAAAAAATAAGATTTTGTATTGTATGCTTCTATCCTACAACTTGATTTACTGTTGTTATTCTAGAAGTTGACTTTTCTGTCTTTATGATTTTATGAGGAAAAAAATGCTTTTTAACTGGTCTGTGCATAATAATCAACCTTTATCTTATTTTTATGTGCACTTGATAGATGAGAAAAATGTATCTTTATAGTTGTAAGGTTCTGTTATTTTGTTTGTAGTTATTTAGCAATGGGCAGCAGTACTCGACTAGCTTTTCTTTAACTTATAAATTCCATTCACATATCATTAGAAACCTTTCTGCCTTATTAAGGATAGGGTCCATGTCTCATTTATCTTTGTTTCCTAAACTCCTGATACATTATTCATTCACTGTAGGTACTCAGTAAACAATCATTGAATGAACGAAGAAGAAAGGAAACTGCCAAATTACCTATGCAGTAATTTTAAAAGGAATGTTGGGAAAATGTATATAAGATATTACTTCCTATTACCTAGTATAATTAGAACACCTTAAAGTTATGAATAAAGAGACATAATGGATATTTTGGTTTCATCTCCAGGTCTCTCAGAAAGAAAATATGACTTATAGAATTGGACCCATTGTATCTCGCTTATCAAGAGCTAAAAAGGCCTTTCATTTCTTTAGAATTGAAATAAATTTCTTTTTGAGTGGAGTAGGATGGGCTAGAATTTGAAGATGGCAAGCAAAAGTATCTTGGCTTCTCTGGGTTCAAAATAGGATTTTTGGGGGGTTTCAGTGTGCTCCCTCTTCCCCCTTCCAGAAGTGGATTTTCGGTACCAGGAAAAGTTCACGTGTCCTGTTGGCTGGGAGAGGAGAGAGCCTCAGATCCACGCGTGGATCATTGTGCCATGACCTGAATTCTCACTGGGGTCCATAGAGATGTATCTAGTCCAAACTGGTTACTGGTACCTTCTTGGTCTGCTGAGGAAGTCTGCCATTTGCTAAGCCAGTATGCTTTTATTTTAGAGTGCTTAGAACCTGTAGCCCTCTTGTGCTCACTTGCTCTCTTCTCACTTCTCAACAGCATTGCCGTTCCTCGTGTCTCAGCCGCGTCTGCCCTCTGAGCCCTGGCTTAGCCTGTCTGCTCTGTCGCACCTCTGCTGGGGTCATCTCACAGTGACCCCAATGGCTTCTAACTCTCAACAGCAACCTTCTGTATACCCTACTGGGATTCTCAAGGAGTACCTGGATACGAGAGCCTCCTGCACAAGAGCCAAGAAAGTTCGAGGCCTGACATCACAGAACCTTCTTTGGCCAACGGTCCCCATGCCACCATTTTACTCTGTAGTAGTCCTGTGTTGGGTGTGGTTGTCTTGCAAGGTTGTCTCCTACTAGAATGCCGAACAGGAAGCAGGGCAAAACCCTGAAGCTCCTTTCTTGCAGGCTTGGCCATTGTTTATCTGGGTTTTCATTTCTTGAGGGTACAGTCAGGACCATCAAGTCAGACCTCATGCCCTCCTTCCTCTTCTTTTCAGGAAGAAGTTTTCTATTTTCTCTTCCTTTTCCTGGGAACTCATCCTCTGTCTTACCCTCCCCTTTCCTGAGGACATATTCTCCTTCTCTTTCCCAGTTGGAGAAAGTCATGAGTTTCTCTTGCTTCTACTACGCAATCAGAACTTGGAGATTTTGACAAAAGGACAACCACTAATTAAATTGCAGTATCTAATCTCCTTGTTTGTGTCAATTTGTTGTGTTTTTTTTTTCTTAATGACATAACTTGCCATTTTTAGAGTACCTATGATATTCAGGTATAATGTATGACTTTTATTAATGATGTATTCAACTCTCTTAGTACCCCTAAGAGGTAGGTATTATGATCTCTGTTTTATTGGTGATAAAACTGAAGCTCAAAGAAGCAAAGTAAATATCTGGGACCCGAACCCAAGTCTGTTTGAATTCAAGGCCAGAGTTTCTTTCACTTTCCCATTTGCATTTTATTCATAAAGGTGTGAAAACTATAGCAAATAAAAAGGAAAATCTACAGTTTAAAATATTCTGTTGACTTAATACATGGCAACTCTATGTCATTTGTAAGTATTTTTATATAACCCACCATTATAATCCTGTTTTACTGTTTTTCACCAGTAAAGGTAAGTGAAGACAAAGTGCTTTGACCTCTGCAGTGTAAGTCACCAGATAAACCCAGAGTTATCATTACTTAACACTGTTTTTATATTCACTGAATGTGAGCTACCATAGTATATAACATTTCTCACGTTTAAATTTTTGTGAAAACCAGTGTATATGGTTTTAAGTCAAAGCCTTGACATTAACCATCTGATGACAAGAAATAAATCTGTTCTCTGTAATCATAATCAGCCCTGCTAAGCCCTTCTTACAGATCTGCCCCATGCACTCTGAGAATGCATACCTAATAGTAAATGATGGCCTGAGGCAGATAAAAAAGTTTTCCTCCTCAAAATAAGGATTTGCTATTTCCTGTGGTAATGCAAACCTTTCATCTCTCTTTCCATCTTTCCTTTGTGTCTTTTTAATTTTCTCTCCCGGCTCTAAAACTATTTTATTCCTTCCCTTCAAGCATGCGTTTATCTCTTTATTTTTAAATATTGCAGCTTTCTAACATCTGCCTCTAGGGCAGCATAATCTTACTGATGAAATATTCCATGTTTTCCTTGAGCCCTCGTCAGTATGTCTTCGTGTTAACAGCTTAGCAGATGGAGGAACAGAATGCGGAGCCTCCGCTTACCTGAGTGATTCCTCTGCAGCGCACGCACGCCACTGTCTGTGCTGACTTGATGATAGGAACTGGAGTAATTGGAAAATAAGAAATGATATCTGACTTTTGCAGTGTTACTTGCTGGAACTGTTGGCTGCTTTTCTTTGTTACCATTACAACCTTTTTTCCAGTCTCCCACCAGGAGAAAGCAGAATTACAGCAACCTATCTAGTTTGGACGGTGCCTCTTTAGATAATGAAAGTAAAATAAACAATAATACTAATATTGCTTTGGGCACAAATTAGCACGTTCCCAAGTGGCTCTAGAGTAATAACGGTGATATAGCAGCAGCAGCAGCTCTCTGTGACACCAAAATTGTGGGAACCTGTGACACTGCTGTCTGTAATAACATTGTTCTTTTTACATAGGACAGATTATTGGGGGTTTCTGTTTTTTGTTTTTGTTTTTGCTTTTGCTTTAGTGGGCTGACTGCTTTTTACTGAAGTACAGTCCTAGAAAGGCTAAAGCAAGGCTTTGAAGCAAGCACGTAGGATAGTTAATAGTGAACACCCTTGTGCTAGCAGGAGAGAATGACCCACACCCTCTCCTTGACTTGCAGAAAGAAAACTACTTGCAGTAAAGAAACTACTGGGTGGGCTCGGGACTGTCAGAAAATTATTCAGAAATATTAATTCTCAAGATGAAGAGTTTTCTTTGGCTGCCAGAGGGAGACTTGTGAAGGAAGCCTGTGAGTTACCTGGTTGGAATTTGTGTGATTTTTCCCTCTGGAAATGAGAACGAGGGGCAGGAGATGATCATCTGAATAAAAATAATGGGGTATGTGGATGTGTGGGAAAAGTAGCGAGCAGTGCTGGAAGTTCGTTCAAAGCTGGGAAAATTTGGAAAGGATCAGGACTCTGAAATAGCTCGGGAAGTTTTCTCAAATCTTTACATGCAGATGAGTCATCTTGGGGATCATGTTAAAAATGCAGATTTTGTGTCAGTGGCTCTGGGGTGGGGCCTGAGCGTCTGCATTTCTAACCATTCCCGAGACAACACTGATGTCGCTGGTCTAGGAACCACACTTTGCCTGGTAAGTGTTAAGGCTCACCTCCAACCCTGAAACTGAGTCTAGAACACTTGGGACTAGCCTTTGGGTCAGCTTGGATTAGACACTAAATAATTCAGAAGTCCATTCTTGAATACACAGTCACATAAATCCTGTTTGTCTTTGGAATTTTGTTACATAGGGTTGATGGCCTCGTAATTTTGATAAAAATTCCAAATATATTTCATCAAAATGTGTACAACAAAAAAATTTATATGTTCAGTACATGAAATGTATTGATAGTAATTTGACATTACATCTTCTTTTTTTTTTTTATTAACATATAATGTGTTGTTTGTCCCAGGGGCACAGGTCTGTGACTCATCAGTCTTACACACTTCACAGCACTCACCATAACACATACCCTCCCCAATGTCCATCACCCAAGCACCCTCTCCTTACCCCTCTACCCCCCAGCAACCCTCGGTTTGTTTTGTGAGACTGAGAGTCTCTCACGGTTTGTCTCCCTCCTGATTCCATCTTGTTTCATTTTGTCCCTCCCTTCCCCCCACGACCCTGGCCCTGCCTCTCAAATTCCTCATATCCGAGAGATCATAGATAATTGACATTACATCTTCTTTAGAGTATTTTGATAATGTTAATATTTCCTTACTTTTGATATCCAAACAAGTAAATAGTATATGAGATTTTTTAAAATTTCACTTTTCAGTGTCATTCAATTTGTTTTGTGTTCGTGGGTCCACAGATGACCCCAGACATGAATAATTTTTCCACGTTGACATCTGACACAGAATTTGAAAACGAACACAATCTTTTGTTTTGTTTTAAATTGGAGCATCAGACGTCAGATCTTTATGTGGAGGTGGTGTGGGAAATCCTTTCAAGAGAGGTTTTCTGTCCAGGGATAAGAATTTCTAGCGCAGGAGTTCTCAGCCTGTGCACCCCAGTGACCCAGGTGCTGTGTTAACGATGCAGCTTAGACGGACTCCGGCTCAGACTCTTCACACGCTGCCATCAGGGTCACCGACTAGGGCAAGGTGTGGAATTCCTCATAAAGGTGATTTGAAGGACATTTTTGCCATGGTGGTACTCTCCAGATTTAAATTAATTTGTCATAAGTAGCAAAAAGCTCAGAGAAGGTAGAACATATTTTTGTTTATTATAAAATATACATGGGAATGGTTGGAGTGGTATATGGGATCCCTGTATGTTCTGTTTATTTTTCTGTAAATAAAACTGCTCTACAATAGCTATTAATTAAAACATAAAATGTATACACAGAGAATTTTACTTAAGTGTGATCATTTGATACATGTATATGATTATACATACATTTTACATAAAGGTGATGATGTCATCTGTGTTATTTTTAGGGTGTTTTTGGTCATTATTTGCCCCCCCATCCTTTCCCCAGTCTACCCATATTCTTTCCCCTAACATGATAACATAGTTTTATCCTGTTTTTTTCCTCCAAGTTCTCGTAAAGCAAACAAGAGCTATAATTTAGCAATTGTGATGTATAGCACAGGCTTGAAGAGTGAGAACATCACAAATCACACTGAAGTGTTCTTAATTTTTTCTAGAACAAAAAGCTCAAATAACACAATGTCCAGTTAAGAACCAGATACCAGGCCGCTCTGGAATCACATGCCTTTCGACTCATGTTTCGTTAGCTCCTCATATCCCATCATCATTTGGGTGTTCTGAGTTAGAACTTGTATTAACAGTACTCAGCCAAAAACCAATGAAACAGACCAAGTGACTTATCAAGATAGATCCTTCTTTATACATTTTTTTAAGACATGAATGCTTCTTTGAAATCTTAAAAGATACAGTTCATTTCCTTGAAGCACACTTGAAGGGTTATTTAACACCATGTTTCCTTAAACGGACATAGGAATTACGTTTTGTGAATTTCTGGGAGGAAAAGTCCTTTCATTATAAATCATACATATATTGCTTTCCTAACCAAAATTAAGATAGATTTTGCACTTTGGGAGTGGGGTCGTCACCTGAACTGCATATTATAAAAGCTTACCTAGAGAACATAGTCTTTAGCCAGTTGAACAATTTTCACAAGAGGTAGTTTAATAGAGTGGGAAATCACAAACCTCAGAGACCAAAGGCTTAACTTTTAATCCTAGTTTGGCTTATGACGACCTGGGTATCTTCTGCCATGTCAATTCTCTCATTTGTAAAGTAGAGATAAAAATAACTTCCATGACCTCAGGGTTATTGTGTAATGAGGTGGTATAAGAAAAACTGTGTTTAATTTGTAAGAAGACATGTAAATGCTATTGCTAACACTTCTACTTTCAGAGATTTTTATCCCCACATTCAAACTGGTGAAAAATAACAATGATCATTCATTTTCTTTTCCCTTCCTAGCCATCCAGAAAAAAAAAAAAAAATCAGTGCTTTGGCAATGATGAATGTGTGATGTGTGTGACTATTTCAAGGGATGAAGAAGGGAATGAATTCCTACAAATGTAGGAAATCAACTGTATGTTCATTTAAAAACAAAAGGGGCTTAATAAAGTTGTTTATCTCTTGCTCTTTATGACCTAAGCATTCATATGTAGTAAGATTACTCATGTAAGTCAAACTGTACTTGCCTCCCATTTGCACGGTTTTGAGTAAAAGAGATACACACACACACACAGTGACCCAAGTTTTCACATACTCAAAAGCTTTAGCAAACCGGTAGTGCATTAGGTCAAGCATCTGGTTGATTTTCCATTCCAGAGCCCTAAGCAAAGTGTTAAATTAAGTCCCTTAGTCCCTACTTTTTTACTGAAAGTAGATACAAAAGCTAAAGTTTATTAAATAATAGATGTTATAAAGAATCTTGAAAATTATGGACTCCCTCGTATAAGGAGGCTTTTAGGTTGCAAATATTTCTGATTGTCTCTTTGGTGTCCAAGACATTTTATGTCCTGGAGCAGTGTACCATACTTAGTAAAATTCCTGATGAGTGAGAGTTAGACCTTTCTTTTGTAAAGTGGAAGAAAGATCAGTGTGAAGGAAAGGTGAGAAAGAATCAACACCACAGGAGTGCTCTTAGGCAGATCAGTCTAGGAAGACACACTGGAAGTTGAGGATGTAGATGTTAAGTCCCTTAGAATTACTCTTGTCTGTATCCCTTGTGAAGCACTCCTCGGTATAAAAAACAACGATTTGAGGTCTATTTTCCAGCACTTCATACCTGTTCTTAATTTTATTTTCTTCCTTAAAATAGGGGGTCTGGGGTATGGGTTAGTGAGTTTATATCCAGTAAGCATCTAAGGCTAAAGTTCACAGTTTTTGTGGGCCTGACTAGTATCTTTTTCTCAATGGACTTAAGTTAATGTGTAGTAGTACTGTATAGTGCTTCAGCTCACATATTGTAGGTTACAACTGGAGTTACGCTCTGAGGAACCTGCTGTGGAAATATTTAAATAATTCCATATACCCTGCGTCATAAGGATGGCAATCCTGTCAACACTAAACCTTCCCAAGCACCTGAAATAACCTGAAATAGTCATTTGTCAGGTAATGATAAACATCAAAATTCAGAGTTAGAAAGTCAATTTAAGAATAATAGTGTAGATAATGGAAGAAATGGTCAGCTGTTAGAAAGTCAAAGATTGCTCATGAAATTTGTTTTAGGTCCTCTATTATCCTGATCCAAAAAAAAAAAAAACAACATAGATCACTTTTTAAAAAACTGATTCCAATTCTATTTGCACAATGAAAGGGAAGAGTTTTATAAAGAAAGAAGACTGCATTTATAGTTTACATTTTTGTATACCAGTAAAATCCTATTCGAAAACATTTGGGTCAGTTTCGCTAAAAAACAGGAGTTCCCGTTTTTGATGAGGAAAAAGCATAAATAGGGGCTTATCTTAGAATGTAAAGCTTTTACAATCGCCCTGTAATTCATGGCTTATCCCTGGGAATTCAAAGCTTTATAAATTATAAACGTTTTCCAGGACATGGTAGACACTGTCTTATGTCAGATAGGGCTAGGCTAAACCAAGGACATAAATGAATTTTCACTTCCTTGCCCTGAATTCTTCTTCCAACCCTGATACTCAGTTTTCTATCATTCTTTTTGGGCTTAAATTATACACCTCTTGCCTAGACTAGAATTCCTTCAAAATAACTCACATTCTTCCATAGTATTTGCAATTTCTTTTCCTTTCCGTTCCTACTTCCCATAAATAAATAAGCAAATAGATGGTTATAGCTCCCACATCATAGCTGGCAATAAGCAGTTATTAAAAATTCACACTAAATTATTAATAACTGGCAGGTTTGATCCTTTGAAGAACATATGTGTATTTAATTCAGATGAATCTCTGATTGGTGGGATAAACATGCTTTGTCAATATCCTTCTCCTCCGGTCACTTGAAGGATCTAAACTGGGACTCCACTGTGGGTGTCATGCCATCCTGGGCCACAGTTTTCAAAAGAAAGGGAGAATGAATTTCCTGTCTCTGAGCAAATGAAGGGATTGGGTACTAAGTAAACAATGTTTGTTTTTGAAGCTCCAAAACTTTCTTTTCTGCATCTTTCTCCTAGTTCTTTATTATTCTTTTTCCCACTATCTTCAATAAAGTCTCAATTTCTACACCCATAAAATAGGAATAATTGTAGGATTTCTCTAAGACTGCAAAGTTGTTCTAAGGGTTAAATCAAAAAAAATCATGTAAATTACCCAGATCAGTATTCAGAAAATATAAGGTGCATAATACTTGTTCGAGCTACTTCCCTCCCAATTAATAAGTAAACATTTTAATAAGGCTAATAATTCCGATACAGGATTTTATGCTTGAACATTATTTCATGCAAAGAGAGTATTCAGTGATCACAAGTTGTTTCTGTCTGCCCAGTCTTTCTTCTTCATTCTCCTCTTATTATTTTTCTTAAAGATTTTATTTATTTAGTGAACAGAGAGAGAGATCACAAGTAGGCAGAGAGGCAGGCAGAGAGAGAGGGAGAAGCAGGCTCCCCGCTGAGCAGAGAGCCCGATGCGGGGCTTGATCCCAGGACCCTGAGATCACGACCTCAGCCGAAAGCAGAGGCTTCACCCATTGAGCCACCCAGGCACCCCAATTCTCCTCTCATATATCTCTGAGTGTGCCCAGACAATAGCAGGTGCTCAAGTAAAAGCATGATCGAATGAGAAAGGAAGGGTTCACGGTGTGGAATAATTGAGCCAATGAAAATGATAAAAAATCCCACTTTATACCAAATAATGGTAGAACAAGAGTCCTTTACAATCAATAAATCTTATTTTAAGAAGAAAACACTCCAGTGCAGTTTTATGCCAATACTAAAGTACTTCTTTTTCCAATCTGTTTTCAAATCTAAAAGCCAAATAATGTTATCCTAACATTTCCTTGCACAAAACATAAAAATAAGAGGTACAAATAACTAAGAACACTTATCAAATCTCTTAAGATGTGTTTTTCCAAATGCAATAGCAAAAATTCATTTAAAGTAAGAAAGCACGATTATCAGTAAAAATCGGGACACTGCAAACCCAATTTGCACTTTGGAAATAAAATTAAGTTAATATTTGAAATGTTTTTAAAATAACACAGTAAAATGTGTTTTTCATGGGTATTTCTTTATTCTTTTGAAAGGGAAAAAATTGCTAAAGTACTATTTCATTCTTTGTGCCGAACAAAGTCTGTTTAGTCTATTTAAAAAAATAAATGAGCAATGATCTCCAAGAAATCATCTTGACCAGCATTAATGACTAGTTTGGTAGTTAACAGCCTGAGGCATAGCCAGAGGCCATTAAGGCTCTTGGGGTGGGGGGAAGGTTGGGGTATTGTGGTTTATCAGTAATTAACTATAGGTATGAATCAAAACTTCCTAAGAAAAGAGATAAAAGTTACTTTGCATGATTCTATCAGTGTTTATCTTTTCACTAACCCCTCCCCCACCTATTTTAATAAATAGGAAAAGAGGATGCTGCCATCATTTCACAAACCAGGTTGGATTGGAAATAATTCACTTAATGAAATGAGGACACCCAGGGGACCAATTAATGCCTTTTCAAGCTTACAGTATACAACTATAAGAACCACTTAAAAAAAAAAAAAGCGAAAAACCCTCAGTCTAACACATTAGTTGATTGTTGGTGAATTGAAACTCAATCATGAGATCATAAGGATTTTTTGGAGCTTCCCTCCCCCTCCAGTTTTTAATCCTATCTCAATAAAGGTAAATACATAAGGATTATAAATAAACAAATCTGAAGTAATATAGATTGGGAGAACCTCAAGAGGGTCAGGAGATAATGAAGATTATACCTCAATATTGGGATTATGATGTTAGTTCTTTATTTCAATAAAAGTGGATAGAGATCTTTCATATCAGGGACAGGGCTTAGCTGTAAGGACAAAGTAATCTTCTGGGAATTATGCATACAGGCTTGACATCATTTTTATTGGATGGCTGATGAACTGGAAAACTCCAGGATAGCCAGGCTTTAATTTGTAATCTTAATTTTCATATAAATCGGTACATTTCAGGGGGAGGGAGTGGGGGTTGTGGGGGGACTTTGATGCTTGCGAGCCCTGTGGTAATAAGACAGCGCTGAAGCACAGGCTGTGGTACTAACTCATCCGGCATCTGACTCGATCTTTTCCTTCATCCATCTGTCTTCCATCTTTACATCTATCATTTAACGAAATTTACAGCCTGCAAATACCAGAGAAGCTAATGTTAGTGCAATCTTCCCTCCACCTCCTCTTGGAATGATCTATAGTAATCTACTTATCATAGACGTGCACACTATGATGTACAATAATTTAGTCTTCACCCAGGAAAATGACTGCAATTGTTTTACAAGTATGAATTAATAAGGGCTTCCCCCCCCCTTCTTTCTATCTTTCTAAAAGGCTACAGGACTTGAGAAGATACTAGTTTCCTTTCATAAAACAATTATCATGGTGTTTCCCACATATACTTTTATATCCATAGGATTATAGAGGGGCAGTTACCAAACTAGAACAGAGCAGTGATTTATTTGGTCATACAACAACGTGGCCCATGTATCTCCAACATAGAATGCAGATGCCCTTCACACTGTAAAAGAAGTTAAGTGCTAGTGAATGGAATATCGTAGAAACAAGATCAACATATTTTTTCTCTAGATTGTTCCAGCCTCTTACATCATAAGTAAAATTGAATCTTCATGAAAAATTCTTTTTTTAAAGATTTTATTTATTTATTTGACAGTGAGAGACAGTGAAAGAGGGAACACAAGCAGGGGGAGTGGGAGAAGGAGAAGCAGGCTCCCCACCAAGCAGGGAGCCTGATGCAGGGCTCCATCCCAGGACCCTGGGATCACGACCTGAAATGAAGGTAGACGCTTAACGACTGAGCCACCCAGACGTCCCCATGAAAAATTATTCTAATCAAAGAACATTTGAGTTGAATCAACCATGGAAAACAATATACAAAGTTGAGATGATTTCTTCCCAAGCACGTATTTTCTCTCTTTCAAATAATGCTCCTATAGCTTTCCAATTTAAATTTTTCCTGTTGGTCTTCTGTTGTTTTTCTGGCTATTTTAATTCCTTGTCCAAAATTAATGTGTCTTGCATTGGCCACTTTCCATATGCCCTCTTTTTCTTTTTTAAGATTTTATTTATTTGTCAGAGAGAGAGAGCACAAGCAGGCAGAGAGGCAGGCAGAGGCAGAGAGAGAAAAAGGCTCCCTGCTGAGCAGGGAGCCCGATGCAAGACTCGATCCCAGGACCCTGAGATCATGACCTGAGCCGAAGGCAGCGGCTTAACCAACTGAGCCACCCAGGTGTCCCTATATGCCTTCTTTTGCAAAAATGCTGACATATATAAGTCTCGTCTCTGTTTAGGCTGGAACGATACTACAAATCTTAACGAGCTCGTTGATCCATCCACCCGTTATCCTCTTTGTCAAGCACCATGTAGAGTGGCAGGTATATTCAGAGGGTACACAGTCTTTTACTTAAAAGAGCTCACGACTTACTGGGGGGGGGGGGAGGGGTTAGACTTATAATCAGAAAACCCCAAGAAGTCTTCCAGGAAGAAGTGATATCAGAGCTGAGACTTAAAGATGAAAAGAGGTTAGCTAAGCAAAAATAGCGATGGAGATAAAAATGGGATAGAATAACATTTGTAAAGGTAGAGCACATGAAAGAGAATTTGGCATATAATGCAGGAGTGAAGTTGACAAGGGCTTACAAAAATGTATGAGTTTAGTGAGCTATAACTTGATAAATGGTAGAACCTCAAAGGAAAAGATAATGATAGAATTAACGTATTAATCTTTAATATCAATTAGCATTTGTGTGAATAACTCCAACAATGGGAAATTCACTGCAATAAATATAGATGAATTTATTTTCAAAATTCTAATATTTAGGAAACTCCCAATATTTTTTAATTTTATAGTATTGGAAAACCTATATAGCAATCCATTCTAGTTCTTGAGCCACATGGACTGTGATTAATCTTCCTTTCATATTAATATCCTTGAAGTACTTGAAGACACTATGAAGTCCATCAATGATTGGTTGCTTAAAATGTTCCTTATCTATAATAGTTTTCACAACTTTTAACATTTTTATTTCTCTTCTCCAGATAAGCTCCTGATTTGTTCTTTCTAAAGTATGGCATCTGGGACTGAAAGTAATAGTCTATGTTTAGGGTGACCCATAGAGAGCAGAGAGGCAATATCCAACAACGTTTTCCTCATCATTCTATTTCTATTATTATGCCTAATTTGAATGAAATTTTTAAGCAGACTTATATTAATAATTTATACAGAAATTTTATTCAACTAAAATGCTAAAGTCCTTGCCATATCTGCTACCATTTAGTCACATCTCCACTGTGCTCTGTTACTTTGGATGGGTTTTTAAGTAAAAATCCAGAGTATTACTTATATCCCTATTTAAATTCATTACACTACACCCAATGACTATAACAGAGTGAAGTAGCTCTTCAGTTCAGTGAGTACAAATATTTAAGTATTCAGATATTTCTTTCTATTCCTGAACCACTGAGTAGTAGATAGTGGGTAGATCCACTCAGATTTTAAAATGGGTTTATTCGCTAGCATCCTCCTCTTCCATATATATAACGAAGATGTATAAAATATAAGGAACAATAACCAAAACAACTTAGCCAGGCTCAAGAGTAAGAAGAGTATCTTTGTGGATCAAAAAAAAGCAGAAACTCGAAGGACGTAGGTGTTGTGAGCTACAGTCCTGGAAGCAGGTAGTAACAGACAAACATCCTATGGGATGATAGGAAATGAAAAGGTCCTGGGGAAATCAGGAAACGGGAGTTAGCATCTCCCAGTAAAAGGCTGAAAAAGCGGCAAAGGGGTGTCTCAGTCAGTTGAGCATCTGACTTTTTTTTTTTTACAAAAAAGAATGATAGGACTAGAATAGTAAAAATGCTTTTAATAAGCACTATATGAAATTTGAAAAGGTATATGTTTAACATTTTATGTACATTATAGAACATTTTTCCTGTTATTTTATTTCCAGTATAATTAACATACAGTGTTATATTTGTTTCAGGTGTACAGTATAGTGACTCAACAATCCGATACATTACTCAGAGCATCTGACTCTTGATTTCAACTCAGGTCATGATCTCAGGGTCGTGAGATCAAGCCCTGTGTTGGACTTGCACTCAGCATGGAGTCTGCTTGGATTTCTCTCTCTCCCTCTGCCTCTACCCCTCCTCCCAGCTTGTGCGTTCATTCTCTCTCAAATAAATAAATAAAATGATTTTAAAAAGGTAAAAGGCCGAAAAAAAAAAGTGTTGCCGACTTGATGGTTCAGAAAACAGATTTACAGGGAGTTGGGTGGTGGGGAACGGTACAGTCTAATGCCTAGAACTAAGCATAGGCAGTTGATGTATACAAATGCCCTGATAGCAGACAGGAACAGGCCAGGCTGTAGTTCTCGGGGACCGTGGATCTGTGTGGAGGCAGCTTCATTACTATCAGATCATTAGACAGGAAGAGAAGAATAAACAAACATTTAATATAAACAACAAGAGTAACAAACAGAACTTGAATTCCCTCTAGAAAAAAAATGCAAATATATAAAATAGCATAATAAATAGAATTGGATGATCGAACTGAATTCACACACATAAAATTTTTTGGCCATATATTGCTTATAGGAAACATATCTAAACTATGTGTTCATAAAGCCCATCTCTCTAGTAACCTCAATACTTGCTCAATAGTTTCTTATATGGAGTACCCATCTTGTCAAGGATGGAAGCATGTATGGCCTCAAAATGATTTTTTCTCTCAGCACGGCTGCTTCACCACCACTGCTGAGTGTCTAACAGGGTTGCAAGTCCACATTGGATCCCTGCTCTCATGGAGGATATAACAATTTGCCTTTATAGAAAAATAAACTTATTCTGGATGTGGATTTCCCTCTCAGTCTACAACACGTCTCCAATACCATCATTTGTGAATTTTAAGAACACCTTTTTCATTGCTCTATAATGCTACACAAGTAAGGAACCCTGGGCAAGAAAACTGTTCTGTACGCTAAGGAAATGTAGCAATGGGCTCATGCCCATAGAATCACTGGTTCTACCCTTCAGCCTTCTAGAAATGGTTGATATAAAACAACGAAGCTGAAAGTTCAGTGGCGTTCAAACTTTAGAGTTTAGGAAACTGTAAGAAGCAGCATATACCTTAAACCAGGTGCCAAAGTAGAGTGTCCAATTGTCAGAATATTGGTTTGAGAGCTAGGGGTGGAGGTGGTAGTGTCCCTTCTATACCCACTTAATTTTTTCCTCCTGACTCTATAATCTTGGTTCAGTGGGTGTAGTGGTCCTAGTATTCCAGAGAGGAATACTTTCATCAGGTCTATTAAATTGGAAGCTGTGACTGCTCCTGACCATTTTTGGTTCCTCATGCTGCTGAACCAGCAAACCATTTTGACCAGGATAATTGATGCCATGTCATAGAAGGAAACTTTTGTTGTTGTTATACTCTTGCACAAAGAAGACTATGTCTGGAATCCGGGAGTTTCACCAAGACACATCATAGTACTCCTTTGTTTAAAAGTACTGGCCAAAAATTGTCATAACTTAATAACTCAGATCCTACAAGCATAAAGATTTGTTTCATCTTACCTGGTAAAGCACTCATCCAGTGAGGGTCAGCAGAGGGAAAGGAGAGCACAGAATAAGTGTGTGTTTGTGTCGCTATGATAACCTGCTCTAGTCCATGGAAGGCTTACCTCTATGAATTTCCTTAACTAGAGTCCCTTGCCCTTTCTGGTTTCTAGTTAGGATGGGTCGATGAAACCAAGTAGAAAGAGAACAATTGAACAAGTCATCTCCTCCTAAGTACTGTTTCTTCAGCCGCAATTTTTAAGTTTGATGGATTTCCTCTCTCTGCGGCTACAGCCCTTGTCCAGCAGACACTCTGCCATGAGTGCTGCTTTCTTGATGTTCTGGTAATATTCTCTCCACTTTCCCCGTCAGACACAGGAATGGTAATTCGTGTCTTCCCGGTGTTAGCTGCCTCATCCCTTACTGATCTCGTTTGTTCTTCTCAGGCCTTTATAGACAGACCTTCGTTAAACCCTCTCCAATCACCCTTTTTCAGTGTGCCATCTGTTTCCTGATATACCAAAATCAATTCTCCTTATATTTCCGGATATCTGTATATCTCTATTAATTTACTTATCTGCTTTAAATAGTATCTCTATCCATTTGTGAAAAAAAAGAGGTCAGGTCAGCGTCTTTATTCCGACTCTTACTGCTGTCTTCCTCATCTCAACTTTTGTCGGATACATAATTTCTATATTTCCAGGTTTTTAACATTTACATTCTAAAATTTTACAATAATTCTCACACTTGTTTTGATCTTAGTTCCAGGGATTCTGTTCTCACAGTCAATCCTTTTGCCAGTTACTCCGTTTATCAAAGGAAGGCTAAAGATAAGAGGAACTTGAAAAACTATATTCTGAGTTCCTCTATGTTCAGAAACGTTACCTTTACATTGAGTTGCAGTTTGGGTATAAAGATTCTTGAATCAGTCTTTTTTCAAAGACTTAATTGGCACTGATTGTTCCACAGTTCGTTTTGAGTATTGATAGAAGTCTGAGGCTATCCCGCATTTTGTTTCCTCCTTAAGTGTCTTAATCTTTCTATCTGGATATAGAATATATATAAACATATATCGGAACTATGAAATTTTACTAGGATGACTTTTCATTTTGATCATTCTGTGTCATTTTTTCCCTTAGATACGCCATATGCATCCCATCTATAGATTCAAGTCTTTTATTTTTGGTAAGCTGTATTGAATTATATCTTTAAGTATTTGCTTGGTTACATTATTTTGGTTCTCTTTGTCCATGACACTGATCTCCGTATCTTCCATATCCATTATTTTCTCTCTTTCCTTTTCAAACTATTTTAATTTCATTTTACATATTTTCTAATTCTTACCCTTAATTCTGCCTCTGTTCGGAAGGCACAATTTTCCTTTGTGCTGCCTCCAGTCTGGCTCACTTCTATAGTATTTAATTTTTCCCCTTCTACTTCATTGCTCAACTTTGCCATTTTCGTCATCTTATCAGTTAGGATTTTTGCATAAAAGAGATGGCGCAGTCAAATTGAAGAAAATTAACAAAGAGATTTTTACAAAGGTGAAGTCACAATGTAAGGAACCACCAAAGGTTAGTGCAGTACCCACTGTTGGCCAAGGCCAAGTAGAAGTCAGAAAAGGGAACATTCTGACATAGTTCAGAGGTCAGCTTCCTGGGGCACAGATGAAGGTGGACAGGGATGGGGAGTGCATCTGGTGGGGCATTTTTCCCAAGCTCTTATCTCTCTACTATGTCCTTTTATTTTTTTTAGTTATGATTGTCTCATTAAGGGTTTTATTGTTTTGTTTTGTTTTACTAATTCTTGATGACCTGTATGGTTATAATTTTTACCTCCTCCATGGTATATTTTTCTTGGCGAATGTTCTTCACCGATTATTTGTTTAGAGTCTCTGCTGGCTCCTGTTGGCATTATCCTCCACCGTTTAGATGAACACCCTTCCCGTTAGCCCTTTGAGGAAGGTTTTGGTGAAGGGATGGTTACAGCTGTGTTGCTGGTTCCCAGCAGTTCTCCTGATGGCAGAGTTGCCTGTGCTACTTCAGGATGTACGTCTTCCCTGCTGACAAACTGCATCCCTGTTAGTATACAAAGTGTCCTCCCCATCCTTCCGACAACCAGAGTCACTTTCTGCAATCATGGATTGTTCATGTGATCCCTCCATCAACCCTGACTTCCAAGCATCCAGAGATATTCCCTGCTCCCACTGTTGCAAATAAAACATCTATTATTTTATATTTCAGTGAAATATACTTGAGAGATTTGTGGTGAGCTTTTGTTGAGCTCTGTCACTAGGCAGGTCCTCTTTTCCCATGTTTATCTGTCCCAGTTGGCTTTTTATTGCTTTTGGCTGTTAGCTTTTTTCCTACCTTATTGTTACTGTTTTGAGATTTCATGTATCTCCCAGTTCTATCAGAGATAAGTTTGCATTAATTTTTCTTCCTCATTCTTTTTTGGCTTTTGGATGATTTTTTATAAAAGAAGGGGACAATTCATAGGCCTCTCTCCATCATGCTCAAAGCAGAAATCACATGTAACCTTTTGATCTTCTAACAACCACATGTATAAAGAACACATAAGGCTCCTATTCTACCACGTAAAAGAAAAAATCTCTGGCCAAAGCTAAAAATGCATAACTCATTACACATAAGAACATTTTCCAAATGCTGGGTATATCTAAATGACTCTAGTTTATTTTCCCCATGGTTTAGAGGTGTTTTCATTTTTCAAAGACAAATAATCTGTTCCCAAGCCTGTTTTTCTTTGTTTGTGTTCGGAAGTCTTCCTAGAAGCACAGTCCTCCGAAATGTCAAAATACTACCTTCAGAGTAGAAAATAAATTCCTCCAATCATATCTTATCCTCTTAGCCTCCAAACCTCCCAGTTTGCCTGTGAAGTAACAGGAAAGTTGATATAGATATGTTCTGTGATCGTAATCCCAATCGGTTGGCACACTCATCTCTTAAACAGTTCTGTCAACTTGGATTTATCTTCATGGAAGGCATATAAAGCATCGTTTACATAAATAACGTGGAGCTTTGAGTTGGACAAATATCAGGGATGAGTAACTGCCCTGGAGGAGACCTAGTAAATCAATCACTGGGGCTCAGACAATCAGAAAAGCATTGACTATAGCCATACAAAACCTGATCACAACATAATCTTCTTCTGCCTCTTGATGAGGTAACAAAATATGCCGTGTTCATGGAACAGCTGCTTTCATAAGGAGAGCAATAGTGAAAAAAATCTCCCAGAACCTTCAGTACTTACACACAGAAACAGGATTTCCAGTGAGAAAATTAAAATGCCAATGAGATTTATACTTACCTATGTAGATATCCTGTGGTCTTAAACACGTTCCATTACTTTTACAGTGCAAGAAGGAGAAACAATGTCATTTTTTAAAGTACTGTTATTGAAAAATAGAAGTAATAGGCATGGTTTGTATTATGGGCTGAATTATATCTCCCCAGAATTCATGTTTTGACGTTCTAACCTATAGTACCTTAGAATGTGACTCTATTTAGACAGAGGGTCTTTAAGGAGGTAATTAAGCTAAAATGAGAGTTGGCTCTAATCAATATGACTCAGCTCTAATCCTTATAAGAAGATTAGAACATGAGCACACACCGAGGGAAGACGATACAAAGACACAGGGAGAAGATGCCCTCCACAACCAAGAAGAGACCTTAGAACTAACAGTGCTGCCAATACCATGGTCTTCTGTAGCCTCCAGAACTGTGAGAAAATCAATTTGTGTCGTTTAAGGTACCCAGTCCGTGGTACTTTGTTGTGGTAGCCCTAGCAAACTGTTCTCTTTCTCTTTTAAGGGCAAATAAGTAAATGAAGATAGAAGGGCTCAAAGTTAAGTCATTTCTACCTTGCTCAGACAAAATTCTGACACTTGGTGTAAACATCCAGGTTTTCTTCTTTTTTTTTTTTTTTAAAGGTTTTGTTTATTTATCTGAGAGAGACAGAGAGCAGGATGGAGTTGCAGAGAGGAAGGGGAAGAAGCAGGCTCCCTGCTGGGCAGGGAGTCTGCTGTGGGGCTCAATCTCAGGACCCCAAGATCATGACCTGAGCCAAAGGCAGACACTTAACTGACGGAGCCATCCAGGTGCCCCAACATCCAGGTTTTCAGTGGTTGCTTATGGAAATCAGTGTTCCCTTAATTGGTTTGTGAATATTCTGTAATGTCATCTCTGTTAAGAGTGAAGTGTCACATAACTAGTAGGACAAGGGCTTGCTAGAGGTGCATAAAGAAATCATGAAAGCATAATCCCCATAGAAACATCCCTTTTTTACATGTTAACTCCGAAGAAGTAAACATATAAGTAATATCTGCTAATTGATTTCAAAGTGGGTATAAAGAAGAAATATTTGTAAATTACTAGGGGGGAAATGATGAAAAATAGCCTTTCAAGGATTATAGAGTAGGACTATTTCAGATTATTTTAATAGTACCTACAAAATGAGCAAAAGAAGCCTAGATTGAGGTCTCTTATTAA